>NW_026529366.1:0-300000 GCF_028500815.1 Rissa tridactyla
GTGCCAGGAGGGAATTGTGGAGTTTGGTCTCAGTGTCGCTGAGAATTGCTCTGATTATCCGTGTGACCTCTTTGCTAAGACTCTCCAGAGAGCCTTCCTCAAAACCAACACACATCTTGACATATCTCCCACACTGATCGCAGTGTCTCCAGGAACGGCATTCAGTGAGACAGGAACTTTTCTGCCCACACTGTCCGGGGACAGTTCCTTAAAACCAATATACATCCTGCTATATCTCCCACATGGAAAATGCCAGGAGGGAGAAGTGGGCATTATGTTTAGACTTTCTCAGAACTGCTTCAAATCAACTGGATATCTTTGTGCTGTAAATCTCCCAATAGCCAAATGTAAAAGCAGCAAACATCTCGCTGTATGTCCCACATCCAAAGTGCCAAGAGAGAGCTTGCTCTCCCTGTCTTTGAGTGCTGCTTTCTACTCTCCCGGTTACCTCTTTGCTAACGTTCTCTCGAGAGAGTTGTGCTCCAAACCAAAGCACATCTTGACATATCTCCCACATGGAAAGTGCTATTAGGCAATTGTAGGATTTGATCGCAGTGTCTCTCCAGGAACGGCATTCAGTGAGCCAGGAACTTTTCTGCCTACACTGTCCACTGAGTTGTCCTCAAAACCGATATATATCCTGCTATATCTACTACATGGAAAGTGCCAAGAGAATAATGTAGAGCTTGCTCTCCCTGTCTTTGAGTACTGCTTTCTACTCTCCCGGTTACCTCTTTGCTAACATTCTCTTCAGAGCTGCAGTGAAACCAGGAACCATGTGGAGAAGGCACCCACACTGAAAATGTCTGGAAGGAACGTTGGGGCTTCTTCTCAGTGTCTCTGATGTCAGGTTTTACTGTCCCGGGAAAGTCTCTGCTAACACGCTGCAGAGCGCAGTGCCCAATATACAGAAACGTCTTGCGGTATCTCCTACAGGGAAAGTGCCAGGAGGGAATTGTGGAGTTTGGTCTCAGTGTCTCTGAGAATTGCTCTGATTATCCGTGTGACCTCTTTGCTAAGACTCTCCAGAGAGCCTTCCTCAAAACCAACACACATCTTGACATATCTCCCACACTGATCGCAGTGTCTCCAGGAACGGCATTCAGTGAGCCAGGAACTTTTCTGCCCACACTGTCCGGGGACAGTTCCTTAAAACCAATATACATCCTGCTATATCTCCCACATGGAAAATGCCAGGAGGGAGAAGTGGGCATTATGTTTAGACTTTCTCAGAACTACTTCAAATCAACTGGATATCTTTGTGCTGTAAATCTCCCAATAGCCAAATGTAAAAGCAGCAAACATCTCGCTGTATGTCCCACATCCAAAGTGCCAAGAGAGAGCTTGCTCTCCCTGTCTTTGAGTACTGCTTTCTACTCTCCCGGTTACCTCTTTGCTAACGTTCTCTCGAGAGAGTTGTGCTCCAAACCAAAGCACATCTTGACATATCTCCCACACGGAAAGTGCTATTAGGCAATTGTAGGATTTGATCGCAGTGTCTCTCCAGGAACGGCATTCAGTGAGCCAGGAACTTTTCTGCCTACACTGTCCACTGAGTTGTCCTCAAAACCGATATATATCCTGCTATATCTCCTACATGGAAAGTGCCAAGAGAATAATGTAGAGCTTGCTCTCCCTGTCTTTGAGTACTGCTTTCTACTCTCCCGGTTACCTCTTTGCTAACATTCTCTTCAGAGCTGCAGTGAAACCAGGAACCATGTGGAGAAGGCACCCACACTGAAAATGTCTGGAAGGAACGTTGGGGCTTCTTCTCAGTGTCTCTGATGTCAGGTTTTACTGTCCCGGGAAAGTCTCTGCTAACACGCTGCAGAGCGCAGTGCCCAATATACAGAAACGTCTTGCGGTATCTCCTACAGGGAAAGTGCCAGGAGGGAATTGTGGAGTTTGGTCTCAGTGTCTCTGAGAATTGCTCTGATTATCCGTGTGACCTCTTTGCTAAGACTCTCCAGAGAGCCTTCCTCAAAACCAACACACATCTTGACATATCTCCCACACTGATCGCAGTGTCTCCAGGAACGACATTCAAGGAGCCAGGAACTTTTCTGCCCACACTGTCCGGGGACAGTTCCTTAAAACCAATATACATCCTGCTATATCTCCCACATGGAAAATGCCAGGAGGGAGAAGTGGGCATTATGTTTAGACTTTCTCAGAACTGCTTCAAATCAACTGGATATCTTTGTGCTGTAAATCTCCCAATAGGCAAATGTAAAAGCAGCAAACATCTCGCTGTATGTCCCACATCCAAAGTGCCAAGAGAGAGCTTGCTCTCCCTGTCTTTGAGTACTGCTTTCTACTCTCCCGGTTACCTCTTTGCTAACATTCTCTTCAGAGCTGCAGTGAAACCAGGAACCATGTGGAGAAGGCACCCACACTGAAAATGTCTGGAAGGAACGTTGGGGCTTCTTCTCAGTGTCTCTGATGTCAGGTTTTACTGTCCCGGGAAAGTCTCTGCTAACACGCTGCAGAGCGCAGTGCCCAATATACAGAAACGTCTTGCGGTATCTCCTACAGGGAAAGTGCCAGGAGGGAATTGTGGAGTTTGGTCTCAGTGTCGCTGAGAATTGCTCTGATTATCCGTGTGACCTCTTTGCTAAGACTCTCCAGAGAGCCTTCCTCAAAACCAACACACATCTTGACATATCTCCCACACTGATCGCAGTGTCTCCAGGAACGGCATTCAGTGAGACAGGAACTTTTCTGCCCACACTGTCCGGGGACAGTTCCTTAAAACCAATATACATCCTGCTATATCTCCCACATGGAAAATGCCAGGAGGGAGAAGTGGGCATTATGTTTAGACTTTCTCAGAACTGCTTCAAATCAACTGGATATCTTTGTGCTGTAAATCTCCCAATAGGCAAATGTAAAAGCAGCAAACATCTCGCTGTATGTCCCACATCCAAAGTGCCAAGAGAGAGCTTGCTCTCCCTGTCTTTGAGTGCTGCTTTCTACTCTCCCGGTTACCTCTTTGCTAACGTTCTCTCGAGAGAGTTGTGCTCCAAACCAAAGCACATCTTGACATATCTCCCACATGGAAAGTGCTATTAGGCAATTGTAGGATTTGATCGCAGTGTCTCTCCAGGAACGGCATTCAGTGAGCCAGGAACTTTTCTGCCTACACTGTCCACTGAGTTGTCCTCAAAACCGATATATATCCTGCTATATCTACTACATGGAAAGTGCCAAGAGAATAATGTAGAGCTTGCTCTCCCTGTCTTTGAGTACTGCTTTCTACTCTCCCGGTTACCTCTTTGCTAACATTCTCTTCAGAGCTGCAGTGAAACCAGGAACCATGTGGAGAAGGCACCCACACTGAAAATGTCTGGAAGGAACGTTGGGGCTTCTTCTCAGTGTCTCTGATGTCAGGTTTTACTGTCCCGGGAAAGTCTCTGCTAACACGCTGCAGAGCGCAGTGCCCAATATACAGAAACGTCTTGCGGTATCTCCTACAGGGAAAGTGCCAGGAGGGAATTGTGGAGTTTGGTCTCAGTGTCGCTGAGAATTGCTCTGATTATCCGTGTGACCTCTTTGCTAAGACTCTCCAGAGAGCCTTCCTCAAAACCAACACACATCTTGACATATCTCCCACACTGATCGCAGTGTCTCCAGGAACGGCATTCAGTGAGACAGGAACTTTTCTGCCCACACTGTCCGGGGACAGTTCCTTAAAACCAATATACATCCTGCTATATCTCCCACATGGAAAATGCCAGGAGGGAGAAGTGGGCATTATGTTTAGACTTTCTCAGAACTGCTTCAAATCAACTGGATATCTTTGTGCTGTAAATCTCCCAATAGGCAAATGTAAAAGCAGCAAACATCTCGCTGTATGTCCCACATCCAAAGTGCCAAGAGAGAGCTTGCTCTCCCTGTCTTTGAGTGCTGCTTTCTACTCTCCCGGTTACCTCTTTGCTAACGTTCTCTCGAGAGAGTTGTGCTCCAAACCAAAGCACATCTTGACATATCTCCCACATGGAAAGTGCTATTAGGCAATTGTAGGATTTGATCGCAGTGTCTCTCCAGGAACGGCATTCAGTGAGCCAGGAACTTTTCTGCCTACACTGTCCACTGAGTTGTCCTCAAAACCGATATATATCCTGCTATATCTACTACATGGAAAGTGCCAAGAGAATAATGTAGAGCTTGCTCTCCCTGTCTTTGAGTACTGCTTTCTACTCTCCCGGTTACCTCTTTGCTAACATTCTCTTCAGAGCTGCAGTGAAACCAGGAACCATGTGGAGAAGGCACCCACACTGAAAATGACTGGAAGGAACGTTGGGGCTTCTTCTCAGTGTCTCTGATGTCAGGTTTTACTGTCCCGGGAAAGTCTCTGCTAACACGCTGCAGAGCGCAGTGCCCAATATACAGAAACGTCTTGCGGTATCTCCTACAGGGAAAGTGCCAGGAGGGAATTGTGGAGTTTGGTCTCAGTGTCGCTGAGAATTGCTCTGATTATCCGTGTGACCTCTTTGCTAAGACTCTCCAGAGAGCCTTCCTCAAAACCAACACACATCTTGACATATCTCCCACACTGATCGCAGTGTCTCCAGGAACGGCATTCAGTGAGACAGGAACTTTTCTGCCCACACTGTCCGGGGACAGTTCCTTAAAACCAATATACATCCTGCTATATCTCCCACATGGAAAATGCCAGGAGGGAGAAGTGGGCATTATGTTTAGACTTTCTCAGAACTGCTTCAAATCAACTGGATATCTTTGTGCTGTAAATCTCCCAATAGCCAAATGTAAAAGCAGCAAACATCTCGCTGTATGTCCCACATCCAAAGTGCCAAGAGAGAGCTTGCTCTCCCTGTCTTTGAGTGCTGCTTTCTACTCTCCCGGTTACCTCTTTGCTAACGTTCTCTCGAGAGAGTTGTGCTCCAAACCAAAGCACATCTTGACATATCTCCCACATGGAAAGTGCTATTAGGCAATTGTAGGATTTGATCGCAGTGTCTCTCCAGGAACGGCATTCAGTGAGCCAGGAACTTTTCTGCCTACACTGTCCACTGAGTTGTCCTCAAAACCGATATATATCCTGCTATATCTCCTACATGGAAAGTGCCAAGAGAATAATGTAGAGCTTGCTCTCCCTGTCTTTGAGTACTGCTTTCTACTCTCCCGGTTACCTCTTTGCTAACATTCTCTTCAGAGCTGCAGTGAAACCAGGAACCATGTGGAGAAGGCACCCACACTGAAAATGTCTGGAAGGAACGTTGGGGCTTCTTCTCAGTGTCTCTGATGTCAGGTTTTACTGTCCCGGGAAAGTCTCTGCTAACACGCTGCAGAGCGCAGTGCCCAATATACAGAAACGTCTTGCGGTATCTCCTACAGGGAAAGTGCCAGGAGGGAATTGTGGAGTTTGGTCTCAGTGTCTCTGAGAATTGCTCTGATTATCCGTGTGACCTCTTTGCTAAGACTCTCCAGAGAGCCTTCCTCAAAACCAACACACATCTTGACATATCTCCCACACTGATCGCAGTGTCTCCAGGAACGGCATTCAGTGAGACAGGAACTTTTCTGCCCACACTGTCCGGGGACAGTTCCTTAAAACCAATATACATCCTGCTATATCTCCCACATGGAAAATGCCAGGAGGGAGAAGTGGGCATTATGTTTAGACTTTCTCAGAACTGCTTCAAATCAACTGGATATCTTTGTGCTGTAAATCTCCCAATAGCCAAATGTAAAAGCAGCAAACATCTCGCTGTATGTCCCACATCCAAAGTGCCAAGAGAGAGCTTGCTCTCCCTGTCTTTGAGTACTGCTTTCTACTCTCCCGGTTACCTCTTTGCTAACATTCTCTCGAGAGAGTTGTGCTCCAAACCAAAGCACATCTTGACATATCTCCCACACGGAAAGTGCTATTAGGCAATTGTAGGATTTGATCGCAGTGTCTCTCCAGGAACGGCATTCAGTGAGCCAGGAACTTTTCTGCCTACACTGTCCACTGAGTTGTCCTCAAAACCGATATATATCCTGCTATATCTACTACATGGAAAGTGCCAAGAGAATAATGTAGAGCTTGCTCTCCCTGTCTTTGAGTACTGCTTTCTACTCTCCCGGTTACCTCTTTGCTAACATTCTCTTCAGAGCTGCAGTGAAACCAGGAACCATGTGGAGAAGGCACCCACACTGAAAATGTCTGGAAGGAACGTTGGGGCTTCTTCTCAGTGTCTCTGATGTCAGGTTTTACTGTCCCGGGAAAGTCTCTGCTAACACGCTGCAGAGCGCAGTGCCCAATATACAGAAACGTCTTGCGGTATCTCCTACAGGGAAAGTGCCAGGAGGGAATTGTGGAGTTTGGTCTCAGTGTCGCTGAGAATTGCTCTGATTATCCGTGTGACCTCTTTGCTAAGACTCTCCAGAGAGCCTTCCTCAAAACCAACACACATCTTGACATATCTCCCACACTGATCGCAGTGTCTCCAGGAACGGCATTCAGTGAGACAGGAACTTTTCTGCCCACACTGTCCGGGGACAGTTCCTTAAAACCAATATACATCCTGCTATATCTCCCACATGGAAAATGCCAGGAGGGAGAAGTGGGCATTATGTTTAGACTTTCTCAGAACTGCTTCAAATCAACTGGATATCTTTGTGCTGTAAATCTCCCAATAGGCAAATGTAAAAGCAGCAAACATCTCGCTGTATGTCCCACATCCAAAGTGCCAAGAGAGAGCTTGCTCTCCCTGTCTTTGAGTGCTGCTTTCTACTCTCCCGGTTACCTCTTTGCTAACGTTCTCTCGAGAGAGTTGTGCTCCAAACCAAAGCACATCTTGACATATCTCCCACATGGAAAGTGCTATTAGGCAATTGTAGGATTTGATCGCAGTGTCTCTCCAGGAACGGCATTCAGTGAGCCAGGAACTTTTCTGCCTACACTGTCCACTGAGTTGTCCTCAAAACCGATATATATCCTGCTATATCTACTACATGGAAAGTGCCAAGAGAATAATGTAGAGCTTGCTCTCCCTGTCTTTGAGTACTGCTTTCTACTCTCCCGGTTACCTCTTTGCTAACATTCTCTTCAGAGCTGCAGTGAAACCAGGAACCATGTGGAGAAGGCACCCACACTGAAAATGTCTGGAAGGAACGTTGGGGCTTCTTCTCAGTGTCTCTGATGTCAGGTTTTACTGTCCCGGGAAAGTCTCTGCTAACACGCTGCAGAGCGCAGTGCCCAATATACAGAAACGTCTTGCGGTATCTCCTACAGGGAAAGTGCCAGGAGGGAATTGTGGAGTTTGGTCTCAGTGTCGCTGAGAATTGCTCTGATTATCCGTGTGACCTCTTTGCTAAGACTCTCCAGAGAGCCTTCCTCAAAACCAACACACATCTTGACATATCTCCCACACTGATCGCAGTGTCTCCAGGAACGGCATTCAGTGAGACAGGAACTTTTCTGCCCACACTGTCCGGGGACAGTTCCTTAAAACCAATATACATCCTGCTATATCTCCCACATGGAAAATGCCAGGAGGGAGAAGTGGGCATTATGTTTAGACTTTCTCAGAACTGCTTCAAATCAACTGGATATCTTTGTGCTGTAAATCTCCCAATAGCCAAATGTAAAAGCAGCAAACATCTCGCTGTATGTCCCACATCCAAAGTGCCAAGAGAGAGCTTGCTCTCCCTGTCTTTGAGTGCTGCTTTCTACTCTCCCGGTTACCTCTTTGCTAACGTTCTCTCGAGAGAGTTGTGCTCCAAACCAAAGCACATCTTGACATATCTCCCACATGGAAAGTGCTATTAGGCAATTGTAGGATTTGATCGCAGTGTCTCTCCAGGAACGGCATTCAGTGAGCCAGGAACTTTTCTGCCTACACTGTCCACTGAGTTGTCCTCAAAACCGATATATATCCTGCTATATCTACTACATGGAAAGTGCCAAGAGAATAATGTAGAGCTTGCTCTCCCTGTCTTTGAGTACTGCTTTCTACTCTCCCGGTTACCTCTTTGCTAACATTCTCTTCAGAGCTGCAGTGAAACCAGGAACCATGTGGAGAAGGCACCCACACTGAAAATGTCTGGAAGGAACGTTGGGGCTTCTTCTCAGTGTCTCTGATGTCAGGTTTTACTGTCCCGGGAAAGTCTCTGCTAACACGCTGCAGAGCGCAGTGCCCAATATACAGAAACGTCTTGCGGTATCTCCTACAGGGAAAGTGCCAGGAGGGAATTGTGGAGTTTGGTCTCAGTGTCTCTGAGAATTGCTCTGATTATCCGTGTGACCTCTTTGCTAAGACTCTCCAGAGAGCCTTCCTCAAAACCAACACACATCTTGACATATCTCCCACACTGATCGCAGTGTCTCCAGGAACGGCATTCAGTGAGCCAGGAACTTTTCTGCCCACACTGTCCGGGGACAGTTCCTTAAAACCAATATACATCCTGCTATATCTCCCACATGGAAAATGCCAGGAGGGAGAAGTGGGCATTATGTTTAGACTTTCTCAGAACTACTTCAAATCAACTGGATATCTTTGTGCTGTAAATCTCCCAATAGCCAAATGTAAAAGCAGCAAACATCTCGCTGTATGTCCCACATCCAAAGTGCCAAGAGAGAGCTTGCTCTCCCTGTCTTTGAGTACTGCTTTCTACTCTCCCGGTTACCTCTTTGCTAACGTTCTCTCGAGAGAGTTGTGCTCCAAACCAAAGCACATCTTGACATATCTCCCACACGGAAAGTGCTATTAGGCAATTGTAGGATTTGATCGCAGTGTCTCTCCAGGAACGGCATTCAGTGAGCCAGGAACTTTTCTGCCTACACTGTCCACTGAGTTGTCCTCAAAACCGATATATATCCTGCTATATCTCCTACATGGAAAGTGCCAAGAGAATAATGTAGAGCTTGCTCTCCCTGTCTTTGAGTACTGCTTTCTACTCTCCCGGTTACCTCTTTGCTAACATTCTCTTCAGAGCTGCAGTGAAACCAGGAACCATGTGGAGAAGGCACCCACACTGAAAATGTCTGGAAGGAACGTTGGGGCTTCTTCTCAGTGTCTCTGATGTCAGGTTTTACTGTCCCGGGAAAGTCTCTGCTAACACGCTGCAGAGCGCAGTGCCCAATATACAGAAACGTCTTGCGGTATCTCCTACAGGGAAAGTGCCAGGAGGGAATTGTGGAGTTTGGTCTCAGTGTCTCTGAGAATTGCTCTGATTATCCGTGTGACCTCTTTGCTAAGACTCTCCAGAGAGCCTTCCTCAAAACCAACACACATCTTGACATATCTCCCACACTGATCGCAGTGTCTCCAGGAACGACATTCAAGGAGCCAGGAACTTTTCTGCCCACACTGTCCGGGGACAGTTCCTTAAAACCAATATACATCCTGCTATATCTCCCACATGGAAAATGCCAGGAGGGAGAAGTGGGCATTATGTTTAGACTTTCTCAGAACTGCTTCAAATCAACTGGATATCTTTGTGCTGTAAATCTCCCAATAGGCAAATGTAAAAGCAGCAAACATCTCGCTGTATGTCCCACATCCAAAGTGCCAAGAGAGAGCTTGCTCTCCCTGTCTTTGAGTACTGCTTTCTACTCTCCCGGTTACCTCTTTGCTAACATTCTCTTCAGAGCTGCAGTGAAACCAGGAACCATGTGGAGAAGGCACCCACACTGAAAATGTCTGGAAGGAACGTTGGGGCTTCTTCTCAGTGTCTCTGATGTCAGGTTTTACTGTCCCGGGAAAGTCTCTGCTAACACGCTGCAGAGCGCAGTGCCCAATATACAGAAACGTCTTGCGGTATCTCCTACAGGGAAAGTGCCAGGAGGGAATTGTGGAGTTTGGTCTCAGTGTCGCTGAGAATTGCTCTGATTATCCGTGTGACCTCTTTGCTAAGACTCTCCAGAGAGCCTTCCTCAAAACCAACACACATCTTGACATATCTCCCACACTGATCGCAGTGTCTCCAGGAACGGCATTCAGTGAGACAGGAACTTTTCTGCCCACACTGTCCGGGGACAGTTCCTTAAAACCAATATACATCCTGCTATATCTCCCACATGGAAAATGCCAGGAGGGAGAAGTGGGCATTATGTTTAGACTTTCTCAGAACTGCTTCAAATCAACTGGATATCTTTGTGCTGTAAATCTCCCAATAGGCAAATGTAAAAGCAGCAAACATCTCGCTGTATGTCCCACATCCAAAGTGCCAAGAGAGAGCTTGCTCTCCCTGTCTTTGAGTGCTGCTTTCTACTCTCCCGGTTACCTCTTTGCTAACGTTCTCTCGAGAGAGTTGTGCTCCAAACCAAAGCACATCTTGACATATCTCCCACATGGAAAGTGCTATTAGGCAATTGTAGGATTTGATCGCAGTGTCTCTCCAGGAACGGCATTCAGTGAGCCAGGAACTTTTCTGCCTACACTGTCCACTGAGTTGTCCTCAAAACCGATATATATCCTGCTATATCTACTACATGGAAAGTGCCAAGAGAATAATGTAGAGCTTGCTCTCCCTGTCTTTGAGTACTGCTTTCTACTCTCCCGGTTACCTCTTTGCTAACATTCTCTTCAGAGCTGCAGTGAAACCAGGAACCATGTGGAGAAGGCACCCACACTGAAAATGTCTGGAAGGAACGTTGGGGCTTCTTCTCAGTGTCTCTGATGTCAGGTTTTACTGTCCCGGGAAAGTCTCTGCTAACACGCTGCAGAGCGCAGTGCCCAATATACAGAAACGTCTTGCGGTATCTCCTACAGGGAAAGTGCCAGGAGGGAATTGTGGAGTTTGGTCTCAGTGTCGCTGAGAATTGCTCTGATTATCCGTGTGACCTCTTTGCTAAGACTCTCCAGAGAGCCTTCCTCAAAACCAACACACATCTTGACATATCTCCCACACTGATCGCAGTGTCTCCAGGAACGGCATTCAGTGAGACAGGAACTTTTCTGCCCACACTGTCCGGGGACAGTTCCTTAAAACCAATATACATCCTGCTATATCTCCCACATGGAAAATGCCAGGAGGGAGAAGTGGGCATTATGTTTAGACTTTCTCAGAACTGCTTCAAATCAACTGGATATCTTTGTGCTGTAAATCTCCCAATAGCCAAATGTAAAAGCAGCAAACATCTCGCTGTATGTCCCACATCCAAAGTGCCAAGAGAGAGCTTGCTCTCCCTGTCTTTGAGTGCTGCTTTCTACTCTCCCGGTTACCTCTTTGCTAACGTTCTCTCGAGAGAGTTGTGCTCCAAACCAAAGCACATCTTGACATATCTCCCACATGGAAAGTGCTATTAGGCAATTGTAGGATTTGATCGCAGTGTCTCTCCAGGAACGGCATTCAGTGAGCCAGGAACTTTTCTGCCTACACTGTCCACTGAGTTGTCCTCAAAACCGATATATATCCTGCTATATCTACTACATGGAAAGTGCCAAGAGAATAATGTAGAGCTTGCTCTCCCTGTCTTTGAGTACTGCTTTCTACTCTCCCGGTTACCTCTTTGCTAACATTCTCTTCAGAGCTGCAGTGAAACCAGGAACCATGTGGAGAAGGCACCCACACTGAAAATGTCTGGAAGGAACGTTGGGGCTTCTTCTCAGTGTCTCTGATGTCAGGTTTTACTGTCCCGGGAAAGTCTCTGCTAACACGCTGCAGAGCGCAGTGCCCAATATACAGAAACGTCTTGCGGTATCTCCTACAGGGAAAGTGCCAGGAGGGAATTGTGGAGTTTGGTCTCAGTGTCTCTGAGAATTGCTCTGATTATCCGTGTGACCTCTTTGCTAAGACTCTCCAGAGAGCCTTCCTCAAAACCAACACACATCTTGACATATCTCCCACACTGATCGCAGTGTCTCCAGGAACGGCATTCAGTGAGCCAGGAACTTTTCTGCCCACACTGTCCGGGGACAGTTCCTTAAAACCAATATACATCCTGCTATATCTCCCACATGGAAAATGCCAGGAGGGAGAAGTGGGCATTATGTTTAGACTTTCTCAGAACTACTTCAAATCAACTGGATATCTTTGTGCTGTAAATCTCCCAATAGCCAAATGTAAAAGCAGCAAACATCTCGCTGTATGTCCCACATCCAAAGTGCCAAGAGAGAGCTTGCTCTCCCTGTCTTTGAGTACTGCTTTCTACTCTCCCGGTTACCTCTTTGCTAACGTTCTCTCGAGAGAGTTGTGCTCCAAACCAAAGCACATCTTGACATATCTCCCACACGGAAAGTGCTATTAGGCAATTGTAGGATTTGATCGCAGTGTCTCTCCAGGAACGGCATTCAGTGAGCCAGGAACTTTTCTGCCTACACTGTCCACTGAGTTGTCCTCAAAACCGATATATATCCTGCTATATCTCCTACATGGAAAGTGCCAAGAGAATAATGTAGAGCTTGCTCTCCCTGTCTTTGAGTACTGCTTTCTACTCTCCCGGTTACCTCTTTGCTAACATTCTCTTCAGAGCTGCAGTGAAACCAGGAACCATGTGGAGAAGGCACCCACACTGAAAATGTCTGGAAGGAACGTTGGGGCTTCTTCTCAGTGTCTCTGATGTCAGGTTTTACTGTCCCGGGAAAGTCTCTGCTAACACGCTGCAGAGCGCAGTGCCCAATATACAGAAACGTCTTGCGGTATCTCCTACAGGGAAAGTGCCAGGAGGGAATTGTGGAGTTTGGTCTCAGTGTCTCTGAGAATTGCTCTGATTATCCGTGTGACCTCTTTGCTAAGACTCTCCAGAGAGCCTTCCTCAAAACCAACACACATCTTGACATATCTCCCACACTGATCGCAGTGTCTCCAGGAACGACATTCAAGGAGCCAGGAACTTTTCTGCCCACACTGTCCGGGGACAGTTCCTTAAAACCAATATACATCCTGCTATATCTCCCACATGGAAAATGCCAGGAGGGAGAAGTGGGCATTATGTTTAGACTTTCTCAGAACTGCTTCAAATCAACTGGATATCTTTGTGCTGTAAATCTCCCAATAGGCAAATGTAAAAGCAGCAAACATCTCGCTGTATGTCCCACATCCAAAGTGCCAAGAGAGAGCTTGCTCTCCCTGTCTTTGAGTACTGCTTTCTACTCTCCCGGTTACCTCTTTGCTAACATTCTCTTCAGAGCTGCAGTGAAACCAGGAACCATGTGGAGAAGGCACCCACACTGAAAATGTCTGGAAGGAACGTTGGGGCTTCTTCTCAGTGTCTCTGATGTCAGGTTTTACTGTCCCGGGAAAGTCTCTGCTAACACGCTGCAGAGCGCAGTGCCCAATATACAGAAACGTCTTGCGGTATCTCCTACAGGGAAAGTGCCAGGAGGGAATTGTGGAGTTTGGTCTCAGTGTCGCTGAGAATTGCTCTGATTATCCGTGTGACCTCTTTGCTAAGACTCTCCAGAGAGCCTTCCTCAAAACCAACACACATCTTGACATATCTCCCACACTGATCGCAGTGTCTCCAGGAACGGCATTCAGTGAGACAGGAACTTTTCTGCCCACACTGTCCGGGGACAGTTCCTTAAAACCAATATACATCCTGCTATATCTCCCACATGGAAAATGCCAGGAGGGAGAAGTGGGCATTATGTTTAGACTTTCTCAGAACTGCTTCAAATCAACTGGATATCTTTGTGCTGTAAATCTCCCAATAGGCAAATGTAAAAGCAGCAAACATCTCGCTGTATGTCCCACATCCAAAGTGCCAAGAGAGAGCTTGCTCTCCCTGTCTTTGAGTGCTGCTTTCTACTCTCCCGGTTACCTCTTTGCTAACGTTCTCTCGAGAGAGTTGTGCTCCAAACCAAAGCACATCTTGACATATCTCCCACATGGAAAGTGCTATTAGGCAATTGTAGGATTTGATCGCAGTGTCTCTCCAGGAACGGCATTCAGTGAGCCAGGAACTTTTCTGCCTACACTGTCCACTGAGTTGTCCTCAAAACCGATATATATCCTGCTATATCTACTACATGGAAAGTGCCAAGAGAATAATGTAGAGCTTGCTCTCCCTGTCTTTGAGTACTGCTTTCTACTCTCCCGGTTACCTCTTTGCTAACATTCTCTTCAGAGCTGCAGTGAAACCAGGAACCATGTGGAGAAGGCACCCACACTGAAAATGTCTGGAAGGAACGTTGGGGCTTCTTCTCAGTGTCTCTGATGTCAGGTTTTACTGTCCCGGGAAAGTCTCTGCTAACACGCTGCAGAGCGCAGTGCCCAATATACAGAAACGTCTTGCGGTATCTCCTACAGGGAAAGTGCCAGGAGGGAATTGTGGAGTTTGGTCTCAGTGTCGCTGAGAATTGCTCTGATTATCCGTGTGACCTCTTTGCTAAGACTCTCCAGAGAGCCTTCCTCAAAACCAACACACATCTTGACATATCTCCCACACTGATCGCAGTGTCTCCAGGAACGGCATTCAGTGAGACAGGAACTTTTCTGCCCACACTGTCCGGGGACAGTTCCTTAAAACCAATATACATCCTGCTATATCTCCCACATGGAAAATGCCAGGAGGGAGAAGTGGGCATTATGTTTAGACTTTCTCAGAACTGCTTCAAATCAACTGGATATCTTTGTGCTGTAAATCTCCCAATAGGCAAATGTAAAAGCAGCAAACATCTCGCTGTATGTCCCACATCCAAAGTGCCAAGAGAGAGCTTGCTCTCCCTGTCTTTGAGTGCTGCTTTCTACTCTCCCGGTTACCTCTTTGCTAACGTTCTCTCGAGAGAGTTGTGCTCCAAACCAAAGCACATCTTGACATATCTCCCACATGGAAAGTGCTATTAGGCAATTGTAGGATTTGATCGCAGTGTCTCTCCAGGAACGGCATTCAGTGAGCCAGGAACTTTTCTGCCTACACTGTCCACTGAGTTGTCCTCAAAACCGATATATATCCTGCTATATCTACTACATGGAAAGTGCCAAGAGAATAATGTAGAGCTTGCTCTCCCTGTCTTTGAGTACTGCTTTCTACTCTCCCGGTTACCTCTTTGCTAACATTCTCTTCAGAGCTGCAGTGAAACCAGGAACCATGTGGAGAAGGCACCCACACTGAAAATGACTGGAAGGAACGTTGGGGCTTCTTCTCAGTGTCTCTGATGTCAGGTTTTACTGTCCCGGGAAAGTCTCTGCTAACACGCTGCAGAGCGCAGTGCCCAATATACAGAAACGTCTTGCGGTATCTCCTACAGGGAAAGTGCCAGGAGGGAATTGTGGAGTTTGGTCTCAGTGTCGCTGAGAATTGCTCTGATTATCCGTGTGACCTCTTTGCTAAGACTCTCCAGAGAGCCTTCCTCAAAACCAACACACATCTTGACATATCTCCCACACTGATCGCAGTGTCTCCAGGAACGGCATTCAGTGAGACAGGAACTTTTCTGCCCACACTGTCCGGGGACAGTTCCTTAAAACCAATATACATCCTGCTATATCTCCCACATGGAAAATGCCAGGAGGGAGAAGTGGGCATTATGTTTAGACTTTCTCAGAACTGCTTCAAATCAACTGGATATCTTTGTGCTGTAAATCTCCCAATAGCCAAATGTAAAAGCAGCAAACATCTCGCTGTATGTCCCACATCCAAAGTGCCAAGAGAGAGCTTGCTCTCCCTGTCTTTGAGTGCTGCTTTCTACTCTCCCGGTTACCTCTTTGCTAACGTTCTCTCGAGAGAGTTGTGCTCCAAACCAAAGCACATCTTGACATATCTCCCACATGGAAAGTGCTATTAGGCAATTGTAGGATTTGATCGCAGTGTCTCTCCAGGAACGGCATTCAGTGAGCCAGGAACTTTTCTGCCTACACTGTCCACTGAGTTGTCCTCAAAACCGATATATATCCTGCTATATCTCCTACATGGAAAGTGCCAAGAGAATAATGTAGAGCTTGCTCTCCCTGTCTTTGAGTACTGCTTTCTACTCTCCCGGTTACCTCTTTGCTAACATTCTCTTCAGAGCTGCAGTGAAACCAGGAACCATGTGGAGAAGGCACCCACACTGAAAATGTCTGGAAGGAACGTTGGGGCTTCTTCTCAGTGTCTCTGATGTCAGGTTTTACTGTCCCGGGAAAGTCTCTGCTAACACGCTGCAGAGCGCAGTGCCCAATATACAGAAACGTCTTGCGGTATCTCCTACAGGGAAAGTGCCAGGAGGGAATTGTGGAGTTTGGTCTCAGTGTCTCTGAGAATTGCTCTGATTATCCGTGTGACCTCTTTGCTAAGACTCTCCAGAGAGCCTTCCTCAAAACCAACACACATCTTGACATATCTCCCACACTGATCGCAGTGTCTCCAGGAACGGCATTCAGTGAGCCAGGAACTTTTCTGCCCACACTGTCCGGGGACAGTTCCTTAAAACCAATATACATCCTGCTATATCTCCCACATGGAAAATGCCAGGAGGGAGAAGTGGGCATTATGTTTAGACTTTCTCAGAACTGCTTCAAATCAACTGGATATCTTTGTGCTGTAAATCTCCCAATAGCCAAATGTAAAAGCAGCAAACATCTCGCTGTATGTCCCACATCCAAAGTGCCAAGAGAGAGCTTGCTCTCCCTGTCTTTGAGTACTGCTTTCTACTCTCCCGGTTACCTCTTTGCTAACGTTCTCTCGAGAGAGTTGTGCTCCAAACCAAAGCACATCTTGACATATCTCCCACATGGAAAGTGCTATTAGGCAATTGTAGGATTTGATCGCAGTGTCTCTCCAGGAACGGCATTCAGTGAGCCAGGAACTTTTCTGCCTACACTGTCCACTGAGTTGTCCTCAAAACCGATATATATCCTGCTATATCTCCTACATGGAAAGTGCCAAGAGAATAATGTAGAGCTTGCTCTCCCTGTCTTTGAGTACTGCTTTCTACTCTCCCGGTTACCTCTTTGCTAACATTCTCTTCAGAGCTGCAGTGAAACCAGGAACCATGTGGAGAAGGCACCCACACTGAAAATGTCTGGAAGGAACGTTGGGGCTTCTTCTCAGTGTCTCTGATGTCAGGTTTTACTGTCCCGGGAAAGTCTCTGCTAACACGCTGCAGAGCGCAGTGCCCAATATACAGAAACGTCTTGCGGTATCTCCTACAGGGAAAGTGCCAGGAGGGAATTGTGGAGTTTGGTCTCAGTGTCTCTGAGAATTGCTCTGATTATCCGTGTGACCTCTTTGCTAAGACTCTCCAGAGAGCCTTCCTCAAAACCAACACACATCTTGACATATCTCCCACACTGATCGCAGTGTCTCCAGGAACGACATTCAAGGAGCCAGGAACTTTTCTGCCCACACTGTCCGGGGACAGTTCCTTAAAACCAATATACATCCTGCTATATCTCCCACATGGAAAATGCCAGGAGGGAGAAGTGGGCATTATGTTTAGACTTTCTCAGAACTGCTTCAAATCAACTGGATATCTTTGTGCTGTAAATCTCCCAATAGGCAAATGTAAAAGCAGCAAACATCTCGCTGTATGTCCCACATCCAAAGTGCCAAGAGAGAGCTTGCTCTCCCTGTCTTTGAGTACTGCTTTCTACTCTCCCGGTTACCTCTTTGCTAACATTCTCTTCAGAGCTGCAGTGAAACCAGGAACCATGTGGAGAAGGCACCCACACTGAAAATGTCTGGAAGGAACGTTGGGGCTTCTTCTCAGTGTCTCTGATGTCAGGTTTTACTGTCCCGGGAAAGTCTCTGCTAACACGCTGCAGAGCGCAGTGCCCAATATACAGAAACGTCTTGCGGTATCTCCTACAGGGAAAGTGCCAGGAGGGAATTGTGGAGTTTGGTCTCAGTGTCGCTGAGAATTGCTCTGATTATCCGTGTGACCTCTTTGCTAAGACTCTCCAGAGAGCCTTCCTCAAAACCAACACACATCTTGACATATCTCCCACACTGATCGCAGTGTCTCCAGGAACGGCATTCAGTGAGACAGGAACTTTTCTGCCCACACTGTCCGGGGACAGTTCCTTAAAACCAATATACATCCTGCTATATCTCCCACATGGAAAATGCCAGGAGGGAGAAGTGGGCATTATGTTTAGACTTTCTCAGAACTGCTTCAAATCAACTGGATATCTTTGTGCTGTAAATCTCCCAATAGGCAAATGTAAAAGCAGCAAACATCTCGCTGTATGTCCCACATCCAAAGTGCCAAGAGAGAGCTTGCTCTCCCTGTCTTTGAGTGCTGCTTTCTACTCTCCCGGTTACCTCTTTGCTAACGTTCTCTCGAGAGAGTTGTGCTCCAAACCAAAGCACATCTTGACATATCTCCCACATGGAAAGTGCTATTAGGCAATTGTAGGATTTGATCGCAGTGTCTCTCCAGGAACGGCATTCAGTGAGCCAGGAACTTTTCTGCCTACACTGTCCACTGAGTTGTCCTCAAAACCGATATATATCCTGCTATATCTCCTACATGGAAAGTGCCAAGAGAATAATGTAGAGCTTGCTCTCCCTGTCTTTGAGTACTGCTTTCTACTCTCCCGATTACCTCTTTGCTAACATTCTCTTCAGAGCTGCAGTGAAACCAGGAACCATGTGGAGAAGGCACCCACACTGAAAATGTCTGGAAGGAACGTTGGGGCTTCTTCTCAGTGTCTCTGATGTCAGGTTTTACTGTCCCGGGAAAGTCTCTGCTAACACGCTGCAGAGCGCAGTGCCCAATATACAGAAACGTCTTGCGGTATCTCCTACAGGGAAAGTGCCAGGAGGGAATTGTGGAGTTTGGTCTCAGTGTCTCTGAGAATTGCTCTGATTATCCGTGTGACCTCTTTGCTAAGACTCTCCAGAGAGCCTTCCTCAAAACCAACACACATCTTGACATATCTCCCACACTGATCGCAGTGTCTCCAGGAACGGCATTCAGTGAGACAGGAACTTTTCTGCCCACACTGTCCGGGGACAGTTCCTTAAAACCAATATACATCCTGCTATATCTCCCACATGGAAAATGCCAGGAGGGAGAAGTGGGCATTATGTTTAGACTTTCTCAGAACTGCTTCAAATCAACTGGATATCTTTGTGCTGTAAATCTCCCAATAGGCAAATGTAAAAGCAGCAAACATCTCGCTGTATGTCCCACATCCAAAGTGCCAAGAGAGAGCTTGCTCTCCCTGTCTTTGAGTACTGCTTTCTACTCTCCCGGTTACCTCTTTGCTAACATTCTCTCGAGAGAGTTGTGCTCCAAACCAAAGCACATCTTGACATATCTCCCACACGGAAAGTGCTATTAGGCAATTGTAGGATTTGATCGCAGTGTCTCTCCAGGAACGGCATTCAGTGAGCCAGGAACTTTTCTGCCTACACTGTCCACTGAGTTGTCCTCAAAACCGATATATATCCTGCTATATCTACTACATGGAAAGTGCCAAGAGAATAATGTAGAGCTTGCTCTCCCTGTCTTTGAGTACTGCTTTCTACTCTCCCGGTTACCTCTTTGCTAACATTCTCTTCAGAGCTGCAGTGAAACCAGGAACCATGTGGAGAAGGCACCCACACTGAAAATGTCTGGAAGGAACGTTGGGGCTTCTTCTCAGTGTCTCTGATGTCAGGTTTTACTGTCCCGGGAAAGTCTCTGCTAACACGCTGCAGAGCGCAGTGCCCAATATACAGAAACGTCTTGCGGTATCTCCTACAGGGAAAGTGCCAGGAGGGAATTGTGGAGTTTTGTCTCAGTGTCTCTGAGAATTGCTCTGATTATCCGTGTGACCTCTTTGCTAAGACTCTCCAGAGAGCCTTCCTCAAAACCAACACACATCTTGACATATCTCCCACACTGATCGCAGTGTCTCCAGGAACGGCATTCAGTGAGACAGGAACTTTTCTGCCCACACTGTCCGGGGACAGTTCCTTAAAACCAATATACATCCTGCTATATCTCCCACATGGAAAATGCCAGGAGGGAGAAGTGGGCATTATGTTTAGACTTTCTCAGAACTGCTTCAAATCAACTGGATATCTTTGTGCTGTAAATCTCCCAATAGGCAAATGTAAAAGCAGCAAACATCTCGCTGTATGTCCCACATCCAAAGTGCCAAGAGAGAGCTTGCTCTCCCTGTCTTTGAGTGCTGCTTTCTACTCTCCCGGTTACCTCTTTGCTAACGTTCTCTCGAGAGAGTTGTGCTCCAAACCAAAGCACATCTTGACATATCTCCCACATGGAAAGTGCTATTAGGCAATTGTAGGATTTGATCGCAGTGTCTCTCCAGGAACGGCATTCAGTGAGCCAGGAACTTTTCTGCTTACACTGTCCACTGAGTTGTCCTCAAAACCGATATATGTCCTGCTATATCTACTACATGGAAAGTGCCAAGAGAATAATGTAGAGCTTGCTCTCCCTGTCTTTGAGTACTGCTTTCTACTCTCCCGGTTACCTCTTTGCTAACATTCTCTTCAGAGCTGCAGTGAAACCAGGAACCATGTGGAGAAGGCACCCACACTGAAAATGTCTGGAAGGAACGTTGGGGCTTCTTCTCAGTGTCTCTGATGTCAGGTTTTACTGTCCCGGGAAAGTCTCTGCTAACACGCTGCAGAGCGCAGTGCCCAATATACAGAAACGTCTTGCGGTATCTCCTACAGGGAAAGTGCCAGGAGGGAATTGTGGAGTTTGGTCTCAGTGTCGCTGAGAATTGCTCTGATTATCCGTGTGACCTCTTTGCTAAGACTCTCCAGAGAGCCTTCCTCAAAACCAACACACATCTTGACATATCTCCCACACTGATCGCAGTGTCTCCAGGAACGGCATTCAGTGAGACAGGAACTTTTCTGCCCACACTGTCCGGGGACAGTTCCTTAAAACCAATATACATCCTGCTATATCTCCCACATGGAAAATGCCAGGAGGGAGAAGTGGGCATTATGTTTAGACTTTCTCAGAACTGCTTCAAATCAACTGGATATCTTTGTGCTGTAAATCTCCCAATAGGCAAATGTAAAAGCAGCAAACATCTCGCTGTATGTCCCACATCCAAAGTGCCAAGAGAGAGCTTGCTCTCCCTGTCTTTGAGTACTGCTTTCTACTCTCCCGGTTACCTCTTTGCTAACATTCTCTCGAGAGAGTTGTGCTCCAAACCAAAGCACATCTTGACATATCTCCCACATGGAAAGTGCTATTAGGCAATTGTAGGATTTGATCGCAGTGTCTCTCCAGGAACGGCATTCAGTGAGCCAGGAACTTTTCTGCCTACACTGTCCACTGAGTTGTCCTCAAAACCGATATATATCCTGCTATATCTACTACATGGAAAGTGCCAAGAGAATAATGTAGAGCTTGCTCTCCCTGTCTTTGAGTACTGCTTTCTACTCTCCCGGTTACCTCTTTGCTAACATTCTCTTCAGAGCTGCAGTGAAACCAGGAACCATGTGGAGAAGGCACCCACACTGAAAATGTCTGGAAGGAACGTTGGGGCTTCTTCTCAGTGTCTCTGATGTCAGGTTTTACTGTCCCGGGAAAGTCTCTGCTAACACGCTGCAGAGCGCAGTGCCCAATATACAGAAACGTCTTGCGGTATCTCCTACAGGGAAAGTGCCAGGAGGGAATTGTGGAGTTTGGTCTCAGTGTCTCTGAGAATTGCTCTGATTATCCGTGTGACCTCTTTGCTAAGACTCTCCAGAGAGCCTTCCTCAAAACCAACACACATCTTGACATATCTCCCACACTGATCGCAGTGTCTCCAGGAACGGCATTCAGTGAGACAGGAACTTTTCTGCCCACACTGTCCGGGGACAGTTCCTTAAAACCAATATACATCCTGCTATATCTCCCACATGGAAAATGCCAGGAGGGAGAAGTGGGCATTATGTTTAGACTTTCTCAGAACTGCTTCAAATCAACTGGATATCTTTGTGCTGTAAATCTCCCAATAGGCAAATGTAAAAGCAGCAAACATCTCGCTGTATGTCCCACATCCAAAGTGCCAAGAGAGAGCTTGCTCTCCCTGTCTTTGAGTACTGCTTTCTACTCTCCCGGTTACCTCTTTGCTAACATTCTCTCGAGAGAGTTGTGCTCCAAACCAAAGCACATCTTGACATATCTCCCACACGGAAAGTGCTATTAGGCAATTGTAGGATTTGATCGCAGTGTCTCTCCAGGAACGGCATTCAGTGAGCCAGGAACTTTTCTGCCTACACTGTCCACTGAGTTGTCCTCAAAACCGATATATATCCTGCTATATCTACTACATGGAAAGTGCCAAGAGAATAATGTAGAGCTTGCTCTCCCTGTCTTTGAGTACTGCTTTCTACTCTCCCGGTTACCTCTTTGCTAACATTCTCTTCAGAGCTGCAGTGAAACCAGGAACCATGTGGAGAAGGCACCCACACTGAAAATGTCTGGAAGGAACGTTGGGGCTTCTTCTCAGTGTCTCTGATGTCAGGTTTTACTGTCCCGGGAAAGTCTCTGCTAACACGCTGCAGAGCGCAGTGCCCAATATACAGAAACGTCTTGCGGTATCTCCTACAGGGAAAGTGCCAGGAGGGAATTGTGGAGTTTGGTCTCAGTGTCGCTGAGAATTGCTCTGATTATCCGTGTGACCTCTTTGCTAAGACTCTCCAGAGAGCCTTCCTCAAAACCAACACACATCTTGACATATCTCCCACACTGATCGCAGTGTCTCCAGGAACGGCATTCAGTGAGACAGGAACTTTTCTGCCCACACTGTCCGGGGACAGTTCCTTAAAACCAATATACATCCTGCTATATCTCCCACATGGAAAATGCCAGGAGGGAGAAGTGGGCATTATGTTTAGACTTTCTCAGAACTGCTTCAAATCAACTGGATATCTTTGTGCTGTAAATCTCCCAATAGGCAAATGTAAAAGCAGCAAACATCTCGCTGTATGTCCCACATCCAAAGTGCCAAGAGAGAGCTTGCTCTCCCTGTCTTTGAGTGCTGCTTTCTACTCTCCCGGTTACCTCTTTGCTAACGTTCTCTCGAGAGAGTTGTGCTCCAAACCAAAGCACATCTTGACATATCTCCCACATGGAAAGTGCTATTAGGCAATTGTAGGATTTGATCGCAGTGTCTCTCCAGGAACGGCATTCAGTGAGCCAGGAACTTTTCTGCTTACACTGTCCACTGAGTTGTCCTCAAAACCGATATATGTCCTGCTATATCTACTACATGGAAAGTGCCAAGAGAATAATGTAGAGCTTGCTCTCCCTGTCTTTGAGTACTGCTTTCTACTCTCCCGGTTACCTCTTTGCTAACATTCTCTTCAGAGCTGCAGTGAAACCAGGAACCATGTGGAGAAGGCACCCACACTGAAAATGTCTGGAAGGAACGTTGGGGCTTCTTCTCAGTGTCTCTGATGTCAGGTTTTACTGTCCCGGGAAAGTCTCTGCTAACACGCTGCAGAGCGCAGTGCCCAATATACAGAAACGTCTTGCGGTATCTCCTACAGGGAAAGTGCCAGGAGGGAATTGTGGAGTTTGGTCTCAGTGTCTCTGAGAATTGCTCTGATTATCCGTGTGACCTCTTTGCTAAGACTCTCCAGAGAGCCTTCCTCAAAACCAACACACATCTTGACATATCTCCCACACTGATCGCAGTGTCTCCAGGAACGGCATTCAGTGAGACAGGAACTTTTCTGCCCACACTGTCCGGGGACAGTTCCTTAAAACCAATATACATCCTGCTATATCTCCCACATGGAAAATGCCAGGAGGGAGAAGTGGGCATTATGTTTAGACTTTCTCAGAACTGCTTCAAATCAACTGGATATCTTTGTGCTGTAAATCTCCCAATAGCCAAATGTAAAAGCAGCAAACATCTCGCTGTATGTCCCACATCCAAAGTGCCAAGAGAGAGCTTGCTCTCCCTGTCTTTGAGTACTGCTTTCTACTCTCCCGGTTACCTCTTTGCTAACATTCTCTCGAGAGAGTTGTGCTCCAAACCAAAGCACATCTTGACATATCTCCCACATGGAAAGTGCTATTAGGCAATTGTAGGATTTGATCGCAGTGTCTCTCCAGGAACGGCATTCAGTGAGCCAGGAACTTTTCTGCCTACACTGTCCACTGAGTTGTCCTCAAAACCGATATATATCCTGCTATATCTACTACATGGAAAGTGCCAAGAGAATAATGTAGAGCTTGCTCTCCCTGTCTTTGAGTACTGCTTTCTACTCTCCCGGTTACCTCTTTGCTAACATTCTCTTCAGAGCTGCAGTGAAACCAGGAACCATGTGGAGAAGGCACCCACACTGAAAATGTCTGGAAGGAACGTTGGGGCTTCTTCTCAGTGTCTCTGATGTCAGGTTTTACTGTCCCGGGAAAGTCTCTGCTAACACGCTGCAGAGCGCAGTGCCCAATATACAGAAACGTCTTGCGGTATCTCCTACAGGGAAAGTGCCAGGAGGGAATTGTGGAGTTTGGTCTCAGTGTCTCTGAGAATTGCTCTGATTATCCGTGTGACCTCTTTGCTAAGACTCTCCAGAGAGCCTTCCTCAAAACCAACACACATCTTGACATATCTCCCACACTGATCGCAGTGTCTCCAGGAACGGCATTCAGTGAGCCAGGAACTTTTCTGCCCACACTGTCCGGGGACAGTTCCTTAAAACCAATATACATCCTGCTATATCTCCCACATGGAAAATGCCAGGAGGGAGAAGTGGGCATTATGTTTAGACTTTCTCAGAACTGCTTCAAATCAACTGGATATCTTTGTGCTGTAAATCTCCCAATAGGCAAATGTAAAAGCAGCAAACATCTCGCTGTATGTCCCACATCCAAAGTGCCAAGAGAGAGCTTGCTCTCCCTGTCTTTGAGTACTGCTTTCTACTCTCCCGGTTACCTCTTTGCTAACATTCTCTTCAGAGCTGCAGTGAAACCAGGAACCATGTGGAGAAGGCACCCACACTGAAAATGTCTGGAAGGAACGTTGGGGCTTCTTCTCAGTGTCTCTGATGTCAGGTTTTACTGTCCCGGGAAAGTCTCTGCTAACACGCTGCAGAGCGCAGTGCCCAATATACAGAAACGTCTTGCGGTATCTCCTACAGGGAAAGTGCCAGGAGGGAATTGTGGAGTTTGGTCTCAGTGTCGCTGAGAATTGCTCTGATTATCCGTGTGACCTCTTTGCTAAGACTCTCCAGAGAGCCTTCCTCAAAACCAACACACATCTTGACATATCTCCCACACTGATCGCAGTGTCTCCAGGAACGGCATTCAGTGAGACAGGAACTTTTCTGCCCACACTGTCCGGGGACAGTTCCTTAAAACCAATATACATCCTGCTATATCTCCCACATGGAAAATGCCAGGAGGGAGAAGTGGGCATTATGTTTAGACTTTCTCAGAACTGCTTCAAATCAACTGGATATCTTTGTGCTGTAAATCTCCCAATAGCCAAATGTAAAAGCAGCAAACATCTCGCTGTATGTCCCACATCCAAAGTGCCAAGAGAGAGCTTGCTCTCCCTGTCTTTGAGTACTGCTTTCTACTCTCCCGGTTACCTCTTTGCTAACATTCTCTTCAGAGCTGCAGTGAAACCAGGAACCATGTGGAGAAGGCACCCACACTGAAAATGTCTGGAAGGAACGTTGGGGCTTCTTCTCAGTGTCTCTGATGTCAGGTTTTACTGTCCCGGGAAAGTCTCTGCTAACACGCTGCAGAGCGCAGTGCCCAATATACAGAAACGTCTTGCGGTATCTCCTACAGGGAAAGTGCCAGGAGGGAATTGTGGAGTTTGGTCTCAGTGTCGCTGAGAATTGCTCTGATTATCCGTGTGACCTCTTTGCTAAGACTCTCCAGAGAGCCTTCCTCAAAACCAACACACATCTTGACATATCTCCCACACTGATCGCAGTGTCTCCAGGAACGGCATTCAGTGAGACAGGAACTTTTCTGCCCACACTGTCCGGGGACAGTTCCTTAAAACCAATATACA
The DNA here is from genome assembly GCF_028500815.1 of Rissa tridactyla. NCBI lineage: Eukaryota > Metazoa > Chordata > Aves > Charadriiformes > Laridae > Rissa > Rissa tridactyla. The sequence goes on from NW_026529366.1 coordinate 25,816, forward strand.
TCCTGCTATATCTCCCACATGGAAAATGCCAGGAGGGAGAAGTGGGCATTATGTTTAGACTTTCTCAGAACTGCTTCAAATCAACTGGATATCTTTGTGCTGTAAATCTCCCAATAGGCAAATGTAAAAGCAGCAAACATCTCGCTGTATGTCCCACATCCAAAGTGCCAAGAGAGAGCTTGCTCTCCCTGTCTTTGAGTACTGCTTTCTACTCTCCCGGTTACCTCTTTGCTAACATTCTCTTCAGAGCTGCAGTGAAACCAGGAACCATGTGGAGAAGGCACCCACACTGAAAATGTCTGGAAGGAACGTTGGGGCTTCTTCTCAGTGTCTCTGATGTCAGGTTTTACTGTCCCGGGAAAGTCTCTGCTAACACGCTGCAGAGCGCAGTGCCCAATATACAGAAACGTCTTGCGGTATCTCCTACAGGGAAAGTGCCAGGAGGGAATTGTGGAGTTTGGTCTCAGTGTCTCTGAGAATTGCTCTGATTATCCGTGTGACCTCTTTGCTAAGACTCTCCAGAGAGCCTTCCTCAAAACCAACACACATCTTGACATATCTCCCACACTGATCGCAGTGTCTCCAGGAACGGCATTCAGTGAGACAGGAACTTTTCTGCCCACACTGTCCGGGGACAGTTCCTTAAAACCAATATACATCCTGCTATATCTCCCACATGGAAAATGCCAGGAGGGAGAAGTGGGCATTATGTTTAGACTTTCTCAGAACTGCTTCAAATCAACTGGATATCTTTGTGCTGTAAATCTCCCAATAGCCAAATGTAAAAGCAGCAAACATCTCGCTGTATGTCCCACATCCAAAGTGCCAAGAGAGAGCTTGCTCTCCCTGTCTTTGAGTACTGCTTTCTACTCTCCCGGTTACCTCTTTGCTAACATTCTCTCGAGAGAGTTGTGCTCCAAACCAAAGCACATCTTGACATATCTCCCACACGGAAAGTGCTATTAGGCAATTGTAGGATTTGATCGCAGTGTCTCTCCAGGAACGGCATTCAGTGAGCCAGGAACTTTTCTGCCTACACTGTCCACTGAGTTGTCCTCAAAACCGATATATATCCTGCTATATCTACTACATGGAAAGTGCCAAGAGAATAATGTAGAGCTTGCTCTCCCTGTCTTTGAGTACTGCTTTCTACTCTCCCGGTTACCTCTTTGCTAACATTCTCTTCAGAGCTGCAGTGAAACCAGGAACCATGTGGAGAAGGCACCCACACTGAAAATGTCTGGAAGGAACGTTGGGGCTTCTTCTCAGTGTCTCTGATGTCAGGTTTTACTGTCCCGGGAAAGTCTCTGCTAACACGCTGCAGAGCGCAGTGCCCAATATACAGAAACGTCTTGCGGTATCTCCTACAGGGAAAGTGCCAGGAGGGAATTGTGGAGTTTGGTCTCAGTGTCGCTGAGAATTGCTCTGATTATCCGTGTGACCTCTTTGCTAAGACTCTCCAGAGAGCCTTCCTCAAAACCAACACACATCTTGACATATCTCCCACACTGATCGCAGTGTCTCCAGGAACGGCATTCAGTGAGACAGGAACTTTTCTGCCCACACTGTCCGGGGACAGTTCCTTAAAACCAATATACATCCTGCTATATCTCCCACATGGAAAATGCCAGGAGGGAGAAGTGGGCATTATGTTTAGACTTTCTCAGAACTGCTTCAAATCAACTGGATATCTTTGTGCTGTAAATCTCCCAATAGGCAAATGTAAAAGCAGCAAACATCTCGCTGTATGTCCCACATCCAAAGTGCCAAGAGAGAGCTTGCTCTCCCTGTCTTTGAGTGCTGCTTTCTACTCTCCCGGTTACCTCTTTGCTAACGTTCTCTCGAGAGAGTTGTGCTCCAAACCAAAGCACATCTTGACATATCTCCCACATGGAAAGTGCTATTAGGCAATTGTAGGATTTGATCGCAGTGTCTCTCCAGGAACGGCATTCAGTGAGCCAGGAACTTTTCTGCCTACACTGTCCACTGAGTTGTCCTCAAAACCGATATATATCCTGCTATATCTACTACATGGAAAGTGCCAAGAGAATAATGTAGAGCTTGCTCTCCCTGTCTTTGAGTACTGCTTTCTACTCTCCCGGTTACCTCTTTGCTAACATTCTCTTCAGAGCTGCAGTGAAACCAGGAACCATGTGGAGAAGGCACCCACACTGAAAATGTCTGGAAGGAACGTTGGGGCTTCTTCTCAGTGTCTCTGATGTCAGGTTTTACTGTCCCGGGAAAGTCTCTGCTAACACGCTGCAGAGCGCAGTGCCCAATATACAGAAACGTCTTGCGGTATCTCCTACAGGGAAAGTGCCAGGAGGGAATTGTGGAGTTTGGTCTCAGTGTCGCTGAGAATTGCTCTGATTATCCGTGTGACCTCTTTGCTAAGACTCTCCAGAGAGCCTTCCTCAAAACCAACACACATCTTGACATATCTCCCACACTGATCGCAGTGTCTCCAGGAACGGCATTCAGTGAGACAGGAACTTTTCTGCCCACACTGTCCGGGGACAGTTCCTTAAAACCAATATACATCCTGCTATATCTCCCACATGGAAAATGCCAGGAGGGAGAAGTGGGCATTATGTTTAGACTTTCTCAGAACTGCTTCAAATCAACTGGATATCTTTGTGCTGTAAATCTCCCAATAGCCAAATGTAAAAGCAGCAAACATCTCGCTGTATGTCCCACATCCAAAGTGCCAAGAGAGAGCTTGCTCTCCCTGTCTTTGAGTGCTGCTTTCTACTCTCCCGGTTACCTCTTTGCTAACGTTCTCTCGAGAGAGTTGTGCTCCAAACCAAAGCACATCTTGACATATCTCCCACATGGAAAGTGCTATTAGGCAATTGTAGGATTTGATCGCAGTGTCTCTCCAGGAACGGCATTCAGTGAGCCAGGAACTTTTCTGCCTACACTGTCCACTGAGTTGTCCTCAAAACCGATATATATCCTGCTATATCTACTACATGGAAAGTGCCAAGAGAATAATGTAGAGCTTGCTCTCCCTGTCTTTGAGTACTGCTTTCTACTCTCCCGGTTACCTCTTTGCTAACATTCTCTTCAGAGCTGCAGTGAAACCAGGAACCATGTGGAGAAGGCACCCACACTGAAAATGTCTGGAAGGAACGTTGGGGCTTCTTCTCAGTGTCTCTGATGTCAGGTTTTACTGTCCCGGGAAAGTCTCTGCTAACACGCTGCAGAGCGCAGTGCCCAATATACAGAAACGTCTTGCGGTATCTCCTACAGGGAAAGTGCCAGGAGGGAATTGTGGAGTTTGGTCTCAGTGTCTCTGAGAATTGCTCTGATTATCCGTGTGACCTCTTTGCTAAGACTCTCCAGAGAGCCTTCCTCAAAACCAACACACATCTTGACATATCTCCCACACTGATCGCAGTGTCTCCAGGAACGGCATTCAGTGAGCCAGGAACTTTTCTGCCCACACTGTCCGGGGACAGTTCCTTAAAACCAATATACATCCTGCTATATCTCCCACATGGAAAATGCCAGGAGGGAGAAGTGGGCATTATGTTTAGACTTTCTCAGAACTACTTCAAATCAACTGGATATCTTTGTGCTGTAAATCTCCCAATAGCCAAATGTAAAAGCAGCAAACATCTCGCTGTATGTCCCACATCCAAAGTGCCAAGAGAGAGCTTGCTCTCCCTGTCTTTGAGTACTGCTTTCTACTCTCCCGGTTACCTCTTTGCTAACGTTCTCTCGAGAGAGTTGTGCTCCAAACCAAAGCACATCTTGACATATCTCCCACATGGAAAGTGCTATTAGGCAATTGTAGGATTTGATCGCAGTGTCTCTCCAGGAACGGCATTCAGTGAGCCAGGAACTTTTCTGCCTACACTGTCCACTGAGTTGTCCTCAAAACCGATATATATCCTGCTATATCTCCTACATGGAAAGTGCCAAGAGAATAATGTAGAGCTTGCTCTCCCTGTCTTTGAGTACTGCTTTCTACTCTCCCGGTTACCTCTTTGCTAACATTCTCTTCAGAGCTGCAGTGAAACCAGGAACCATGTGGAGAAGGCACCCACACTGAAAATGTCTGGAAGGAACGTTGGGGCTTCTTCTCAGTGTCTCTGATGTCAGGTTTTACTGTCCCGGGAAAGTCTCTGCTAACACGCTGCAGAGCGCAGTGCCCAATATACAGAAACGTCTTGCGGTATCTCCTACAGGGAAAGTGCCAGGAGGGAATTGTGGAGTTTGGTCTCAGTGTCTCTGAGAATTGCTCTGATTATCCGTGTGACCTCTTTGCTAAGACTCTCCAGAGAGCCTTCCTCAAAACCAACACACATCTTGACATATCTCCCACACTGATCGCAGTGTCTCCAGGAACGACATTCAAGGAGCCAGGAACTTTTCTGCCCACACTGTCCGGGGACAGTTCCTTAAAACCAATATACATCCTGCTATATCTCCCACATGGAAAATGCCAGGAGGGAGAAGTGGGCATTATGTTTAGACTTTCTCAGAACTGCTTCAAATCAACTGGATATCTTTGTGCTGTAAATCTCCCAATAGGCAAATGTAAAAGCAGCAAACATCTCGCTGTATGTCCCACATCCAAAGTGCCAAGAGAGAGCTTGCTCTCCCTGTCTTTGAGTACTGCTTTCTACTCTCCCGGTTACCTCTTTGCTAACATTCTCTTCAGAGCTGCAGTGAAACCAGGAACCATGTGGAGAAGGCACCCACACTGAAAATGTCTGGAAGGAACGTTGGGGCTTCTTCTCAGTGTCTCTGATGTCAGGTTTTACTGTCCCGGGAAAGTCTCTGCTAACACGCTGCAGAGCGCAGTGCCCAATATACAGAAACGTCTTGCGGTATCTCCTACAGGGAAAGTGCCAGGAGGGAATTGTGGAGTTTGGTCTCAGTGTCGCTGAGAATTGCTCTGATTATCCGTGTGACCTCTTTGCTAAGACTCTCCAGAGAGCCTTCCTCAAAACCAACACACATCTTGACATATCTCCCACACTGATCGCAGTGTCTCCAGGAACGGCATTCAGTGAGACAGGAACTTTTCTGCCCACACTGTCCGGGGACAGTTCCTTAAAACCAATATACATCCTGCTATATCTCCCACATGGAAAATGCCAGGAGGGAGAAGTGGGCATTATGTTTAGACTTTCTCAGAACTGCTTCAAATCAACTGGATATCTTTGTGCTGTAAATCTCCCAATAGGCAAATGTAAAAGCAGCAAACATCTCGCTGTATGTCCCACATCCAAAGTGCCAAGAGAGAGCTTGCTCTCCCTGTCTTTGAGTGCTGCTTTCTACTCTCCCGGTTACCTCTTTGCTAACGTTCTCTCGAGAGAGTTGTGCTCCAAACCAAAGCACATCTTGACATATCTCCCACATGGAAAGTGCTATTAGGCAATTGTAGGATTTGATCGCAGTGTCTCTCCAGGAACGGCATTCAGTGAGCCAGGAACTTTTCTGCCTACACTGTCCACTGAGTTGTCCTCAAAACCGATATATATCCTGCTATATCTACTACATGGAAAGTGCCAAGAGAATAATGTAGAGCTTGCTCTCCCTGTCTTTGAGTACTGCTTTCTACTCTCCCGGTTACCTCTTTGCTAACATTCTCTTCAGAGCTGCAGTGAAACCAGGAACCATGTGGAGAAGGCACCCACACTGAAAATGTCTGGAAGGAACGTTGGGGCTTCTTCTCAGTGTCTCTGATGTCAGGTTTTACTGTCCCGGGAAAGTCTCTGCTAACACGCTGCAGAGCGCAGTGCCCAATATACAGAAACGTCTTGCGGTATCTCCTACAGGGAAAGTGCCAGGAGGGAATTGTGGAGTTTGGTCTCAGTGTCGCTGAGAATTGCTCTGATTATCCGTGTGACCTCTTTGCTAAGACTCTCCAGAGAGCCTTCCTCAAAACCAACACACATCTTGACATATCTCCCACACTGATCGCAGTGTCTCCAGGAACGGCATTCAGTGAGACAGGAACTTTTCTGCCCACACTGTCCGGGGACAGTTCCTTAAAACCAATATACATCCTGCTATATCTCCCACATGGAAAATGCCAGGAGGGAGAAGTGGGCATTATGTTTAGACTTTCTCAGAACTGCTTCAAATCAACTGGATATCTTTGTGCTGTAAATCTCCCAATAGGCAAATGTAAAAGCAGCAAACATCTCGCTGTATGTCCCACATCCAAAGTGCCAAGAGAGAGCTTGCTCTCCCTGTCTTTGAGTGCTGCTTTCTACTCTCCCGGTTACCTCTTTGCTAACGTTCTCTCGAGAGAGTTGTGCTCCAAACCAAAGCACATCTTGACATATCTCCCACATGGAAAGTGCTATTAGGCAATTGTAGGATTTGATCGCAGTGTCTCTCCAGGAACGGCATTCAGTGAGCCAGGAACTTTTCTGCCTACACTGTCCACTGAGTTGTCCTCAAAACCGATATATATCCTGCTATATCTACTACATGGAAAGTGCCAAGAGAATAATGTAGAGCTTGCTCTCCCTGTCTTTGAGTACTGCTTTCTACTCTCCCGGTTACCTCTTTGCTAACATTCTCTTCAGAGCTGCAGTGAAACCAGGAACCATGTGGAGAAGGCACCCACACTGAAAATGTCTGGAAGGAACGTTGGGGCTTCTTCTCAGTGTCTCTGATGTCAGGTTTTACTGTCCCGGGAAAGTCTCTGCTAACACGCTGCAGAGCGCAGTGCCCAATATACAGAAACGTCTTGCGGTATCTCCTACAGGGAAAGTGCCAGGAGGGAATTGTGGAGTTTGGTCTCAGTGTCGCTGAGAATTGCTCTGATTATCCGTGTGACCTCTTTGCTAAGACTCTCCAGAGAGCCTTCCTCAAAACCAACACACATCTTGACATATCTCCCACACTGATCGCAGTGTCTCCAGGAACGGCATTCAGTGAGACAGGAACTTTTCTGCCCACACTGTCCGGGGACAGTTCCTTAAAACCAATATACATCCTGCTATATCTCCCACATGGAAAATGCCAGGAGGGAGAAGTGGGCATTATGTTTAGACTTTCTCAGAACTGCTTCAAATCAACTGGATATCTTTGTGCTGTAAATCTCCCAATAGCCAAATGTAAAAGCAGCAAACATCTCGCTGTATGTCCCACATCCAAAGTGCCAAGAGAGAGCTTGCTCTCCCTGTCTTTGAGTACTGCTTTCTACTCTCCCGGTTACCTCTTTGCTAACGTTCTCTCGAGAGAGTTGTGCTCCAAACCAAAGCACATCTTGACATATCTCCCACATGGAAAGTGCTATTAGGCAATTGTAGGATTTGATCGCAGTGTCTCTCCAGGAACGGCATTCAGTGAGCCAGGAACTTTTCTGCCTACACTGTCCACTGAGTTGTCCTCAAAACCGATATATATCCTGCTATATCTCCTACATGGAAAGTGCCAAGAGAATAATGTAGAGCTTGCTCTCCCTGTCTTTGAGTACTGCTTTCTACTCTCCCGGTTACCTCTTTGCTAACATTCTCTTCAGAGCTGCAGTGAAACCAGGAACCATGTGGAGAAGGCACCCACACTGAAAATGTCTGGAAGGAACGTTGGGGCTTCTTCTCAGTGTCTCTGATGTCAGGTTTTACTGTCCCGGGAAAGTCTCTGCTAACACGCTGCAGAGCGCAGTGCCCAATATACAGAAACGTCTTGCGGTATCTCCTACAGGGAAAGTGCCAGGAGGGAATTGTGGAGTTTGGTCTCAGTGTCTCTGAGAATTGCTCTGATTATCCGTGTGACCTCTTTGCTAAGACTCTCCAGAGAGCCTTCCTCAAAACCAACACACATCTTGACATATCTCCCACACTGATCGCAGTGTCTCCAGGAACGACATTCAAGGAGCCAGGAACTTTTCTGCCCACACTGTCCGGGGACAGTTCCTTAAAACCAATATACATCCTGCTATATCTCCCACATGGAAAATGCCAGGAGGGAGAAGTGGGCATTATGTTTAGACTTTCTCAGAACTGCTTCAAATCAACTGGATATCTTTGTGCTGTAAATCTCCCAATAGGCAAATGTAAAAGCAGCAAACATCTCGCTGTATGTCCCACATCCAAAGTGCCAAGAGAGAGCTTGCTCTCCCTGTCTTTGAGTACTGCTTTCTACTCTCCCGGTTACCTCTTTGCTAACATTCTCTTCAGAGCTGCAGTGAAACCAGGAACCATGTGGAGAAGGCACCCACACTGAAAATGTCTGGAAGGAACGTTGGGGCTTCTTCTCAGTGTCTCTGATGTCAGGTTTTACTGTCCCGGGAAAGTCTCTGCTAACACGCTGCAGAGCGCAGTGCCCAATATACAGAAACGTCTTGCGGTATCTCCTACAGGGAAAGTGCCAGGAGGGAATTGTGGAGTTTGGTCTCAGTGTCGCTGAGAATTGCTCTGATTATCCGTGTGACCTCTTTGCTAAGACTCTCCAGAGAGCCTTCCTCAAAACCAACACACATCTTGACATATCTCCCACACTGATCGCAGTGTCTCCAGGAACGGCATTCAGTGAGACAGGAACTTTTCTGCCCACACTGTCCGGGGACAGTTCCTTAAAACCAATATACATCCTGCTATATCTCCCACATGGAAAATGCCAGGAGGGAGAAGTGGGCATTATGTTTAGACTTTCTCAGAACTGCTTCAAATCAACTGGATATCTTTGTGCTGTAAATCTCCCAATAGGCAAATGTAAAAGCAGCAAACATCTCGCTGTATGTCCCACATCCAAAGTGCCAAGAGAGAGCTTGCTCTCCCTGTCTTTGAGTGCTGCTTTCTACTCTCCCGGTTACCTCTTTGCTAACGTTCTCTCGAGAGAGTTGTGCTCCAAACCAAAGCACATCTTGACATATCTCCCACATGGAAAGTGCTATTAGGCAATTGTAGGATTTGATCGCAGTGTCTCTCCAGGAACGGCATTCAGTGAGCCAGGAACTTTTCTGCCTACACTGTCCACTGAGTTGTCCTCAAAACCGATATATATCCTGCTATATCTCCTACATGGAAAGTGCCAAGAGAATAATGTAGAGCTTGCTCTCCCTGTCTTTGAGTACTGCTTTCTACTCTCCCGATTACCTCTTTGCTAACATTCTCTTCAGAGCTGCAGTGAAACCAGGAACCATGTGGAGAAGGCACCCACACTGAAAATGTCTGGAAGGAACGTTGGGGCTTCTTCTCAGTGTCTCTGATGTCAGGTTTTACTGTCCCGGGAAAGTCTCTGCTAACACGCTGCAGAGCGCAGTGCCCAATATACAGAAACGTCTTGCGGTATCTCCTACAGGGAAAGTGCCAGGAGGGAATTGTGGAGTTTGGTCTCAGTGTCTCTGAGAATTGCTCTGATTATCCGTGTGACCTCTTTGCTAAGACTCTCCAGAGAGCCTTCCTCAAAACCAACACACATCTTGACATATCTCCCACACTGATCGCAGTGTCTCCAGGAACGGCATTCAGTGAGACAGGAACTTTTCTGCCCACACTGTCCGGGGACAGTTCCTTAAAACCAATATACATCCTGCTATATCTCCCACATGGAAAATGCCAGGAGGGAGAAGTGGGCATTATGTTTAGACTTTCTCAGAACTGCTTCAAATCAACTGGATATCTTTGTGCTGTAAATCTCCCAATAGGCAAATGTAAAAGCAGCAAACATCTCGCTGTATGTCCCACATCCAAAGTGCCAAGAGAGAGCTTGCTCTCCCTGTCTTTGAGTACTGCTTTCTACTCTCCCGGTTACCTCTTTGCTAACATTCTCTCGAGAGAGTTGTGCTCCAAACCAAAGCACATCTTGACATATCTCCCACACGGAAAGTGCTATTAGGCAATTGTAGGATTTGATCGCAGTGTCTCTCCAGGAACGGCATTCAGTGAGCCAGGAACTTTTCTGCCTACACTGTCCACTGAGTTGTCCTCAAAACCGATATATATCCTGCTATATCTACTACATGGAAAGTGCCAAGAGAATAATGTAGAGCTTGCTCTCCCTGTCTTTGAGTACTGCTTTCTACTCTCCCGGTTACCTCTTTGCTAACATTCTCTTCAGAGCTGCAGTGAAACCAGGAACCATGTGGAGAAGGCACCCACACTGAAAATGTCTGGAAGGAACGTTGGGGCTTCTTCTCAGTGTCTCTGATGTCAGGTTTTACTGTCCCGGGAAAGTCTCTGCTAACACGCTGCAGAGCGCAGTGCCCAATATACAGAAACGTCTTGCGGTATCTCCTACAGGGAAAGTGCCAGGAGGGAATTGTGGAGTTTTGTCTCAGTGTCTCTGAGAATTGCTCTGATTATCCGTGTGACCTCTTTGCTAAGACTCTCCAGAGAGCCTTCCTCAAAACCAACACACATCTTGACATATCTCCCACACTGATCGCAGTGTCTCCAGGAACGGCATTCAGTGAGACAGGAACTTTTCTGCCCACACTGTCCGGGGACAGTTCCTTAAAACCAATATACATCCTGCTATATCTCCCACATGGAAAATGCCAGGAGGGAGAAGTGGGCATTATGTTTAGACTTTCTCAGAACTGCTTCAAATCAACTGGATATCTTTGTGCTGTAAATCTCCCAATAGGCAAATGTAAAAGCAGCAAACATCTCGCTGTATGTCCCACATCCAAAGTGCCAAGAGAGAGCTTGCTCTCCCTGTCTTTGAGTGCTGCTTTCTACTCTCCCGGTTACCTCTTTGCTAACGTTCTCTCGAGAGAGTTGTGCTCCAAACCAAAGCACATCTTGACATATCTCCCACATGGAAAGTGCTATTAGGCAATTGTAGGATTTGATCGCAGTGTCTCTCCAGGAACGGCATTCAGTGAGCCAGGAACTTTTCTGCTTACACTGTCCACTGAGTTGTCCTCAAAACCGATATATGTCCTGCTATATCTACTACATGGAAAGTGCCAAGAGAATAATGTAGAGCTTGCTCTCCCTGTCTTTGAGTACTGCTTTCTACTCTCCCGGTTACCTCTTTGCTAACATTCTCTTCAGAGCTGCAGTGAAACCAGGAACCATGTGGAGAAGGCACCCACACTGAAAATGTCTGGAAGGAACGTTGGGGCTTCTTCTCAGTGTCTCTGATGTCAGGTTTTACTGTCCCGGGAAAGTCTCTGCTAACACGCTGCAGAGCGCAGTGCCCAATATACAGAAACGTCTTGCGGTATCTCCTACAGGGAAAGTGCCAGGAGGGAATTGTGGAGTTTGGTCTCAGTGTCGCTGAGAATTGCTCTGATTATCCGTGTGACCTCTTTGCTAAGACTCTCCAGAGAGCCTTCCTCAAAACCAACACACATCTTGACATATCTCCCACACTGATCGCAGTGTCTCCAGGAACGGCATTCAGTGAGACAGGAACTTTTCTGCCCACACTGTCCGGGGACAGTTCCTTAAAACCAATATACATCCTGCTATATCTCCCACATGGAAAATGCCAGGAGGGAGAAGTGGGCATTATGTTTAGACTTTCTCAGAACTGCTTCAAATCAACTGGATATCTTTGTGCTGTAAATCTCCCAATAGGCAAATGTAAAAGCAGCAAACATCTCGCTGTATGTCCCACATCCAAAGTGCCAAGAGAGAGCTTGCTCTCCCTGTCTTTGAGTACTGCTTTCTACTCTCCCGGTTACCTCTTTGCTAACATTCTCTCGAGAGAGTTGTGCTCCAAACCAAAGCACATCTTGACATATCTCCCACATGGAAAGTGCTATTAGGCAATTGTAGGATTTGATCGCAGTGTCTCTCCAGGAACGGCATTCAGTGAGCCAGGAACTTTTCTGCCTACACTGTCCACTGAGTTGTCCTCAAAACCGATATATATCCTGCTATATCTACTACATGGAAAGTGCCAAGAGAATAATGTAGAGCTTGCTCTCCCTGTCTTTGAGTACTGCTTTCTACTCTCCCGGTTACCTCTTTGCTAACATTCTCTTCAGAGCTGCAGTGAAACCAGGAACCATGTGGAGAAGGCACCCACACTGAAAATGTCTGGAAGGAACGTTGGGGCTTCTTCTCAGTGTCTCTGATGTCAGGTTTTACTGTCCCGGGAAAGTCTCTGCTAACACGCTGCAGAGCGCAGTGCCCAATATACAGAAACGTCTTGCGGTATCTCCTACAGGGAAAGTGCCAGGAGGGAATTGTGGAGTTTGGTCTCAGTGTCTCTGAGAATTGCTCTGATTATCCGTGTGACCTCTTTGCTAAGACTCTCCAGAGAGCCTTCCTCAAAACCAACACACATCTTGACATATCTCCCACACTGATCGCAGTGTCTCCAGGAACGGCATTCAGTGAGACAGGAACTTTTCTGCCCACACTGTCCGGGGACAGTTCCTTAAAACCAATATACATCCTGCTATATCTCCCACATGGAAAATGCCAGGAGGGAGAAGTGGGCATTATGTTTAGACTTTCTCAGAACTGCTTCAAATCAACTGGATATCTTTGTGCTGTAAATCTCCCAATAGGCAAATGTAAAAGCAGCAAACATCTCGCTGTATGTCCCACATCCAAAGTGCCAAGAGAGAGCTTGCTCTCCCTGTCTTTGAGTACTGCTTTCTACTCTCCCGGTTACCTCTTTGCTAACATTCTCTCGAGAGAGTTGTGCTCCAAACCAAAGCACATCTTGACATATCTCCCACACGGAAAGTGCTATTAGGCAATTGTAGGATTTGATCGCAGTGTCTCTCCAGGAACGGCATTCAGTGAGCCAGGAACTTTTCTGCCTACACTGTCCACTGAGTTGTCCTCAAAACCGATATATATCCTGCTATATCTACTACATGGAAAGTGCCAAGAGAATAATGTAGAGCTTGCTCTCCCTGTCTTTGAGTACTGCTTTCTACTCTCCCGGTTACCTCTTTGCTAACATTCTCTTCAGAGCTGCAGTGAAACCAGGAACCATGTGGAGAAGGCACCCACACTGAAAATGTCTGGAAGGAACGTTGGGGCTTCTTCTCAGTGTCTCTGATGTCAGGTTTTACTGTCCCGGGAAAGTCTCTGCTAACACGCTGCAGAGCGCAGTGCCCAATATACAGAAACGTCTTGCGGTATCTCCTACAGGGAAAGTGCCAGGAGGGAATTGTGGAGTTTGGTCTCAGTGTCGCTGAGAATTGCTCTGATTATCCGTGTGACCTCTTTGCTAAGACTCTCCAGAGAGCCTTCCTCAAAACCAACACACATCTTGACATATCTCCCACACTGATCGCAGTGTCTCCAGGAACGGCATTCAGTGAGACAGGAACTTTTCTGCCCACACTGTCCGGGGACAGTTCCTTAAAACCAATATACATCCTGCTATATCTCCCACATGGAAAATGCCAGGAGGGAGAAGTGGGCATTATGTTTAGACTTTCTCAGAACTGCTTCAAATCAACTGGATATCTTTGTGCTGTAAATCTCCCAATAGGCAAATGTAAAAGCAGCAAACATCTCGCTGTATGTCCCACATCCAAAGTGCCAAGAGAGAGCTTGCTCTCCCTGTCTTTGAGTGCTGCTTTCTACTCTCCCGGTTACCTCTTTGCTAACGTTCTCTCGAGAGAGTTGTGCTCCAAACCAAAGCACATCTTGACATATCTCCCACATGGAAAGTGCTATTAGGCAATTGTAGGATTTGATCGCAGTGTCTCTCCAGGAACGGCATTCAGTGAGCCAGGAACTTTTCTGCTTACACTGTCCACTGAGTTGTCCTCAAAACCGATATATGTCCTGCTATATCTACTACATGGAAAGTGCCAAGAGAATAATGTAGAGCTTGCTCTCCCTGTCTTTGAGTACTGCTTTCTACTCTCCCGGTTACCTCTTTGCTAACATTCTCTTCAGAGCTGCAGTGAAACCAGGAACCATGTGGAGAAGGCACCCACACTGAAAATGTCTGGAAGGAACGTTGGGGCTTCTTCTCAGTGTCTCTGATGTCAGGTTTTACTGTCCCGGGAAAGTCTCTGCTAACACGCTGCAGAGCGCAGTGCCCAATATACAGAAACGTCTTGCGGTATCTCCTACAGGGAAAGTGCCAGGAGGGAATTGTGGAGTTTGGTCTCAGTGTCTCTGAGAATTGCTCTGATTATCCGTGTGACCTCTTTGCTAAGACTCTCCAGAGAGCCTTCCTCAAAACCAACACACATCTTGACATATCTCCCACACTGATCGCAGTGTCTCCAGGAACGGCATTCAGTGAGACAGGAACTTTTCTGCCCACACTGTCCGGGGACAGTTCCTTAAAACCAATATACATCCTGCTATATCTCCCACATGGAAAATGCCAGGAGGGAGAAGTGGGCATTATGTTTAGACTTTCTCAGAACTGCTTCAAATCAACTGGATATCTTTGTGCTGTAAATCTCCCAATAGCCAAATGTAAAAGCAGCAAACATCTCGCTGTATGTCCCACATCCAAAGTGCCAAGAGAGAGCTTGCTCTCCCTGTCTTTGAGTACTGCTTTCTACTCTCCCGGTTACCTCTTTGCTAACATTCTCTCGAGAGAGTTGTGCTCCAAACCAAAGCACATCTTGACATATCTCCCACATGGAAAGTGCTATTAGGCAATTGTAGGATTTGATCGCAGTGTCTCTCCAGGAACGGCATTCAGTGAGCCAGGAACTTTTCTGCCTACACTGTCCACTGAGTTGTCCTCAAAACCGATATATATCCTGCTATATCTACTACATGGAAAGTGCCAAGAGAATAATGTAGAGCTTGCTCTCCCTGTCTTTGAGTACTGCTTTCTACTCTCCCGGTTACCTCTTTGCTAACATTCTCTTCAGAGCTGCAGTGAAACCAGGAACCATGTGGAGAAGGCACCCACACTGAAAATGTCTGGAAGGAACGTTGGGGCTTCTTCTCAGTGTCTCTGATGTCAGGTTTTACTGTCCCGGGAAAGTCTCTGCTAACACGCTGCAGAGCGCAGTGCCCAATATACAGAAACGTCTTGCGGTATCTCCTACAGGGAAAGTGCCAGGAGGGAATTGTGGAGTTTGGTCTCAGTGTCTCTGAGAATTGCTCTGATTATCCGTGTGACCTCTTTGCTAAGACTCTCCAGAGAGCCTTCCTCAAAACCAACACACATCTTGACATATCTCCCACACTGATCGCAGTGTCTCCAGGAACGGCATTCAGTGAGACAGGAACTTTTCTGCCCACACTGTCCGGGGACAGTTCCTTAAAACCAATATACATCCTGCTATATCTCCCACATGGAAAATGCCAGGAGGGAGAAGTGGGCATTATGTTTAGACTTTCTCAGAACTGCTTCAAATCAACTGGATATCTTTGTGCTGTAAATCTCCCAATAGGCAAATGTAAAAGCAGCAAACATCTCGCTGTATGTCCCACATCCAAAGTGCCAAGAGAGAGCTTGCTCTCCCTGTCTTTGAGTGCTGCTTTCTACTCTCCCGGTTACCTCTTTGCTAACGTTCTCTCGAGAGAGTTGTGCTCCAAACCAAAGCACATCTTGACATATCTCCCACATGGAAAGTGCTATTAGGCAATTGTAGGATTTGATCGCAGTGTCTCTCCAGGAACGGCATTCAGTGAGCCAGGAACTTTTCTGCCTACACTGTCCACTGAGTTGTCCTCAAAACCGATATATATCCTGCTATATCTACTACATGGAAAGTGCCAAGAGAATAATGTAGAGCTTGCTCTCCCTGTCTTTGAGTACTGCTTTCTACTCTCCCGATTACCTCTTTGCTAACATTCTCTTCAGAGCTGCAGTGAAACCAGGAACCATGTGGAGAAGGCACCCACACTGAAAATGTCTGGAAGGAACGTTGGGGCTTCTTCTCAGTGTCTCTGATGTCAGGTTTTACTGTCCCGGGAAAGTCTCTGCTAACACGCTGCAGAGCGCAGTGCCCAATATACAGAAACGTCTTGCGGTATCTCCTACAGGGAAAGTGCCAGGAGGGAATTGTGGAGTTTGGTCTCAGTGTCTCTGAGAATTGCTCTGATTATCCGTGTGACCTCTTTGCTAAGACTCTCCAGAGAGCCTTCCTCAAAACCAACACACATCTTGACATATCTCCCACACTGATCGCAGTGTCTCCAGGAACGGCATTCAGTGAGCCAGGAACTTTTCTGCCCACACTGTCCGGGGACAGTTCCTTAAAACCAATATACATCCTGCTATATCTCCCACATGGAAAATGCCAGGAGGGAGAAGTGGGCATTATGTTTAGACTTTCTCAGAACTGCTTCAAATCAACTGGATATCTTTGTGCTGTAAATCTCCCAATAGCCAAATGTAAAAGCAGCAAACATCTCGCTGTATGTCCCACATCCAAAGTGCCAAGAGAGAGCTTGCTCTCCCTGTCTTTGAGTACTGCTTTCTACTCTCCCGGTTACCTCTTTGCTAACGTTCTCTCGAGAGAGTTGTGCTCCAAACCAAAGCACATCTTGACATATCTCCCACATGGAAAGTGCTATTAGGCAATTGTAGGATTTGATCGCAGTGTCTCTCCAGGAACGGCATTCAGTGAGCCAGGAACTTTTCTGCCTACACTGTCCACTGAGTTGTCCTCAAAACCGATATATATCCTGCTATATCTCCTACATGGAAAGTGCCAAGAGAATAATGTAGAGCTTGCTCTCCCTGTCTTTGAGTACTGCTTTCTACTCTCCCGGTTACCTCTTTGCTAACATTCTCTTCAGAGCTGCAGTGAAACCAGGAACCATGTGGAGAAGGCACCCACACTGAAAATGTCTGGAAGGAACGTTGGGGCTTCTTCTCAGTGTCTCTGATGTCAGGTTTTACTGTCCCGGGAAAGTCTCTGCTAACACGCTGCAGAGCGCAGTGCCCAATATACAGAAACGTCTTGCGGTATCTCCTACAGGGAAAGTGCCAGGAGGGAATTGTGGAGTTTGGTCTCAGTGTCGCTGAGAATTGCTCTGATTATCCGTGTGACCTCTTTGCTAAGACTCTCCAGAGAGCCTTCCTCAAAACCAACACACATCTTGACATATCTCCCACACTGATCGCAGTGTCTCCAGGAACGGCATTCAAGGAGCCAGGAACTTTTCTGCCCACACTGTCCGGGGACAGTTCCTTAAAACCAATATACATCCTGCTATATCTCCCACATGGAAAATGCCAGGAGGGAGAAGTGGGCATTATGTTTAGACTTTCTCAGAACTGCTTCAAATCAACTGGATATCTTTGTGCTGTAAATCTCCCAATAGCCAAATGTAAAAGCAGCAAACATCTCGCTGTATGTCCCACATCCAAAGTGCCAAGAGAGAGCTTGCTCTCCCTGTCTTTGAGTGCTGCTTTCTACTCTCCCGGTTACCTCTTTGCTAACGTTCTCTCGAGAGAGTTGTGCTCCAAACCAAAGCACATCTTGACATATCTCCCACATGGAAAGTGCTATTAGGCAATTGTAGGATTTGATCGCAGTGTCTCTCCAGGAACGGCATTCAGTGAGCCAGGAACTTTTCTGCCTACACTGTCCACTGAGTTGTCCTCAAAACCGATATATATCCTGCTATATCTCCTACATGGAAAGTGCCAAGAGAATAATGTAGAGCTTGCTCTCCCTGTCTTTGAGTACTGCTTTCTACTCTCCCGATTACCTCTTTGCTAACATTCTCTTCAGAGCTGCAGTGAAACCAGGAACCATGTGGAGAAGGCACCCACACTGAAAATGTCTGGAAGGAACGTTGGGGCTTCTTCTCAGTGTCTCTGATGTCAGGTTTTACTGTCCCGGGAAAGTCTCTGCTAACACGCTGCAGAGCGCAGTGCCCAATATACAGAAACGTCTTGCGGTATCTCCTACAGGGAAAGTGCCAGGAGGGAATTGTGGAGTTTGGTCTCAGTGTCTCTGAGAATTGCTCTGATTATCCGTGTGACCTCTTTGCTAAGACTCTCCAGAGAGCCTTCCTCAAAACCAACACACATCTTGACATATCTCCCACACTGATCGCAGTGTCTCCAGGAACGGCATTCAGTGAGACAGGAACTTTTCTGCCCACACTGTCCGGGGACAGTTCCTTAAAACCAATATACATCCTGCTATATCTCCCACATGGAAAATGCCAGGAGGGAGAAGTGGGCATTATGTTTAGACTTTCTCAGAACTGCTTCAAATCAACTGGATATCTTTGTGCTGTAAATCTCCCAATAGGCAAATGTAAAAGCAGCAAACATCTCGCTGTATGTCCCACATCCAAAGTGCCAAGAGAGAGCTTGCTCTCCCTGTCTTTGAGTACTGCTTTCTACTCTCCCGGTTACCTCTTTGCTAACATTCTCTTCAGAGCTGCAGTGAAACCAGGAACCATGTGGAGAAGGCACCCACACTGAAAATGTCTGGAAGGAACGTTGGGGCTTCTTCTCAGTGTCTCTGATGTCAGGTTTTACTGTCCCGGGAAAGTCTCTGCTAACACGCTGCAGAGCGCAGTGCCCAATATACAGAAACGTCTTGCGGTATCTCCTACAGGGAAAGTGCCAGGAGGGAATTGTGGAGTTTGGTCTCAGTGTCTCTGAGAATTGCTCTGATTATCCGTGTGACCTCTTTGCTAAGACTCTCCAGAGAGCCTTCCTCAAAACCAACACACATCTTGACATATCTCCCACACTGATCGCAGTGTCTCCAGGAACGGCATTCAGTGAGACAGGAACTTTTCTGCCCACACTGTCCGGGGACAGTTCCTTAAAACCAATATACATCCTGCTATATCTCCCACATGGAAAATGCCAGGAGGGAGAAGTGGGCATTATGTTTAGACTTTCTCAGAACTGCTTCAAATCAACTGGATATCTTTGTGCTGTAAATCTCCCAATAGCCAAATGTAAAAGCAGCAAACATCTCGCTGTATGTCCCACATCCAAAGTGCCAAGAGAGAGCTTGCTCTCCCTGTCTTTGAGTGCTGCTTTCTACTCTCCCGGTTACCTCTTTGCTAACGTTCTCTCGAGAGAGTTGTGCTCCAAACCAAAGCACATCTTGACATATCTCCCACATGGAAAGTGCTATTAGGCAATTGTAGGATTTGATCGCAGTGTCTCTCCAGGAACGGCATTCAGTGAGCCAGGAACTTTTCTGCCTACACTGTCCACTGAGTTGTCCTCAAAACCGATATATATCCTGCTATATCTCCTACATGGAAAGTGCCAAGAGAATAATGTAGAGCTTGCTCTCCCTGTCTTTGAGTACTGCTTTCTACTCTCCCGATTACCTCTTTGCTAACATTCTCTTCAGAGCTGCAGTGAAACCAGGAACCATGTGGAGAAGGCACCCACACTGAAAATGACTGGAAGGAACGTTGGGGCTTCTTCTCAGTGTCTCTGATGTCAGGTTTTACTGTCCCGGGAAAGTCTCTGCTAACACGCTGCAGAGCGCAGTGCCCAATATACAGAAACGTCTTGCGGTATCTCCTACAGGGAAAGTGCCAGGAGGGAATTGTGGAGTTTGGTCTCAGTGTCTCTGAGAATTGCTCTGATTATCCGTGTGACCTCTTTGCTAAGACTCTCCAGAGAGCCTTCCTCAAAACCAACACACATCTTGACATATCTCCCACACTGATCGCAGTGTCTCCAGGAACGGCATTCAGTGAGACAGGAACTTTTCTGCCCACACTGTCCGGGGACAGTTCCTTAAAACCAATATACATCCTGCTATATCTCCCACATGGAAAATGCCAGGAGGGAGAAGTGGGCATTATGTTTAGACTTTCTCAGAACTGCTTCAAATCAACTGGATATCTTTGTGCTGTAAATCTCCCAATAGGCAAATGTAAAAGCAGCAAACATCTCGCTGTATGTCCCACATCCAAAGTGCCAAGAGAGAGCTTGCTCTCCCTGTCTTTGAGTACTGCTTTCTACTCTCCCGGTTACCTCTTTGCTAACATTCTCTTCAGAGCTGCAGTGAAACCAGGAACCATGTGGAGAAGGCACCCACACTGAAAATGTCTGGAAGGAACGTTGGGGCTTCTTCTCAGTGTCTCTGATGTCAGGTTTTACTGTCCCGGGAAAGTCTCTGCTAACACGCTGCAGAGCGCAGTGCCCAATATACAGAAACGTCTTGCGGTATCTCCTACAGGGAAAGTGCCAGGAGGGAATTGTGGAGTTTGGTCTCAGTGTCTCTGAGAATTGCTCTGATTATCCGTGTGACCTCTTTGCTAAGACTCTCCAGAGAGCCTTCCTCAAAACCAACACACATCTTGACATATCTCCCACACTGATCGCAGTGTCTCCAGGAACGGCATTCAGTGAGACAGGAACTTTTCTGCCCACACTGTCCGGGGACAGTTCCTTAAAACCAATATACATCCTGCTATATCTCCCACATGGAAAATGCCAGGAGGGAGAAGTGGGCATTATGTTTAGACTTTCTCAGAACTGCTTCAAATCAACTGGATATCTTTGTGCTGTAAATCTCCCAATAGGCAAATGTAAAAGCAGCAAACATCTCGCTGTATGTCCCACATCCAAAGTGCCAAGAGAGAGCTTGCTCTCCCTGTCTTTGAGTGCTGCTTTCTACTCTCCCGGTTACCTCTTTGCTAACGTTCTCTCGAGAGAGTTGTGCTCCAAACCAAAGCACATCTTGACATATCTCCCACATGGAAAGTGCTATTAGGCAATTGTAGGATTTGATCGCAGTGTCTCTCCAGGAACGGCATTCAGTGAGCCAGGAACTTTTCTGCCTACACTGTCCACTGAGTTGTCCTCAAAACCGATATATATCCTGCTATATCTACTACATGGAAAGTGCCAAGAGAATAATGTAGAGCTTGCTCTCCCTGTCTTTGAGTACTGCTTTCTACTCTCCCGATTACCTCTTTGCTAACATTCTCTTCAGAGCTGCAGTGAAACCAGGAACCATGTGGAGAAGGCACCCACACTGAAAATGACTGGAAGGAACGTTGGGGCTTCTTCTCAGTGTCTCTGATGTCAGGTTTTACTGTCCCGGGAAAGTCTCTGCTAACACGCTGCAGAGCGCAGTGCCCAATATACAGAAACGTCTTGCGGTATCTCCTACAGGGAAAGTGCCAGGAGGGAATTGTGGAGTTTGGTCTCAGTGTCTCTGAGAATTGCTCTGATTATCCGTGTGACCTCTTTGCTAAGACTCTCCAGAGAGCCTTCCTCAAAACCAACACACATCTTGACATATCTCCCACATTGATCGCAGTGTCTCTCCAGGAACGGCATTCAGTGAGCCAGGAACTTTTCTGCCTACACTGTCCACTGAGTTGTCCTCAAAACCGATATATGTCCTGCTATATCTACTACATGGAAAGTGCCAAGAGAATAATGTAGAGCTTGCTCTCCCTGTCTTTGAGTACTGCTTTCTACTCTCCCGGTTACCTCTTTGCTAACATTCTCTTCAGAGCTGCAGTGAAACAGGAACCATGTGGAGAAGGCACCCACACTGAAAATGACTGGAAGGAACGTTGGGGCTTCTTCTCAGTGTCTCTGATGTCAGGTTTTACTGTCCCGGGAAAGTCTCTGCTAACACGCTGCAGAGCGCAGTGCCCAATATACAGAAACGTCTTGCGGTATCTCCTACAGGGAAAGTGCCAGGAGGGAATTGTGGAGTTTGGTCTCAGTGTCTCTGAGAATTGCTCTGATTATCCGTGTGACCTCTTTGCTAAGACTCTCCAGAGAGCCTTCCTCAAAACCAACACACATCTTGACATATCTCCCACACTGATCGCAGTGTCTCCAGGAACGGCATTCAAGGAGCCAGGAACTTTTCTGCCCACACTGTCCGGGGACAGTTCCTTAAAACCAATATACATCCTGCTATATCTCCCACATGGAAAATGCCAGGAGGGAGAAGTGGGCATTATGTTTAGACTTTCTCAGAACTGCTTCAAATCAACTGGATATCTTTGTGCTGTAAATCTCCCAATAGGCAAATGTAAAAGCAGCAAACATCTCGCTGTATGTCCCACATCCAAAGTGCCAAGAGAGAGCTTGCTCTCCCTGTCTTTGAGTACTGCTTTCTACTCTCCCGGTTACCTCTTTGCTAACGTTCTCTCGAGAGAGTTGTGCTCCAAACCAAAGCACATCTTGACATATCTCCCACATGGAAAGTGCTATTAGGCAATTGTAGGATTTGATCGCAGTGTCTCTCCAGGAACGGCATTCAGTGAGCCAGGAACTTTTCTGCCTACACTGTCCACTGAGTTGTCCTCAAAACCGATATATATCCTGCTATATCTACTACATGGAAAGTGCCAAGAGAATAATGTAGAGCTTGCTCTCCCTGTCTTTGAGTACTGCTTTCTACTCTCCCGGTTACCTCTTTGCTAACATTCTCTTCAGAGCTGCAGTGAAACCAGGAACCATGTGGAGAAGGCACCCACACTGAAAATGTCTGGAAGGAACGTTGGGGCTTCTTCTCAGTGTCTCTGATGTCAGGTTTTACTGTCCCGGGAAAGTCTCTGCTAACACGCTGCAGAGCGCAGTGCCCAATATACAGAAACGTCTTGCGGTATCTCCTACAGGGAAAGTGCCAGGAGGGAATTGTGGAGTTTGGTCTCAGTGTCTCTGAGAATTGCTCTGATTATCCGTGTGACCTCTTTGCTAAGTCTCTCCAGAGAGCCGTCCTCAAAACCAACACACATCTTGACATATCTCCCACATTGATCGCAGTGTCTCTCCAGGAACGGCATTCAGTGAGCCAGGAACTTTTCTGCCTACACTGTCTGGGGACGGTTCCTCAAAACCAATATACATCCTGCTATATCTCCCACATGGAAAATGCCAGGAGGGAGAAGTGGGCATTATGTTTAGACTTTCTCAGAACTGCTTCAAATCAACTAGATATCTTTGTGCTGTAAATCTCCCAACAGCCAAACATAAAAGCAGCAAGGGCCTGGCGCGGCGCCAAGTGGGAAAGGGTGGTTTTGAGGCTGAAGGCAGCAGGAAAGCCTGCAGCCCCCAGGTCTGTGGGGCTACGCAAGCGGTTCCCAAAGAGCTTTAGAACAAGGCATAGTTTTCCCTGCTGGCTCTTTGGGCGTGGGACCAATCTCCAGGCAGATGGCCATTTTTGTTCCTGGCGCGGCGCCAAGTGCGAAAGGGTGGTTTTGAGGCTGAAGGCAGCAGGAAAGCCTGCAGCCCCCAGGTGTTTGGGACTATACAAGCGGTTCCCAAAGAGCTATAGAACAAGGCATAGTTTTCCCTGCTGGCTCTTTGGGCGTGGGACCAGTCTCCAGACATATGGCCATTTTTGGGCCTAGAGCGGCGCCAAGTGGGAAAGGGTGGTTTTTGAGGCTGAAGGCAGCAGGAAAGCCTGCAGCCCCCAGGTCTGTGGGGCTATGCAAGCGGTTCCCAAAGAGCTTTAGAACAAGGCATAGTTTTCCCTGCTGGCTCTTTGGGCGTGGGACCAATCTCCAGACAGATGGCCATTTTTGTGCCTGGCGCGGCGCCAAGTGGGAATGGGTGGTTTTGAGACTGAAGGCAGCAGGAAAGCCTGCAGTCCCCCGGTCTGTGGGGCTACGCAAGCGGTTCCCAAAGAGCTTTAGAACAAGGCATAGTTTTCCCTGCTGGCTCTTTGGGCGTGGGACCAATCTCCTGAGATATAGCCATTTTTGTGCCTGGCGCGGCGCCAAGTGGGAATGGGTGGTTTTGAGACTGAAGGCAGCAGGAAAGCCTGCAGCCCCCAGGTGTGTGGGGCTACGCAAGCGGTTCCCAAAGAGCTTTAGAACAAGGCATACTTTTCCCTGCTGGCTCTTTGGGCGTGGGACCAATCTCCAGACAGATGGCCATTTTTGGGCCTAGAGCGGCTCCTAGTGGGAAAGGGTGGTTTTGAGACTGAAGGCAGCAGGAAAGCCTGCAGTCCCCAGGTCTGTGGGGCTATGCAAGCAGTTCCCAAAAAACTTTAGAACAAGGCATAGTTTTCCCTGCTGGCTTTTTGTGCGTGGGACCAATCTCCAGGCAGATGGCCATTTTTGTTCCTGGCGCGGCGCCAAGTGGGAAAGGGTGGTTTTGAGGCTGAAGGCAGCAGGAAAGCCTGCAGCCCCCAGGTCTGTGGGGCTATGCAAGCGGTTACCAAAGAGCTTTAGAACAAGGCATAGTTTTCCCTGCTGGCTCTTTGTGCATGGGACCAATCTCCAGACAGATGGCCATTTTTGGGCCTGGCGCGGCGCCAAGTGGGAAAGGGTGGTTTTGAGGCTGAAGGCAGCAGGAAAGCCTGCAGCCCCCAGGTCTGTGGGCCTACGCAAGCGGTTCCCAAAGAGCTTTAGAACAAGGCATAGTTTTCCCTGCTGGCTCTTTGGGCGTGGGACCATTCTCCAGACAAATGGCCATTTTTGTGCCTGGCACGGCACCAAGTGGGAAAGGGTGGTTTTGAGGCTGAAGGCAGCAGGAAAGCCTGCAGCCCCCAGGTCTGTGGGGCTACGCAAGCGGTTGCCAAAGAGCTTTAGAACAAGGCATAGTTTTCCCTGCTGGCTCTTTGGGCGTGGGACCAATCTCCAGACAGATGGCCATTTTTTTGGCCTAGAGCGGCACCTAGTGGGAAAGGGTGGTTTTGAGACTGAAGGCAGCAGGAAAGCCTGCAGCCCCCAGGTCTGTGGGGCTACGCAAGCGGTTCCCAAAGAGCTATAGAACAAGGCATAGTTTTCCCTGCTGGCTCTTTGTGCATGGGACCAATCTCCTGAGATATGGCCATTTTTCGGCTTAGCGCGGCGCCAAGTGGGAAAGGGTGGTTTTGAGGCTGAAGGCAGCAGGAAAGCCTGCAGCCCCCAGGTCTGTGGGGCTACGCAAGCGGTTCCCAAAGAGCTTTAGAACAAGGCATAGTTTTCCCTGCTGGCTCTTTGGGCGTGGGACCAGTCTCCAGACAGATGGCTATTTTTGTGCCTGGCACGGCACCAAGTGGGAAAGGGTGGTTTTGAGGCTGAAGGCAGCAGGAAACCCTGCAGCCCTCAGGTCTGTTTGGCTACGCAACTAGATATCTTTGTGCTCTAAATCTCCCAACAGCCAAATGTAATAGCAGAAAACATCTTGCTCGATGTCCCACATCCAGAGTTCCAAGAGAGAGCTTGCTCTCCCTGTCTTTGAGTACTGTTTTCACTGTCCCGGTTACCTCTTTGCTAACATTCTCTCGAGAGAGTTGTGCTCAAAAGCAAAGCACCTATCAAGACATATCTCCACATCAAAACTGCCAGCAGGGAAAGGTTGGGACTGTTCTTGGACTCGATAGGAACTGCTTCAAGTCACCTAATTATGTCTCTGCCTACTCTCGCCATAGAGCTAGGCGCAAAACCAACCAACAACAGCAGGGAAAGAGCCAGGAGGGAATTGTAGGGCTTGTTTCTCAGTGTCTCCAATAACGGCATTCAGTGTGCCACCAACTTTTTCTTCTACACCCTCGAGGAGTTCTCCTCAAAATCCATAAAGGTCTTGTTATACGTAAAACAACCAAAGGGCCAAAAGTGAATTGTATAGCTGTTCTCAGTGTCTCTGAGAATTGCTCTGATTATCCGTGTGACCTCTTTGCTAAGACTCTACAGAGAGCCTTCCTCAAAACCAACACACATCTTGACATATCTCCCACATTGATCGCAGTGTCTCTCCAGGAACGGCATTCAGTGAGCCAGGAACTTTTCTGCCTACACTGTCCACTGAGTTGTCCTCAAAACCGATATATGTCCTGCTATATCTACTACATGGAAAGTGCCAAGAGAATAATGTAGAGCTTGCTCTCCCTGTCTTTGAGTACTGCTTTCTACTCTCCCGATTACCTCTTTGCTAACATTCTCTTCAGAGCTGCAGTGAAACCAGGAACCATGTGGAGAAGGCACCCACACTGAAAATGACTGGAAGGAACGTTGGGGCTTCTTCTCAGTGTCTCTGATGTCAGGTTTTACTGTCCCGGGAAAGTCTCTGCTAACACGCTGCAGAGCGCAGTGCCCAATATACAGAAACGTCTTGCGGTATCTCCTACAGGGAAAGTGCCAGGAGGGAATTGTGGAGTTTGGTCTCAGTGTCTCTGAGAATTGCTCTGATTATCCGTGTGACCTCTTTGCTAAGACTCTCCAGAGAGCCTTCCTCAAATCCAACACACATCTTGACATATCTCCCACACTGATCGCAGTGTCTCCAGGAACGACATTCAGTGAGACAGGAACTTTTCTGCCCACACTGTCCGGGGACAGTTCCTTAAAACCAATATACATCCTGCTATATCTCCCACATGGAAAATGCCAGGAGGGAGAAGTGGGCATTATGTTTAGACTTTCTCAGAACTGCTTCAAATCAACTGGATATCTTTGTGCTGTAAATCTCCCAATAGGCAAATGTAAAAGCAGCAAACATCTCGCTGTATGTCCCACATCCAAAGTGCCAAGAGAGAGCTTGCTCTCCCTGTCTTTGAGTACTGCTTTCTACTCTCCCGGTTACCTCTTTGCTAACGTTCTCTCGAGAGAGTTGTGCTCCAAACCAAAGCACATCTTGACATATCTCCCACATGGAAAGTGCTATTAGGCAATTGTAGGATTTGATCGCAGTGTCTCTCCAGGAACGGCATTCAGTGAGCCAGGAACTTTTCTGCCTACACTGTCCACTGAGTTGTCCTCAAAACCGATATATATCCTGCTATATCTACTACATGGAAAGTGCCAAGAGAATAATGTAGAGCTTGCTCTCCCTGTCTTTGAGTACTGCTTTCTACTCTCCCGATTACCTCTTTGCTAACATTCTCTTCAGAGCTGCAGTGAAACCAGGAACCATGTGGAGAAGGCACCCACACTGAAAATGACTGGAAGGAACGTTGGGGCTTCTTCTCAGTGTCTCTGATGTCAGGTTTTACTGTCCCGGGAAAGTCTCTGCTAACACGCTGCAGAGCGCAGTGCCCAATATACAGAAACGTCTTGCGGTATCTCCTACAGGGAAAGTGCCAGGAGGGAATTGTGGAGTTTGGTCTCAGTGTCTCTGAGAATTGCTCTGATTATCCGTGTGACCTCTTTGCTAAGACTCTCCAGAGAGCCTTCCTCAAATCCAACACACATCTTGACATATCTCCCACACTGATCGCAGTGTCTCCAGGAACGGCATTGAAGGAGCCAGGAACTTTTCTGCCCACACTGTCCGGGGACAGTTCCTTAAAACCAATATACATCCTGCTATATCTCCCACATGGAAAATGCCAGGAGGGAGAAGTGGGCATTATGTTTAGACTTTCTCAGAACTGCTTCAAATCAACTGGATATCTTTGTGCTGTAAATCTCCCAATAGCCAAATGTAAAAGCAGCAAACATCTCGCTGTATGTCCCACATCCAAAGTGCCAAGAGAGAGCTTGCTCTCCCTGTCTTTGAGTGCTGCTTTCTACTCTCCCGGTTACCTCTTTGCTAACGTTCTCTCGAGAGAGTTGTGCTCCAAACCAAAGCACATCTTGACATATCTCCCACATGGAAAGTGCTATTAGGCAATTGTAGGATTTGATCGCAGTGTCTCTCCAGGAACGGCATTCAGTGAGCCAGGAACTTTTCTGCCTACACTGTCCACTGAGTTGTCCTCAAAACCGATCTATATCCTGCTATATCTACTACATGGAAAGTGCCAAGAGAATAATGTAGAGCTTGCTCTCCCTGTCTTTGAGTACTGCTTTCTACTCTCCCGATTACCTCTTTGCTAACATTCTCTTCAGAGCTGCAGTGAAACCAGGAACCATGTGGAGAAGGCACCCACACTGAAAATGACTGGAAGGAACGTTGGGGCTTCTTCTCAGTGTCTCTGATGTCAGGTTTTACTGTCCCGGGAAAGTCTCTGCTAACACGCTGCAGAGCGCAGTGCCCAATATACAGAAACGTCTTGCGGTATCTCCTACAGGGAAAGTGCCAGGAGGGAATTGTGGAGTTTGGTCTCAGTGTCTCTGAGAATTGCTCTGATTATCCGTGTGACCTCTTTGCTAAGACTCTCCAGAGAGCCTTCCTCAAAACCAACACACATCTTGACATATCTCCCACACTGATCGCAGTGTCTCCAGGAACGGCATTCAGTGAGACAGGAACTTTTCTGCCCACACTGTCCGGGGACAGTTCCTTAAAACCAATATACATCCTGCTATATCTCCCACATGGAAAATGCCAGGAGGGAGAAGTGGGCATTATGTTTAGACTTTCTCAGAACTGCTTCAAATCAACTGGATATCTTTGTGCTGTAAATCTCCCAATAGGCAAATGTAAAAGCAGCAAACATCTCGCTGTATGTCCCACATCCAAAGTGCCAAGAGAGAGCTTGCTCTCCCTGTCTTTGAGTGCTGCTTTCTACTCTCCCGGTTACCTCTTTGCTAACGTTCTCTCGAGAGAGTTGTGCTCCAAACCAAAGCACATCTTGACATATCTCCCACATGGAAAGTGCTATTAGGCAATTGTAGGATTTGATCGCAGTGTCTCTCCAGGAACGGCATTCAGTGAGCCAGGAACTTTTCTGCCTACACTGTCCACTGAGTTGTCCTCAAAACCGATATACATCCTGCTATATCTACTACATGGAAAGTGCCAA
Source organism: Rissa tridactyla (assembly GCF_028500815.1). NCBI lineage: Eukaryota > Metazoa > Chordata > Aves > Charadriiformes > Laridae > Rissa > Rissa tridactyla. Next base: position 54,224 of record NW_026529366.1, read on the forward strand.
GAGAATAATGTAGAGCTTGCTCTCCCTGTCTTTGAGTACTGCTTTCTACTCTCCCGATTACCTCTTTGCTAACATTCTCTTCAGAGCTGCAGTGAAACCAGGAACCATGTGGAGAAGGCACCCACACTGAAAATGACTGGAAGGAACGTTGGGGCTTCTTCTCAGTGTCTCTGATGTCAGGTTTTACTGTCCCGGGAAAGTCTCTGCTAACACGCTGCAGAGCGCAGTGCCCAATATACAGAAACGTCTTGCGGTATCTCCTACAGGGAAAGTGCCAGGAGGGAATTGTGGAGTTTGGTCTCAGTGTCTCTGAGAATTGCTCTGATTATCCGTGTGACCTCTTTGCTAAGACTCTCCAGAGAGCCTTCCTCAAATCCAACACACATCTTGACATATCTCCCACACTGATCGCAGTGTCTCCAGGAACGACATTCAAGGAGCCAGGAACTTTTCTTCCCACACTGTCCGGGGACAGTTCCTTAAAACCAATATACATCCTGCTATATCTCCCACATGGAAAATGCCAGGAGGGAGAAGTGGGCATTATGTTTAGACTTTCTCAGAACTGCTTCAAATCAACTGGATATCTTTGTGCTGTAAATCTCCCAATAGGCAAATGTAAAAGCAGCAAACATCTCGCTGTATGTCCCACATCCAAAGTGCCAAGAGAGAGCTTCCTCCCTGTCTTTGAGTACTGCTTTCTACTCTCCCGGTTACCTCTTTGCTAACATTCTCTTCAGAGCTGCAGTGAAACCAGGAACCATGTGGAGAAGGCACCCACACTGAAAATGTCTGGAAGGAACGTTGGGGCTTCTTCTCAGTGTCTCTGATGTCAGGTTTTACTGTCCCGGGAAAGTCTCTGCTAACACGCTGCAGAGCGCAGTGCCCAATATACAGAAACGTCTTGCGGTATCTCCTACAGGGAAAGTGCCAGGAGGGAATTGTGGAGTTTGGTCTCAGTGTCTCTGAGAATTGCTCTGATTATCCGTGTGACCTCTTTGCTAAGACTCTCCAGAGAGCCTTCCTCAAAACCAACACACATCTTGACATATCTCCCACACTGATCGCAGTGTCTCCAGGAACGGCATTGAAGGAGCCAGGAACTTTTCTGCCCACACTGTCCGGGGACAGTTCCTTAAAACCAATATACATCCTGCTATATCTCCCACATGGAAAATGCCAGGAGGGAGAAGTGGGCATTATGTTTAGACTTTCTCAGAACTGCTTCAAATCAACTGGATATCTTTGTGCTGTAAATCTCCCAATAGCCAAATGTAAAAGCAGCAAACATCTCGCTGTATGTCCCACATCCAAAGTGCCAAGAGAGAGCTTGCTCTCCCTGTCTTTGAGTGCTGCTTTCTACTCTCCCGGTTACCTCTTTGCTAACGTTCTCTCGAGAGAGTTGTGCTCCAAACCAAAGCACATCTTGACATATCTCCCACATGGAAAGTGCTATTAGGCAATTGTAGGATTTGATCGCAGTGTCTCTCCAGGAACGGCATTCAGTGAGCCAGGAACTTTTCTGCCTACACTGTCCACTGAGTTGTCCTCAAAACCGATATACATCCTGCTATATCTACTACATGGAAAGTGCCAAGAGAATAATGTAGAGCTTGCTCTCCCTGTCTTTGAGTACTGCTTTCTACTCTCCCGATTACCTCTTTGCTAACATTCTCTTCAGAGCTGCAGTGAAACCAGGAACCATGTGGAGAAGGCACCCACACTGAAAGTGTCTGGAAGGAACGTTGGGGCTTCTTCTCAGTGTCTCTGATGTCAGGTTTTACTGTCCCGGGAAAGTCTCTGCTAACACGCTGCAGAGCGCAGTGCCCAATATACAGAAACGTCTTGCGGTATCTCCTACAGGGAAAGTGCCAGGAGGGAATTGTGGAGTTTGGTCTCAGTGTCTCTGAGAATTGCTCTGATTATCCGTGTGACCTCTTTGCTAAGACTCTCCAGAGAGCCTTCCTCAAAACCAACACACATCTTGACATATCTCCCACACTGATCGCAGTGTCTCCAGGAACGACATTCAAGGAGCCAGGAACTTTTCTGCCCACACTGTCCGGGGACAGTTCCTTAAAACCAATATACATCCTGCTATATCTCCCACATGGAAAATGCCAGGAGGGAGAAGTGGGCATTATGTTTAGACTTTCTCAGAACTGCTTCAAATCAACTGGATATCTTTGTGCTGTAAATCTCCCAATAGGCAAATGTAAAAGCAGCAAACATCTCGCTGTATGTCCCACATCCAAAGTGCCAAGAGAGAGCTTGCTCTCCCTGTCTTTGAGTGCTGCTTTCTACTCTCCCGGTTACCTCTTTGCTAACGTTCTCTCGAGAGAGTTGTGCTCCAAACCAAAGCACATCTTGACATATCTCCCACATGGAAAGTGCTATTAGGCAATTGTAGGATTTGATCGCAGTGTCTCTCCAGGAACGGCATTCAGTGAGCCAGGAACTTTTCTGCCTACACTGTCCACTGAGTTGTCCTCAAAACCGATATATATCCTGCTATATCTCCTACATGGAAAGTGCCAAGAGAATAATGTAGAGCTTGCTCTCCCTGTCTTTGAGTACTGCTTTCTACTCTCCCGATTACCTCTTTGCTAACATTCTCTTCAGAGCTGCAGTGAAACCAGGAACCATGTGGAGAAGGCACCCACACTGAAAATGACTGGAAGGAACGTTGGGGCTTCTTCTCAGTGTCTCTGATGTCAGGTTTTACTGTCCCGGGAAAGTCTCTGCTAACACGCTGCAGAGCGCAGTGCCCAATATACAGAAACGTCTTGCGGTATCTCCTACAGGGAAAGTGCCAGGAGGGAATTGTGGAGTTTGGTCTCAGTGTCTCTGAGAATTGCTCTGATTATCCGTGTGACCTCTTTGCTAAGACTCTCCAGAGAGCCTTCCTCAAAACCAACACACATCTTGACATATCTCCCACACTGATCGCAGTGTCTCCAGGAACGACATTCAAGGAGCCAGGAACTTTTCTGCCCACACTGTCCGGGGACAGTTCCTTAAAACCAATATACATCCTGCTATATCTCCCACATGGAAAATGCCAGGAGGGAGAAGTGGGCATTATGTTTAGACTTTCTCAGAACTGCTTCAAATCAACTGGATATCTTTGTGCTGTAAATCTCCCAATAGGCAAATGTAAAAGCATCGAACATCTCGCTGTATGTCCCACATCCAAAGTGCCAAGAGAGAGCTTGCTCTCCCTGTCTTTGAGTGCTGCTTTCTACTCTCCCGGTTACCTCTTTGCTAACGTTCTCTCGAGAGAGTTGTACTCCAAACCAAAGCACATCTTGACATATCTCCCACATGGAAAGTGCTATTAGGCAATTGTAGGATTTGATCGCAGTGTCTCTCCAGGAACGGCATTCAGTGAGCCAGGAACTTTTCTGCCTACACTGTCCACTGAGTTGTCCTCAAAACCGATATACATCCTGCTATATCTACTACATGGAAAGTGCCAAGAGAATAATGTAGAGCTTGCTCTCCCTGTCTTTGAGTACTGCTTTCTACTCTCCCGATTACCTCTTTGCTAACATTCTCTTCAGAGCTGCAGTGAAACCAGGAACCATGTGGAGAAGGCACCCACACTGAAAATGACTGGAAGGAACGTTGGGGCTTCTTCTCAGTGTCTCTGATGTCAGGTTTTACTGTCCCGGGAAAGTCTCTGCTAACACGCTGCAGAGCGCAGTGCCCAATATACAGAAACGTCTTGCGGTATCTCCTACAGGGAAAGTGCCAGGAGGGAATTGTGGAGTTTGGTCTCAGTGTCTCTGAGAATTGCTCTGATTATCCGTGTGACCTCTTTGCTAAGAATCTCCAGAGAGCCTTCCTCAAATCCAACACACATCTTGACATATCTCCCACACTGATCGCAGTGTCTCCAGGAACGACATTCAAGGAGCCAGGAACTTTTCTGCCCACACTGTCCGGGGACAGTTCCTTAAAACCAATATACATCCTGCTATATCTCCCACATGGAAAATGCCAGGAGGGAGAAGTGGGCATTATGTTTAGACTTTCTCAGAACTGCTTCAAATCAACTGGATATCTTTGTGCTGTAAATCTCCCAATAGGCAAATGTAAAAGCAGCAAACATCTCGCTGTATGTCCCACATCCAAAGTGCCAAGAGAGAGCTTCCTCCCTGTCTTTGAGTACTGCTTTCTACTCTCCCGGTTACCTCTTTGCTAACATTCTCTTCAGAGCTGCAGTGAAACCAGGAACCATGTGGAGAAGGCACCCACACTGAAAATGTCTGGAAGGAACGTTGGGGCTTCTTCTCAGTGTCTCTGATGTCAGGTTTTACTGTCCCGGGAAAGTCTCTGCTAACACGCTGCAGAGCGCAGTGCCCAATATACAGAAACGTCTTGCGGTATCTCCTACAGGGAAAGTGCCAGGAGGGAATTGTGGAGTTTGGTCTCAGTGTCTCTGAGAATTGCTCTGATTATCCGTGTGACCTCTTTGCTAAGACTCTCCAGAGAGCCTTCCTCAAAACCAACACACATCTTGACATATCTCCCACACTGATCGCAGTGTCTCCAGGAACGGCATTCAAGGAGCCAGGAACTTTTCTGCCCACACTGTCCGGGGACAGTTCCTTAAAACCAATATACATCCTGCTATATCTCCCACATGGAAAATGCCAGGAGGGAGAAGTGGGCATTATGTTTAGACTTTCTCAGAACTGCTTCAAATCAACTGGATATCTTTGTGCTGTAAATCTCCCAATAGGCAAATGTAAAAGCAGCAAACATCTCGCTGTATGTCCCACATCCAAAGTGCCAAGAGAGAGCTTGCTCTCCCTGTCTTTGAGTGCTGCTTTCTACTCTCCCGGTTACCTCTTTGCTAACGTTCTCTCGAGAGAGTTGTGCTCCAAACCAAAGCACATCTTGACATATCTCCCACATGGAAAGTGCTATTAGGCAATTGTAGGATTTGATCGCAGTGTCTCTCCAGGAACGGCATTCAGTGAGCCAGGAACTTTTCTGCCTACACTGTCCACTGAGTTGTCCTCAAAACCGATATACATCCTGCTATATCTACTACATGGAAAGTGCCAAGAGAATAATGTAGAGCTTGCTCTCCCTGTCTTTGAGTACTGCTTTCTACTCTCCCGATTACCTCTTTGCTAACATTCTCTTCAGAGCTGCAGTGAAACCAGGAACCATGTGGAGAAGGCACCCACACTGAAAATGACTGGAAGGAACGTTGGGGCTTCTTCTCAGTGTCTCTGATGTCAGGTTTTACTGTCCCGGGAAAGTCTCTGCTAACACGCTGCAGAGCGCAGTGCCCAATATACAGAAACGTCTTGCGGTATCTCCTACAGGGAAAGTGCCAGGAGGGAATTGTGGAGTTTGGTCTCAGTGTCTCTGAGAATTGCTCTGATTATCCGTGTGACCTCTTTGCTAAGACTCTCCAGAGAGCCTTCCTCAAAACCAACACACATCTTGACATATCTCCCACACTGATCGCAGTGTCTCCAGGAACGGCATTGAAGGAGCCAGGAACTTTTCTGCCCACACTGTCCGGGGACAGTTCCTTAAAACCAATATACATCCTGCTATATCTCCCACATGGAAAATGCCAGGAGGGAGAAGTGGGCATTATGTTTAGACTTTCTCAGAACTGCTTCAAATCAACTGGATATCTTTGTGCTGTAAATCTCCCAATAGGCAAATGTAAAAGCAGCAAACATCTCGCTGTATGTCCCACATCCAAAGTGCCAAGAGAGAGCTTGCTCTCCCTGCCTTTGAGTGCTGCTTTCTACTCTCCCGGTTACCTCTTTGCTAACGTTCTCTCGAGAGAGTTGTGCTCCAAACCAAAGCACATCTTGACATATCTCCCACATGGAAAGTGCTATTAGGCAATTGTAGGATTTGATCGCAGTGTCTCTCCAGGAACGGCATTCAGTGAGCCAGGAACTTTTCTGCCTACACTGTCCACTGAGTTGTCCTCAAAACCGATATATATCCTGCTATATCTACTACATGGAAAGTGCCAAGAGAATAATGTAGAGCTTGCTCTCCCTGTCTTTGAGTACTGCTTTCTACTCTCCCGATTACCTCTTTGCTAACATTCTCTTCAGAGCTGCAGTGAAACCAGGAACCATGTGGAGAAGGCACCCACACTGAAAATGACTGGAAGGAACGTTGGGGCTTCTTCTCAGTGTCTCTGATGTCAGGTTTTACTGTCCCGGGAAAGTCTCTGCTAACACGCTGCAGAGCGCAGTGCCCAATATACAGAAACGTCTTGCGGTATCTCCTACAGGGAAAGTGCCAGGAGGGAATTGTGGAGTTTGGTCTCAGTGTCTCTGAGAATTGCTCTGATCATCCGTGTGACCTCTTTGCTAAGACTCTCCAGAGAGCCTTCCTCAAAACCAACACACATCTTGACATATCTCCCACACTGATCGCAGTGTCTCCAGGAACGACGTTCAAGGAGCCAGGAACTTTTCTGCCCACACTGTCCGGGGACAGTTCCTTAAAACCAATATACATCCTGCTATATCTCCCACATGGAAAATGCCAGGAGGGAGAAGTGGGCATTATGTTTAGACTTTCTCAGAACTGCTTCAAATCAACTGGATATCTTTGTGCTGTAAATCTCCCAATAGGCAAATGTAAAAGCAGCAAACATCTCGCTGTATGTCCCACATCCAAAGTGCCAAGAGAGAGCTTGCTCTCCCTGTCTTTGAGTGCTGCTTTCTACTCTCCCGGTTACCTCTTTGCTAACGTTCTCTCGAGAGAGTTGTGCTCCAAACCAAAGCACATCTTGACATATCTCCCACATGGAAAGTGCTATTAGGCAATTGTAGGATTTGATCGCAGTGTCTCTCCAGGAACGGCATTCAGTGAGCCAGGAACTTTTCTGCCTACACTGTCCACTGAGTTGTCCTCAAAACCGATATACATCCTGCTATATCTACTACATGGAAAGTGCCAAGAGAATAATGTAGAGCTTGCTCTCCCTGTCTTTGAGTACTGCTTTCTACTCTCCCGATTACCTCTTTGCTAACATTCTCTTCAGAGCTGCAGTGAAACCAGGAACCATGTGGAGAAGGCACCCACACTGAAAATGACTGGAAGGAACGTTGGGGCTTCTTCTCAGTGTCTCTGATGTCAGGTTTTACTGTCCCGGGAAAGTCTCTGCTAACACGCTGCAGAGCGCAGTGCCCAATATACAGAAACGTCTTGCGGTATCTCCTACAGGGAAAGTGCCAGGAGGGAATTGTGGAGTTTGGTCTCAGTGTCTCTGAGAATTGCTCTGATTATCCGTGTGACCTCTTTGCTAAGACTCTCCAGAGAGCCTTCCTCAAAACCAACACACATCTTGACATATCTCCCACACTGATCGCAGTGTCTCTCCAGGAACGGCATTCAAGGAGCCAGGAACTTTTCTGCCCACACTGTCCGGGGACAGTTCCTTAAAACCAATATACATCCTGCTATATCTCCCACATGGAAAATGCCAGGAGGGAGAAGTGGGCATTATGTTTAGACTTTCTCAGAACTGCTTCAAATCAACTGGATATCTTTGTGCTGTAAATCTCCCAATAGGCAAATGTAAAAGCAGCAAACATCTCGCTGTATGTCCCACATCCAAAGTGCCAAGAGAGAGCTTGCTCTCCCTGTCTTTGAGTACTGCTTTCTACTCTCCCGGTTACCTCTTTGCTAACGTTCTCTCGAGAGAGTTGTGCTCCAAACCAAAGCACATCTTGACATATCTCCCACATGGAAAGTGCTATTAGGCAATTGTAGGATTTGATCGCAGTGTCTCTCCAGGAACGGCATTCAGTGAGCCAGGAACTTTTCTGCCTACACTGTCCACTGAGTTGTCCTCAAAACCGATATATATCCTGCTATATCTACTACATGGAAAGTGCCAAGAGAATAATGTAGAGCTTGCTCTCCCTGTCTTTGAGTACTGCTTTCTACTCTCCCGATTACCTCTTTGCTAACATTCTCTTCAGAGCTGCAGTGAAACCAGGAACCATGTGGAGAAGGCACCCACACTGAAAATGACTGGAAGGAACGTTGGGGCTTCTTCTCAGTGTCTCTGATGTCAGGTTTTACTGTCCCGGGAAAGTCTCTGCTAACACGCTGCAGAGCGCAGTGCCCAATATACAGAAACGTCTTGCGGTATCTCCTACAGGGAAAGTGCCAGGAGGGAATTGTGGAGTTTGGTCTCAGTGTCTCTGAGAATTGCTCTGATTATCCGTGTGACCTCTTTGCTAAGACTCTCCAGAGAGCCTTCCTCAAAACCAACACACATCTTGACATATCTCCCACACTGATCGCAGTGTCTCCAGGAACGACATTCAAGGAGCCAGGAACTTTTCTGCCCACACTGTCCGGGGACAGTTCCTTAAAACCAATATACATCCTGCTATATCTCCCACATGGAAAATGCCAGGAGGGAGAAGTGGGCATTATGTTTAGACTTTCTCAGAACTGCTTCAAATCAACTGGATATCTTTGTGCTGTAAATCTCCCAATAGGCAAATGTAAAAGCAGCAAACATCTCGCTGTATGTCCCACATCCAAAGTGCCGAGAGAGAGCTTGCTCTCCCTGTCTTTGAGTGCTGCTTTCTACTCTCCCGGTTACCTCTTTGCTAACGTTCTCTCGAGAGAGTTGTGCTCCAAACCAAAGCACATCTTGACATATCTCCCACATGGAAAGTGCTATTAGGCAATTGTAGGATTTGATCGCAGTGTCTCTCCAGGAACGGCATTCAGTGAGCCAGGAACTTTTCTGCCTACACTGTCCACTGAGTTGTCCTCAAAACCGATATACATCCTGCTATATCTACTACATGGAAAGTGCCAAGAGAATAATGTAGAGCTTGCTCTCCCTGTCTTTGAGTACTGCTTTCTACTCTCCCGATTACCTCTTTGCTAACATTCTCTTCAGAGCTGCAGTGAAACCAGGAACCATGTGGAGAAGGCACCCACACTGAAAATGACTGGAAGGAACGTTGGGGCTTCTTCTCAGTGTCTCTGATGTCAGGTTTTACTGTCCCGGGAAAGTCTCTGCTAACACGCTGCAGAGCGCAGTGCCCAATATACAGAAACGTCTTGCGGTATCTCCTACAGGGAAAGTGCCAGGAGGGAATTGTGGAGTTTGGTCTCAGTGTCTCTGAGAATTGCTCTGATTATCCGTGTGACCTCTTTGCTAAGACTCTCCAGAGAGCCTTCCTCAAAACCAACACACATCTTGACATATCTCCCACACTGATCGCAGTGTCTCCAGGAACGGCATTCAAGGAGCCAGGAACTTTTCTGCCCACACTGTCCGGGGACAGTTCCTTAAAACCAATATACATCCTGCTATATCTCCCACATGGAAAATGCCAGGAGGGAGAAGTGGGCATTATGTTTAGACTTTCTCAGAACTGCTTCAAATCAACTGGATATCTTTGTGCTGTAAATCTCCCAATAGCCAAATGTAAAAGCAGCAAACATCTCGCTGTATGTCCCACATCCAAAGTGCCAAGAGAGAGCTTGCTCTCCCTGTCTTTGAGTGCTGCTTTCTACTCTCCCGGTTACCTCTTTGCTAACGTTCTCTCGAGAGAGTTGTGCTCCAAACCAAAGCACATCTTGACATATCTCCCACATGGAAAGTGCTATTAGGCAATTGTAGGATTTGATCGCAGTGTCTCTCCAGGAACGGCATTCAGTGAGCCAGGAACTTTTCTGCCTACACTGTCCACTGAGTTGTCCTCAAAACCGATATATATCCTGCTATATCTACTACATGGAAAGTGCCAAGAGAATAATGTAGAGCTTGCTCTCCCTGTCTTTGAGTACTGCTTTCTACTCTCCCGATTACCTCTTTGCTAACATTCTCTTCAGAGCTGCAGTGAAACCAGGAACCATGTGGAGAAGGCACCCACACTGAAAATGACTGGAAGGAACGTTGGGGCTTCTTCTCAGTGTCTCTGATGTCAGGTTTTACTGTCCCGGGAAAGTCTCTGCTAACACGCTGCAGAGCGCAGTGCCCAATATACAGAAACGTCTTGCGGTATCTCCTACAGGGAAAGTGCCAGGAGGGAATTGTGGAGTTTGGTCTCAGTGTCTCTGAGAATTGCTCTGATTATCCGTGTGACCTCTTTGCTAAGACTCTCCAGAGAGCCTTCCTCAAAACCAACACACATCTTGACATATCTCCCACACTGATCGCAGTGTCTCCAGGAACGACATTCAAGGAGCCAGGAACTTTTCTGCCCACACTGTCCGGGGACAGTTCCTTAAAACCAATATACATCCTGCTATATCTCCCACATGGAAAATGCCAGGAGGGAGAAGTGGGCATTATGTTTAGACTTTCTCAGAACTGCTTCAAATCAACTGGATATCTTTGTGCTGTAAATCTCCCAATAGGCAAATGTAAAAGCAGCAAACATCTCGCTGTATGTCCCACATCCAAAGTGCCAAGAGAGAGCTTGCTCTCCCTGTCTTTGAGTGCTGCTTTCTACTCTCCCGGTTACCTCTTTGCTAACGTTCTCTCGAGAGAGTTGTGCTCCAAACCAAAGCACATCTTGACATATCTCCCACATGGAAAGTGCTATTAGGCAATTGTAGGATTTGATCGCAGTGTCTCTCCAGGAACGGCATTCAGTGAGCCAGGAACTTTTCTGCCTACACTGTCCACTGAGTTGTCCTCAAAACCGATATACATCCTGCTATATCTACTACATGGAAAGTGCCAAGAGAATAATGTAGAGCTTGCTCTCCCTGTCTTTGAGTACTGCTTTCTACTCTCCCGGTTACCTCTTTGCTAACATTCTCTTCAGAGCTGCAGTGAAACCAGGAACCATGTGGAGAAGGCACCCACACTGAAAATGACTGGAAGGAACGTTGGGGCTTCTTCTCAGTGTCTCTGATGTCAGGTTTTACTGTCCCGGGAAAGTCTCTGCTAACACGCTGCAGAGCGCAGTGCCCAATATACAGAAACGTCTTGCGGTATCTCCTACAGGGAAAGTGCCAGGAGGGAATTGTGGAGTTTGGTCTCAGTGTCTCTGAGAATTGCTCTGATTATCCGTGTGACCTCTTTGCTAAGACTCTCCAGAGAGCCGTCCTCAAAACCAACACACATCTTGACATATCTCCCACACTGATCGCAGTATCTCCAGGAACGGCATTCAAGGAGCCAGGAACTTTTCTGCCCACACTGTCCGGGGACAGTTCCTTAAAACCAATATACATCCTGCTATATCTCCCACATGGAAAATGCCAGGAGGGAGAAGTGGGCATTATGTTTAGACTTTCTCAGAACTGCTTCAAATCAACTGGATATCTTTGTGCTGTAAATCTCCCAATAGGCAAATGTAAAAGCAGCAAACATCTCGCTGTATGTCCCACATCCAAAGTGCCAAGAGAGAGCTTGCTCTCCCTGTCTTTGAGTACTGCTTTGTACTCTCCCGGTTACCTCTTTGCTAACATTCTCTTCAGAGCTGCAGTGAAACCAGGAACCATGTGGAGAAGGCACCCACACTGAAAATGTCTGGAAGGAACGTTGGGGCTTCTTCTCAGTGTCTCTGATGTCAGGTTTTACTGTCCCGGGAAAGTCTCTGCTAACACGCTGCAGAGCGCAGTGCCCAATATACAGAAACGTCTTGCGGTATCTCCTACAGGGAAAGTGCCAGGAGGGAATTGTGGAGTTTGGTCTCAGTGTCTCTGAGAATTGCTCTGATTATCCGTGTGACCTCTTTGCTAAGACTCTCCAGAGAGCCTTCCTCAAAACCAACACACATCTTGACATATCTCCCACACTGATCGCAGTGTCTCCAGGAACGGCATTGAAGGAGCCAGGAACTTTTCTGCCCACACTGTCCGGGGACAGTTCCTTAAAACCAATATACATCCTGCTATATCTCCCACATGGAAAATGCCAGGAGGGAGAAGTGGGCATTATGTTTAGACTTTCTCAGAACTGCTTCAAATCAACTGGCTATCTTTGTGCTGTAAATCTCCCAATAGGCAAATGTAAAAGCAGCAAACATCTCGCTGTATGTCCCACATCCAAAGTGCCAAGAGAGAGCTTGCTCTCCCTGTCTTTGAGTGCTGCTTTCTACTCTCCCGGTTACCTCTTTGCTAACGTTCTCTCGAGAGAGTTGTGCTCCAAACCAAAGCACATCTTGACATATCTCCCACATGGAAAGTGCTATTAGGCAATTGTAGGATTTGATCGCAGTGTCTCTCCAGGAACGGCATTCAGTGAGCCAGGAACTTTTCTGCCTACACTGTCCACTGAGTTGTCCTCAAAACCGATATACATCCTGCTATATCTACTACATGGAAAGTGCCAAGAGAATAATGTAGAGCTTGCTCTCCCTGTCTTTGAGTACTGCTTTCTACTCTCCCGATTACCTCTTTGCTAACATTCTCTTCAGAGCTGCAGTGAAACCAGGAACCATGTGGAGAAGGCACCCACACTGAAAATGACTGGAAGGAACGTTGGGGCTTCTTCTCAGTGTCTCTGATGTCAGGTTTTACTGTCCCGGGAAAGTCTCTGCTAACACGCTGCAGAGCGCAGTGCCCAATATACAGAAACGTCTTGCGGTATCTCCTACAGGGAAAGTGCCAGGAGGGAATTGTGGAGTTTGGTCTCAGTGTCTCTGAGAATTGCTCTGATTATCCGTGTGACCTCTTTGCTAAGACTCTCCAGAGAGCCTTCCTCAAAACCAACACACATCTTGACATATCTCCCACACTGATCGCAGTGTCTCCAGGAACGACATTCAAGGAGCCAGGAACTTTTCTGCCCACACTGTCCGGGGACAGTTCCTTAAAACCAATATACATCCTGCTATATCTCCCACATGGAAAATGCCAGGAGGGAGAAGTGGGCATTATGTTTAGACTTTCTCAGAACTGCTTCAAATCAACTGGATATCTTTGTGCTGTAAATCTCCCAATAGGCAAATGTAAAAGCAGCAAACATCTCGCTGTATGTCCCACATCCAAAGTGCCAAGAGAGAGCTTGCTCTCCCTGTCTTTGAGTGCTGCTTTCTACTCTCCCGGTTACCTCTTTGCTAACGTTCTCTCGAGAGAGTTGTGCTCCAAACCAAAGCACATCTTGACATATCTCCCACATGGAAAGTGCTATTAGGCAATTGTAGGATTTGATCGCAGTGTCTCTCCAGGAACGGCATTCAGTGAGCCAGGAACTTTTCTGCCTACACTGTCCACTGAGTTGTCCTCAAAACCGATATACATCCTGCTATATCTACTACATGGAAAGTGCCAAGAGAATAATGTAGAGCTTGCTCTCCCTGTCTTTGAGTACTGCTTTCTACTCTCCCGATTACCTCTTTGCTAACATTCTCTTCAGAGCTGCAGTGAAACCAGGAACCATGTGGAGAAGGCACCCACACTGAAAATGACTGGAAGGAACGTTGGGGCTTCTTCTCAGTGTCTCTGATGTCAGGTTTTACTGTCCCGGGAAAGTCTCTGCTAACACGCTGCAGAGCGCAGTGCCCAATATACAGAAACGTCTTGCGGTATCTCCTACAGGGAAAGTGCCAGGAGGGAATTGTGGAGTTTGGTCTCAGTGTCTCTGAGAATTGCTCTGATTATCCGTGTGACCTCTTTGCTAAGACTCTCCAGAGAGCCTTCCTCAAAACCAACACACATCTTGACATATCTCCCACACTGATCGCAGTGTCTCCAGGAACGGCATTGAAGGAGCCAGGAACTTTTCTGCCCACACTGTCCGGGGACAGTTCCTTAAAACCAATATACATCCTGCTATATCTCCCACATGGAAAATGCCAGGAGGGAGAAGTGGGCATTATGTTTAGACTTTCTCAGAACTGCTTCAAATCAACTGGATATCTTTGTGCTGTAAATCTCCCAATAGCCAAATGTAAAAGCAGCAAACATCTCGCTGTATGTCCCACATCCAAAGTGCCAAGAGAGAGCTTGCTCTCCCTGTCTTTGAGTACTGCTTTCTACTCTCCCGGTTACCTCTTTGCTAACGTTCTCTCGAGAGAGTTGTGCTCCAAACCAAAGCACATCTTGACATATCTCCCACATGGAAAGTGCTATTAGGCAATTGTAGGATTTGATCGCAGTGTCTCTCCAGGAACGGCATTCAGTGAGCCAGGAACTTTTCTGCCTACACTGTCCACTGAGTTGTCCTCAAAACCGATATATATCCTGCTATATCTACTACATGGAAAGTGCCAAGAGAATAATGTAGAGCTTGCTCTCCCTGTCTTTGAGTACTGCTTTCTACTCTCCCGATTACCTCTTTGCTAACATTCTCTTCAGAGCTGCAGTGAAACCAGGAACCATGTGGAGAAGGCACCCACACTGAAAATGACTGGAAGGAACGTTGGGGCTTCTTCTCAGTGTCTCTGATGTCAGGTTTTACTGTCCCGGGAAAGTCTCTGCTAACACGCTGCAGAGCGCAGTGCCCAATATACAGAAACGTCTTGCGGTATCTCCTACAGGGAAAGTGCCAGGAGGGAATTGTGGAGTTTGGTCTCAGTGTCTCTGAGAATTGCTCTGATTATCCGTGTGACCTCTTTGCTAAGACTCTCCAGAGAGCCTTCCTCAAATCCAACACACATCTTGACATATCTCCCACACTGATCGCAGTGTCTCCAGGAACGGCATTCAAGGAGCCAGGAACTTTTCTGCCCACACTGTCCGGGGACAGTTCCTTAAAACCAATATACATCCTGCTATATCTCCCACATGGAAAATGCCAGGAGGGAGAAGTGGGCATTATGTTTAGACTTTCTCAGAACTGCTTCAAATCAACTGGATATCTTTGTGCTGTAAATCTCCCAATAGGCAAATGTAAAAGCAGCAAACATCTCGCTGTATGTCCCACATCCAAAGTGCCAAGAGAGAGCTTGCTCTCCCTGTCTTTGAGTGCTGCTTTCTACTCTCCCGGTTACCTCTTTGCTAACGTTCTCTCGAGAGAGTTGTGCTCCAAACCAAAGCACATCTTGACATATCTCCCACATGGAAAGTGCTATTAGGCAATTGTAGGATTTGATCGCAGTGTCTCTCCAGGAACGGCATTCAGTGAGCCAGGAACTTTTCTGCCTACACTGTCCACTGAGTTGTCCTCAAAACCGATATACATCCTGCTATATCTACTACATGGAAAGTGCCAAGAGAATAATGTAGAGCTTGCTCTCCCTGTCTTTGAGTACTGCTTTCTACTCTCCCGATTACCTCTTTGCTAACATTCTCTTCAGAGCTGCAGTGAAACCAGGAACCATGTGGAGAAGGCACCCACACTGAAAATGACTGGAAGGAACGTTGGGGCTTCTTCTCAGTGTCTCTGATGTCAGGTTTTACTGTCCCGGGAAAGTCTCTGCTAACACGCTGCAGAGCGCAGTGCCCAATATACAGAAACGTCTTGCGGTATCTCCTACAGGGAAAGTGCCAGGAGGGAATTGTGGAGTTTGGTCTCAGTGTCTCTGAGAATTGCTCTGATTATCCGTGTGACCTCTTTGCTAAGACTCTCCAGAGAGCCTTCCTCAAAACCAACACACATCTTGACATATCTCCCACACTGATCGCAGTGTCTCCAGGAACGGCATTGAAGGAGCCAGGAACTTTTCTGCCCACACTGTCCGGGGACAGTTCCTTAAAACCAATATACATCCTGCTATATCTCCCACATGGAAAATGCCAGGAGGGAGAAGTGGGCATTATGTTTAGACTTTCTCAGAACTGCTTCAAATCAACTGGATATCTTTGTGCTGTAAATCTCCCAATAGGCAAATGTAAAAGCAGCAAACATCTCGCTGTATGTCCCACATCCAAAGTGCCAAGAGAGAGCTTGCTCTCCCTGTCTTTGAGTACTGCTTTCTACTCTCCCGGTTACCTCTTTGCTAACATTCTCTTCAGAGCTGCAGTGAAACCAGGAACCATGTGGAGAAGGCACCCACACTGAAAATGTCTGGAAGGAACGTTGGGGCTTCTTCTCAGTGTCTCTGATGTCAGGTTTTACTGTCCCGGGAAAGTCTCTGCTAACACGCTGCAGAGCGCAGTGCCCAATATACAGAAACGTCTTGCGGTATCTCCTACAGGGAAAGTGCCAGGAGGGAATTGTGGAGTTTGGTCTCAGTGTCTCTGAGAATTGCTCTGATTATCCGTGTGACCTCTTTGCTAAGACTCTCCAGAGAGCCTTCCTCAAAACCAACACACATCTTGACATATCTCCCACACTGATCGCAGTGTCTCCAGGAACGGCATTGAAGGAGCCAGGAACTTTTCTGCCCACACTGTCCGGGGACAGTTCCTTAAAACCAATATACATCCTGCTATATCTCCCACATGGAAAATGCCAGGAGGGAGAAGTGGGCATTATGTTTAGACTTTCTCAGAACTGCTTCAAATCAACTGGATATCTTTGTGCTGTAAATCTCCCAATAGCCAAATGTAAAAGCAGCAAACATCTCGCTGTATGTCCCACATCCAAAGTGCCAAGAGAGAGCTTGCTCTCCCTGTCTTTGAGTGCTGCTTTCTACTCTCCCGGTTACCTCTTTGCTAACGTTCTCTCGAGAGAGTTGTGCTCCAAACCAAAGCACATCTTGACATATCTCCCACATGGAAAGTGCTATTAGGCAATTGTAGGATTTGATCGCAGTGTCTCTCCAGGAACGGCATTCA
Organism: Rissa tridactyla; assembly: GCF_028500815.1. Classification (NCBI taxonomy): domain Eukaryota; kingdom Metazoa; phylum Chordata; class Aves; order Charadriiformes; family Laridae; genus Rissa; species Rissa tridactyla. The sequence goes on from NW_026529366.1 coordinate 70,877, forward strand.
GTGAGCCAGGAACTTTTCTGCCTACACTGTCCACTGAGTTGTCCTCAAAACCGATATACATCCTGCTATATCTACTACATGGAAAGTGCCAAGAGAATAATGTAGAGCTTGCTCTCCCTGTCTTTGAGTACTGCTTTCTACTCTCCCGATTACCTCTTTGCTAACATTCTCTTCAGAGCTGCAGTGAAACCAGGAACCATGTGGAGAAGGCACCCACACTGAAAATGACTGGAAGGAACGTTGGGGCTTCTTCTCAGTGTCTCTGATGTCAGGTTTTACTGTCCCGGGAAAGTCTCTGCTAACACGCTGCAGAGCGCAGTGCCCAATATACAGAAACGTCTTGCGGTATCTCCTACAGGGAAAGTGCCAGGAGGGAATTGTGGAGTTTGGTCTCAGTGTCTCTGAGAATTGCTCTGATTATCCGTGTGACCTCTTTGCTAAGACTCTCCAGAGAGCCTTCCTCAAAACCAACACACATCTTGACATATCTCCCACACTGATCGCAGTGTCTCTCCAGGAACGGCATTCAAGGAGCCAGGAACTTTTCTGCCCACACTGTCCGGGGACAGTTCCTTAAAACCAATATACATCCTGCTATATCTCCCACATGGAAAATGCCAGGAGGGAGAAGTGGGCATTATGTTTAGACTTTCTCAGAACTGCTTCAAATCAACTGGATATCTTTGTGCTGTAAATCTCCCAATAGGCAAATGTAAAAGCAGCAAACATCTCGCTGTATGTCCCACATCCAAAGTGCCAAGAGAGAGCTTGCTCTCCCTGTCTTTGAGTACTGCTTTTTACTCTCCCGATTACCTCTTTGCTAACATTCTCTTCAGAGCTGCAGTGAAACCAGGAACCATGTGGAGAAGGCACCCACACTGAAAATGTCTGGAAGGAACGTTGGGGCTTCTTCTCAGTGTCTCTGACGTCAGGTTTTACTGTCCCGGGAAAGTCTCTGCTAACACGCTGCAGAGCGCAGTGCCCAATATACAGAAACGTCTTGCGGTATCTCCTACAGGGAAAGTGCCAGGAGGGAATTGTGGAGTTTGGTCTCAGTGTCTCTGAGAATTGCTCTGATTATCCGTGTGACCTCTTTGCTAAGTCTCTCCAGAGAGCCGTCCTCAAAACCAACACACATCTTGACATATCTCCCACATTGATCGCAGTGTCTCTCCAGGAACGGCATTCAGTGAGCCAGGAACTTTTCTGCCTACACTGTCTGGGGACGGTTCCTCAAAACCAATATACATCCTGCTATATCTCCCACATGGAAAATGCCAGGAGGGAGAAGTGGGCATTATGTTTAGACTTTCTCAGAACTGCTTCAAATCAACTAGATATCTTTGTGCTGTAAATCTCCCAACAGCCAAACATAAAAGCAGCAAGGGCCTGGCGCGGCGCCAAGTGGGAAAGGGTGGTTTTGAGGCTGAAGGCAGCAGGAAAGCCTGCAGCCCCCAGGTCTGTGGGGCTACGCAAGCGGTTCCCAAAGAGCTTTAGAACAAGGCATAGTTTTCCCTGCTGGCTCTTTGGGCGTGGGACCAGTCTCCAGACATATGGCCATTTTTGGGCCTAGAGCGGCGCCAAGTGGGAAAGGGTGGTTTTTGAGGCTGAAGGCAGCAGGAAAGCCTGCAGCCCCCAGGTCTGTGGGGCTATGCAAGCGGTTCCCAAAGAGCTTTAGAACAAGGCATAGTTTTCCCTGCTGGCTCTTTGGGCGTGGGACCAATCTCCAGACAGATGGCCATTTTTGTGCCTGGCGCGGCGCCAAGTGGGAATGGGTGGTTTTGAGACTGAAGGCAGCAGGAAAGCCTGCAGTCCCCCGGTCTGTGGGGCTACGCAAGCGGTTCCCAAAGAGCTTTAGAACAAGGCATAGTTTTCCCTGCTGGCTCTTTGGGCGTGGGACCAATCTCCTGAGATATGGCCATTTTTGTGCCTGGCGCGGCGCCAAGTGGGAATGGGTGGTTTTGAGACTGAAGGCAGCAGGAAAGCCTGCAGCCCCCAGGTGTGTGGGGCTACGCAAGCGGTTCCCAAAGAGCTTTAGAACAAGGCATAGTTTTCCCTGCTGGCTCTTTGGGCGTGGGACCAATCTCCAGACAGATGGCCATTTTTGGGCCTAGAGCGGCTCCTAGTGGGAAAGGGTGGTTTTGAGACTGAAGGCAGCAGGAAAGCCTGCAGCCCCCAGGTGTGTGGGGCTACGCAAGCGGTTCCCAAAAAACTTTAGAACAAGGCATAGTTTTCCCTGCTGGCTCTTTGGACGTGGGACCAATCTCCAGACAGATGGCCATTTTTTTGGCCTAGAGCGGCGCCTAGTGGGAAAGGGTGGTTTTGAGACTGAAGGCAGCAGGAAAGCCTGCAGCCCCCAGGTGTGTGGGGCTATGCAAGCAGTTCCCAAAAAACTTTAGAACAAGGCATAGTTTTCCCTGCTGGCTCTTTGGGCGTGGGACCAATCTCCAGGCAGATGGCCATTTTTGTTCCTGGCGCGGTGCCAAGTGGGAAAGGGTGGTTTTGAGGCTGAAGGCAGCAGGAAAGCCTGCAGCCCCCAGGTCTGTGGGGCTATGCAAGCGGTTCCCAAAGAGCTTTAGAACAAGGCATAGTTTTCCCTGCTGGCTCTTTGTGCATGGGACCAGTCTCCAGACAGATGGCCATTTTTGGGCCTGGCGCGGCGCCAAGTGGGAAAGGGTGGTTTTGAGGCTGAAGGCAGCAGGAAAGCCTGCAGCCCCCAGGTGTGTGGGGCTACGCAAGCGGTTGCCAAAGAGCTTTAGAACAAGGCATAGTTTTCCCTGCTGGCTCTTTGGGCGTGGGACCAATCTCCAGACAGATGGCCATTTTTTTGGCCTAGAGCGGCACCTAGTGGGAAAGGGTGGTTTTGAGACTGAAGGCAGCAGGAAAGCCTGCAGCCCCCAGGTGTGTGGGGCTACGCAAGCGGTTCCCAAAAAACTTTAGAACAAGGCATAGTTTTCCCTGCTGGCTCTTTGGGCGTGGGACCAATCTCCAGACAGATGGCCATTTTTGGGCCTGGCGCGGCGCCAAGTGGGAAAGGGTGGTTTTGAGGCTGAAGGCAGCAGGAAAGCCTGCAGCCCCCAGGTGTGTGGGGCTACGCAAGCGGTTCCCAAAGAGCTTTAGAACAAGGCATAGTTTTCCCTGCTGGCTCTTTGGGCGTGGGACCAGTCTCCAGACATATGGCCATTTTTGGGCCTAGAGCGGCGCCAAGTGGGAAAGGGTGGTTTTTGAGGCTGAAGGCAGCAGGAAAGCCTGCAGCCCCCAGGTCTGTGGGGCTATGCAAGCGGTTCCCAAAAAACTTTAGAACAAGGCATAGTTTTCCCTGCTGGCTCTTTGGGCGTGGGACCAATCTCCAGACAGATGGCCATTTTTGTGCCTGGCGCGGCGCCAAGTGGGAATGGGTGGTTTTGAGACTGAAGGCAGCAGGAAAGCCTGCAGTCCCCCGGTCTGTGGGGCTACGCAAGCGGTTCCCAAAGAGCTTTAGAACAAGGCATAATTTTCCCTGCTGGCTCTTTGGGCGTGGGACCAATCTCCTGAGATATGGCCATTTTTGTGCCTGGCGCGGCGCCAAGTGGGAATGGGTGGTTTTGAGACTGAAGGCAGCAGGAAAGCCTGCAGCCCCCAGGTGTGTGGGGCTACGCAAGCGGTTCCCAAAGAGCTTTAGAACAAGGCATAGTTTTCCCTGCTGGCTCTTTGGGCGTGGGACCAATCTCCAGACAGATGGCCATTTTTGGGCCTAGAGCGGCTCCTAGTGGGAAAGGGTGGTTTTGAGACTGAAGGCAGCAGGAAAGCCTGCAGCCCCCAGGTGTGTGGGGCTACGCAAGCGGTTCCCAAAGAGCTTTAGAACAAGGCATAGTTTTCCCTGCTGGCTCTTTGGGCGTGGGACCAATCTCCAGACAGATGGCCATTTTTTTGGCCTAGAGCGGCGCCTAGTGGGAAAGGGTGGTTTTGAGACTGAAGGCAGCAGGAAAGCCTGCAGCCCCCAGGTGTGTGGGGCTATGCAAGCAGTTCCCAAAAAACTTTAGAACAAGGCATAGTTTTCCCTGCTGGCTCTTTGGGCGTGGGACCAATCTCCAGGCAGATGGCCATTTTTGTTCCTGGCGCGGTGCCAAGTGGGAAAGGGTGGTTTTGAGGCTGAAGGCAGCAGGAAAGCCTGCAGCCCCCAGGTCTGTGGGGCTATGCAAGCGGTTCCCAAAGAGCTTTAGAACAAGGCATAGTTTTCCCTGCTGGCTCTTTGTGCATGGGACCAGTCTCCAGACAGATGGCCATTTTTGGGCCTGGCGCGGCACCAAGTGGGAAAGGGTGGTTTTGAGGCTGAAGGCAGCAGGAAAGCCTGCAGCCCCCAGGTGTGTGGGGCTACGCAAGCGGTTCCCAAAGAGCTTTAGAACAAGGCATAGTTTTCCCTGCTGGCTCTTTGGGCGTGGGACCATTCTCCAGGGATGTGGCCATTTTTGTGCCTGATGCGACGCCAAGTGGGAAAGGGTGGTTTTGAGGCTGAAGGCAGCAGGAAAGCCTGCAGCCCCCAGGTGTGTGGGGCTACGCAAGCGGTTGCCAAAGAGCTTTAGAACAAGGCATAGTTTTCCCTGCTGGCTCTTTGGGCGTGGGACCAATCTCCAGACAGATGGCCATTTTTTTGGCCTAGAGCGGCACCTAGTGGGAAAGGGTGGTTTTGAGACTGAAGGCAGCAGGAAAGCCTGCAGCCCCCAGGTGTGTGGGGCTACGCAAGCGGTTCCCAAAAAACTTTAGAACAAGGCATAGTTTTCCCTGCTGGCTCTTTGGGCGTGGGACCAATCTCCAGACAGATGGCCATTTTTGGGCCTGGCGCGGCGCCAAGTGGGAAAGGGTGGTTTTGAGGCTGAAGGCAGCAGGAAAGCCTGCAGCCCCCAGGTGTGTGGGGCTACGCAAGCGGTTCCCAAAGAGCTATAGAACAAGGCATAGTTTTCCCTGCTGGCTCTTTGTGCATGGGACCAATCTCCAGACAGATGGCCATTTTTCGGCTTAGCGCGGCGCCAAGTGGGAAAGGGTGGTTTTGAGACTGAAGGCAGCAGGAAAGCCTGCAGCCCCCAGGTCTGTGGGGCTACGCAAGCGGTTCCCAAAGAGCTTTAGAACAAGGCATAGTTTTCCCTGCTGGCTCTTTGGGCGTGGGTCCAGTCTCCAGACAGATGGCTATTTTTGTGCCTGGCACGGCACCAAGTGGGAAAGGGTGGTTTTGAGGCTGAAGGCAGCAGGAAACCCTGCAGCCCTCAGGTCTGTTTGGCTACGCAACTAGATATCTTTGTGCTCTAAATCTCCCAACAGCCAAATGTAATAGCAGAAAACATCTTGCTCGATGTCCCACATCCAGAGTTCCAAGAGAGAGCTTGCTCTCCCTGTCTTTGAGTACTGTTTTCACTGTCCCGGTTACCTCTTTGCTAACATTCTCTCGAGAGAGTTGTGCTCAAAAGCAAAGCACCTATCAAGACATATCTCCACATCGAAACTGCCAGCAGGGAAAGGTTGGGACTGTTCTTGGACTCGATAGGAACTGCTTCAAGTCACCTAATTATGTCTCTGCCTACTCTCGCCATAGAGCTAGGCGCAAAACCAAACAACAACAACAGGGAAAGAGCCAGGAGGGAATTGTAGGGCTTGTTTCTCAGTGTCTCCAATAACGGCATTCAGTGTGCCACCAACTTTTTCTTCTACACCCTCGAGGAGTTCTCCTCAAAATCCATAAAGGTCTTGTTATACGTAAAACAACCAAAGGGCCAAAAGTGAATTGTATAGCTGTTCTCAGTGTCTCTGAGAATTGCTCTGATTATCCGTGTGACCTCTTTGCTAAGACTCTACAGAGAGCCTTCCTCAAAACCAACACACATCTTGACATATCTCCCACATTGATCGCAGTGTCTCTCCAGGAACGGCATTCAGTGAGCCAGGAACTTTTCTGCCTACACTGTCCACTGAGTTGTCCTCAAAACCGATATACATCCTGCTATATCTACTACATGGAAAGTGCCAAGAGAATAATGTAGAGCTTGCTCTCCCTGTCTTTGAGTACTGCTTTCTACTCTCCCGGTTACCTCTTTGCTAACATTCTCTTCAGAGCTGCAGTGAAACCAGGAACCATGTGGAGAAGGCACCCACACTGAAAATGACTGGAAGGAACGTTGGGGCTTCTTCTCAGTGTCTCTGATGTCAGGTTTTACTGTCCCGGGAAAGTCTCTGCTAACACGCTGCAGAGCGCAGTGCCCAATATACAGAAACGTCTTGCGGTATCTCCTACAGGGAAAGTGCCAGGAGGGAATTGTGGAGTTTGGTCTCAGTGTCTCTGAGAATTGCTCTGATTATCCGTGTGACCTCTTTGCTAAGACTCTCCAGAGAGCCTTCCTCAAAACCAACACACATCTTGACATATCTCCCACACTGATCGCAGTGTCTCCAGGAACGGCATTCAGTGAGCCAGGAACTTTTCTGCCCACACTGTCCGGGGACAGTTCCTTAAAACCAATATACATCCTGCTATATCTCCCACATGGAAAATGCCAGGAGGGAGAAGTGGGCGTTATGTTTAGACTTTCTCAGAACTGCTTCAAATCAACTAGATATCTTTGTGCTGTAAATCTCCCAACAGCCAAACATAAAAGCAGCAAGGGCCTGGCGCGGCGCCAAGTGGGAAAGGGTGGTTTTGAGGCTGAAGGCAGCAGGAAAGCCTGCAGCCCTCAGGTCTGTGGGGCTACGCAAGCGGTTCCCAAAGAGCTTGAGAACAAGGCAGAGTTTTCCCTGCTGGCTCTTTGGACATGGGACCAATCTCCAGACAGATGGCCATTTTTGGGCCTGGCGCGGCGCCAAATGGGAAAGGGTGGTTTTGAGGCTGAAGGCAGCAGGAAAGCCTGCAGCCCCCAGGTGTGTGGGGCTACGCAAGCGGTTCCCAAAGAGCTTTAGAACAAGGCATAGTTTTCCCTGCTGGCTCTTTGGGCGTGGGACCAATCTCCAGGCAGATGGCCATTTTTGTTCCTGGCGCGGCGCCAAGTGCGAAAGGGTGGTTTTGAGGCTGAAGGCAGAAGGAAAGCCTGCAGCTCCCAGGTGTTTGGGACTATACAAGCGGTTCCCAAAGAGCTATAGAACAAGGCATAGTTTTCCCTGCTGGCTCTTTGGGCGTGGGACCAGTCTCCAGACATATGGCCATTTTTGGGCCTAGAGCGGCGACAAGTGGGAAAGGGTGGTTTCTGAGGCTGAAGGCAGCAGGAAAGCCTGCAGCCCCCAGGTCTGTGGGGCTATGCAAGCGGTTCCCAAAGAGCTTTAGAACAAGGCATAGTTTTCCCTGCTGGCTCTTTGGGCGTGGGACCAATCTCCAGACAGATGGCCATTTTTGTGCCTGGCGCGGCGCCAAGTGGGAATGGGTGGTTTTGAGACTGAAGGCAGCAGGAAAGCCTGCAGTCCCCAGGTCTGTGGGGCTACGCAAGCGGTTCCCAAAGAGCTTTAGAACAAGGAATAGTTTTCCCTGCTGGCTCTTTGGGCGTGGGACCAATCTCCAGACAGATGGCCATTTTTGTGCCTGGCGCGGCGCCAAGTGGGAATGGGTGGTTTTGAGACTGAAGGCAGCAGGAAAGCCTGCAGCCCCCAGGTGTGTGGGGCTACGCAAGCGGTTCCCAAAGAGCTTTAGAACAAGGCATAGTTTTCCCTGCTGGCTCTTTGGGCGTGGGACCAATCTCCAGACAGATGGCCATTTTTTTGGCCTAGAGCGGCGCCTAGTGGGAAAGGGTGGTTTTGAGACTGAAGGCAGCAGGAAAGCCTGCAGCCCCCAGGTGTGTGGGGCTATGCAAGCGGTTCCCAAAAAACTTTAGAACAAGGCATAGTTTTCCCTGCTGGCTCTTTGGGCGTGGGACCAATCTCCAGGCAGATGGCCATTTTTGTTCCTGGCGCGGCGCCAAGTGGGAAAGGGTGGTTTTGAGGCTGAAGGCAGCAGGAAAGCCTGCAGCCCCCAGGTGTTTGGGACTATACAAGCGGTTCCCAAAGAGCTATAGAACAAGGCATCGTTTTCCCTGCTGGCTTTTTGTGCGTGGGACCAATCTCCAGACAGATGGCCATTTTTGGGCCTGGCACGGTGCCAAGTGGGAAAGGGTGGTTTTGAGGCTGAAGGCAGCAGAAAAGCCTGCAGCCCCCAGGTCTGTGGGGCTACGCAAACGGTTCCCAAAGAGCTTTAGAACAAGGCATAGTTTTCCCTGCTGGCTCTTTGTGCATGGGACCAGTCTCCAGACAGATGGCCATTTTTGGGCCTGGCGCGGCGCCAAGTGGAAAAGGGTGGTTTTGAGGCTGAAGGCAGCAGGAAAGCCTGCAGCCCCCAGGTCTGTGGGGCTACGCAAGCAGTTCCCAAAGAGCTTTAGAACAAGGCATAGTTTTCCCTGCTGGCTCTTTGGGCGTGGGACCATTCTCCAGGGATGTGGCCATTTTTGTGCCTGGCACGGCACCAAGTGGGAAAGGGTGGTTTTGAGGCTGAAGGCAGCAGGAAAGCCGGCAGCCCCCAGGTGTGTGGGGCTACGCAAGCGGTTCCCAAAGAGCTTTAGAACAAGGCATAGTTTTCCCTGCTGGCTCTTTGGGCGTGGGACCAATCTCCAGACAGATGGCCATTTTTTTGGCCTAGAGCGGCACCTAGTGGGAAAGGGTGGTTTTGAGACTGAAGGCAGCAGGAAAGCCTGCAGCCCCCAGGTGTGTGGGGCTACGCAAGCGGTTCCCAAAAAACTTTAGAACAAGGCATAGTTTTCCCTGCTGGCTCTTTGGGCGTGGGACCAATCTCCAGACAGATGGCCATTTTTGTTCCTCGCGCGGCGCCAAGTGGGAAAGGGTGGTTTTGAGACTGAAGGCAGCAGGAAAGCCTGCAGCCCCCAGGTGTGTGGGGCTATGCAAGCGGTTCCCAAAAAACTTTAGAACAAGGCATAGTTTTCCCTGCTGGCTCTTTGGGCGTGGGACCAATCTCCAGGCAGATGGCCATTTTTGTTCCTGGCGCGGCGCCAAGTGGGAAAGGGTGGTTTTGAGGCTGAAGGCAGCAGGAAAGCCTGCAGCCCCCAGGTGTTTGGGACTATACAAGCGGTTCCCAAAGAGCTATAGAACAAGGCATCGTTTTCCCTGCTGGCTTTTTGTGCGTGGGACCAATCTCCAGACAGATGGCCATTTTTGGGCCTGGCACGGTGCCAAGTGGGAAAGGGTGGTTTTGAGGCTGAAGGCAGCAGAAAAGCCTGCAGCCCCCAGGTCTGTGGGGCTACGCAAACGGTTCCCAAAGAGCTTTAGAACAAGGCATAGTTTTCCCTGCTGGCTCTTTGTGCATGGGACCAGTCTCCAGACAGATGGCCATTTTTGGGCCTGGCGCGGCGCCAAGTGGAAAAGGGTGGTTTTGAGGCTGAAGGCAGCAGGAAAGCCTGCAGCCCCCAGGTCTGTGGGGCTACGCAAGCGGTTCCCAAAGAGCTTTAGAACAAGGCATAGTTTTCCCTGCTGGCTCTTTGGGCGTGGGACCATTCTCCAGGGATGTGGCCATTTTTGTGCCTGGCACGGCACCAAGTGGGAAAGGGTGGTTTTGAGGCTGAAGGCAGCAGGAAAGCCGGCAGCCCCCAGGTGTGTGGGGCTACGCAAGCGGTTCCCAAAGAGCTTTAGAACAAGGCATAGTTTTCCCTGCTGGCTCTTTGGGCGTGGGACCAATCTCCAGACAGATGGCCATTTTTTTGGCCTAGAGCGGCACCTAGTGGGAAAGGGTGGTTTTGAGACTGAAGGCAGCAGGAAAGCCTGCAGCCCCCAGGTGTGTGGGGCTACGCAAGCGGTTCCCAAAAAACTTTAGAACAAGGCATAGTTTTCCCTGCTGGCTCTTTGGGCGTGGGACCAATCTCCAGACAGATGGCCATTTTTGTTCCTCGCGCGGCGCCAAGTGGGAAAGGGTGGTTTTGAGGCTGAAGGCAGCAGGAAAGCCTGCAGCCCCCAGGTCTGTGGGGCTACGCAAGCGGTTCCCAAAGAGCTTTAGAACAAGGCATAGTTTTCCCTGCTGGCTCTCTGTGCATGGGACCAATCTCCAGACAGATGGCCATTTTTCGGCTTAGCGCGGCGCCAAGTGGGAAAGGGTGGTTTTGAGGCTGAAGGCAGCAGGAAAGCCTGCAGCCCCCAGGTCTGTGGGGCTACGCAAGCGGTTCCCAAAGAGCTTTAGAACAAGGCATAATTTTCCCTGCTGGCTCTTTGGGCGTGGGACCAGTCTCCAGACAGATGGCTATTTTTGTGCCTGGCACGGCACCAAGTGGGAAAGGGTGGTTTTGAGGCTGAAGGCAGCAGGAAACCCTGCAGCCCTCAGGTCTGTTTGGCTACGCAACTAGATATCTTTGTGCTCTAAATCTCCCAACAGCTAAATGTAATAGCAGAAAACATCTTGCTCTATGTCCCACATCCAGAGTTCCAAGAGAGAGCTTGCTCTCCCTGTCTTTGAGTACTGTTTTCACTGTCCCGGTTACCTCTTTGCTAACATTCTCTCGAGAGAGTTGTGCTCAAAAGCAAAGCACCTATCAAGACATATCTCCACATCGAAACTGCCAGCAGGGAATGGTGGGGACTGTTCTTGGACTCGATAGGAACTGCTTCAAGTCACCTAATTATGTCTCTGCCTACTCTCGCCATAGAGCTAGGCGCAAAACCAACCAACAACAACAGGGAAAGAGCCAGGAGGGAATTGTAGGGCTTGTTTCTCAGTGTCTCCAATAACGGCATTCAGTGTGCCACCAACTTTTTCTTCTACACCCTCGAGGAGTTCTCCTCAAAATCCATAAAGGTCTTGTTATACGTAAAACAACCAAAGGGCCAAAAGTGAATTGTATAGCTGTTCTCAGTGTCTCTGAGAATTGCTCTGATTATCCGTGTGACCTCTTTGCTAAGACTCTACAGAGAGCCTTCCTCAAAACCAACACACATCTTGACATATCTCCCACATTGATCGCAGTGTCTCTCCAGGAACGGCATTCAGTGAGCCAGGAACTTTTCTGCTTACACTGTCCACTGAGTTGTCCTCAAAACCGATATATATCCTGCTATATCTACTACATGGAAAGTGCCAAGAGAATAATGTAGAGCTTGCTCTCCCTGTCTTTGAGTACTGCTTTCTACTCTCCCGGTTACCTCTTTGCTAACATTCTCTTCAGAGCTGCAGTGAAACCAGGAACCATGTGGAGAAGGCACCCACACTGAAAATGACTGGAAGGAACGTTGGGGCTTCTTCTCAGTGTCTCTGATGTCAGGTTTTACTGTCCCGGGAAAGTCTCTGCTAACACGCTGCAGAGCGCAGTGCCCAATATACAGAAACGTCTTGCGGTATCTCCTACAGGGAAAGTGCCAGGAGGGAATTGTGGAGTTTGGTCTCAGTGTCTCTGAGAATTGCTCTGATTATCCGTGTGACCTCTTTGCTAAGACTCTCCAGAGAGCCTTCCTCAAAACCAACACACATCTTGACATATCTCCCACACTGATCGCAGTGTCTCCAGGAACGACATTCAAGGAGCCAGGAACTTTTCTGCCCACACTGTCCGGGGACAGTTCCTTAAAACCAATATACATCCTGCTATATCTCCCACATGGAAAATGCCAGGAGGGAGAAGTGGGCATTATGTTTAGACTTTCTCAGAACTGCTTCAAATCAACTGGATATCTTTGTGCTGTAAATCTCCCAATAGCCAAATGTAAAAGCAGCAAACATCTCGCTGTATGTCCCACATCCAAAGTGCCAAGAGAGAGCTTGCTCTCCCTGTCTTTGAGTGCTGCTTTCTACTCTCCCGGTTACCTCTTTGCTAACGTTCTCTCGAGAGAGTTGTGCTCCAAACCAAAGCACATCTTGACATATCTCCCACATGGAAAGTGCTATTAGGCAATTGTAGGATTTGATCGCAGTGTCTCTCCAGGAACGGCATTCAGTGAGCCAGGAACTTTTCTGCCTACACTGTCCACTGAGTTGTCCTCAAAACCGATATATATCCTGCTATATCTACTACATGGAAAGTGCCAAGAGAATAATGTAGAGCTTGCTCTCCCTGTCTTTGAGTACTGCTTTCTACTCTCCCGGTTACCTCTTTGCTAACATTCTCTTCAGAGCTGCAGTGAAACCAGGAACCATGTGGAGAAGGCACCCACACTGAAAATGACTGGAAGGAACGTTGGGGCTTCTTCTCAGTGTCTCTGATGTCAGGTTTTACTGTCCCGGGAAAGTCTCTGCTAACACGCTGCAGAGCGCAGTGCCCAATATACAGAAACGTCTTGCGGTATCTCCTACAGGGAAAGTGCCAGGAGGGAATTGTGGAGTTTGGTCTCAGTGTCTCTGAGAATTGCTCTGATTATCCGTGTGACCTCTTTGCTAAGTCTCTCCAGAGAGCCGTCCTCAAAACCAACACACATCTTGACATATCTCCCACATTGATCGCAGTGTCTCTCCAGGAACGGCATTCAGTGAGCCAGGAACTTTTCTGCCCACACTGTCCGGGGACAGTTCCTTAAAACCAATATACATCCTGCTATATCTCCCACATGGAAAATGCCAGGAGGGAGAAGTGGGCATTATGTTTAGACTTTCTCAGAACTGCTTGAAATCAACTAGATATCTTTGTGCTGTAAATCTCCCAACAGCCAAACATAAAAGCAGCAAGGGCCTGGCGCGGCGCCAAGTGGGAAAGGGTGGTTTTGAGGCTGAAGGCAGCAGGAAAGCCTGCAGCCCTCAGGTCTGTGGGGCTACGCAAGCGGTTCCCAAAGAGCTTGAGAACAAGGCAGAGTTTTCCCTGCTGGCTCTTTGGACATGGGACCAATCTCCAGACAGATGGCCATTTTTGGGCCTGGCGCGGCGCCAAATGGGAAAGGGTGGTTTTGAGGCTGAAGGCAGCAGGAAAGCCTGCAGCCCCCAGGTCTGTGGGGCTACGCAAGCGGTTCCCAAAGAGCTTTCGAACAAGGCATAGTTTTCCCTGCTGGCTCTTTGGGCGTGGGACCAATCTCCAGGCAGATGGCCATTTTTGTTCCTGGCGCGGCGCCAAGTGCGAAAGGGTGGTTTTGAGGCTGAAGGCAGCAGGAAAGCCTGCAGCTCCCAGGTGTTTGGGACTATACAAGCGGTTCCCAAAGAGCTATAGAACAAGGCATAGTTTTCCCTGCTGGCTCTTTGGGCGTGGGACCAGTCTCCAGACATATGGCCATTTTTGGGCCTAGAGCGGCGACAAGTGGGAAAGGGTGGTTTTGAGACTGAAGGCAGCAGGAAAGCCTGCAGCCCCCAGGTGTGTGGGGCTACGCAAGCGGTTCCCAAAGAGCTTTAGAACAAGGCATAGTTTTCCCTGCTGGCTCTTTGGGCGTGGGACCAATCTCCAGACAGATGGCCATTTTTTTGGCCTAGAGCGGCGCCTAGTGGGAAAGGGTGGTTTTGAGACTGAAGGCAGCAGGAAAGCCTGCAGCCCCCAGGTGTGTGGGGCTATGCAAGCAGTTCCCAAAAAACTTTAGAACAAGGCATAGTTTTCCCTGCTGGCTCTTTGGGCGTGGGACCAATCTCCAGGCAGATGGCCATTTTTGTTCCTGGCGCGGTGCCAAGTGGGAAAGGGTGGTTTTGAGGCTGAAGGCAGCAGGAAAGCCTGCAGCCCCCAGGTCTGTGGGGCTATGCAAGCGGTTCCCAAAGAGCTTTAGAACAAGGCATAGTTTTCCCTGCTGGCTCTTTGTGCATGGGACCAGTCTCCAGACAGATGGCCATTTTTGGGCCTGGCGCGGCACCAAGTGGGAAAGGGTGGTTTTGAGGCTGAAGGCAGCAGGAAAGCCTGCAGCCCCCAGGTGTGTGGGGCTACGCAAGCGGTTCCCAAAGAGCTTTAGAACAAGGCATAGTTTTCCCTGCTGGCTCTTTGGGCGTGGGACCATTCTCCAGGGATGTGGCCATTTTTGTGCCTGATGCGACGCCAAGTGGGAAAGGGTGGTTTTGAGGCTGAAGGCAGCAGGAAAGCCTGCAGCCCCCAGGTGTGTGGGGCTACGCAAGCGGTTGCCAAAGAGCTTTAGAACAAGGCATAGTTTTCCCTGCTGGCTCTTTGGGCGTGGGACCAATCTCCAGACAGATGGCCATTTTTTTGGCCTAGAGCGGCACCTAGTGGGAAAGGGTGGTTTTGAGACTGAAGGCAGCAGGAAAGCCTGCAGCCCCCAGGTGTGTGGGGCTACGCAAGCGGTTCCCAAAAAACTTTAGAACAAGGCATAGTTTTCCCTGCTGGCTCTTTGGGCGTGGGACCAATCTCCAGACAGATGGCCATTTTTGGGCCTGGCGCGGCGCCAAGTGGGAAAGGGTGGTTTTGAGGCTGAAGGCAGCAGGAAAGCCTGCAGCCCCCAGGTGTGTGGGGCTACGCAAGCGGTTCCCAAAGAGCTATAGAACAAGGCATAGTTTTCCCTGCTGGCTCTTTGTGCATGGGACCAATCTCCAGACAGATGGCCATTTTTCGGCTTAGCGCGGCGCCAAGTGGGAAAGGGTGGTTTTGAGACTGAAGGCAGCAGGAAAGCCTGCAGCCCCCAGGTCTGTGGGGCTACGCAAGCGGTTCCCAAAGAGCTTTAGAACAAGGCATAGTTTTCCCTGCTGGCTCTTTGGGCGTGGGTCCAGTCTCCAGACAGATGGCTATTTTTGTGCCTGGCACGGCACCAAGTGGGAAAGGGTGGTTTTGAGGCTGAAGGCAGCAGGAAACCCTGCAGCCCTCAGGTCTGTTTGGCTACGCAACTAGATATCTTTGTGCTCTAAATCTCCCAACAGCCAAATGTAATAGCAGAAAACATCTTGCTCGATGTCCCACATCCAGAGTTCCAAGAGAGAGCTTGCTCTCCCTGTCTTTGAGTACTGTTTTCACTGTCCCGGTTACCTCTTTGCTAACATTCTCTCGAGAGAGTTGTGCTCAAAAGCAAAGCACCTATCAAGACATATCTCCACATCGAAACTGCCAGCAGGGAAAGGTTGGGACTGTTCTTGGACTCGATAGGAACTGCTTCAAGTCACCTAATTATGTCTCTGCCTACTCTCGCCATAGAGCTAGGCGCAAAACCAACCAACAACAACAGGGAAAGAGCCAGGAGGGAATTGTAGGGCTTGTTTCTCAGTGTCTCCAATAACGGCATTCAGTGTGCCACCAACTTTTTCTTCTACACCCTCGAGGAGTTCTCCTCAAAATCCATAAAGGTCTTGTTATACGTAAAACAACCAAAGGGCCAAAAGTGAATTGTATAGCTGTTCTCAGTGTCTCTGAGAATTGCTCTGATTATCCGTGTGACCTCTTTGCTAAGACTCTACAGAGAGCCTTCCTCAAAACCAACACACATCTTGACATATCTCCCACATTGATCGCAGTGTCTCTCCAGGAACGGCATTCAGTGAGCCAGGAACTTTTCTGCCTACACTGTCCACTGAGTTGTCCTCAAAACCGATATACATCCTGCTATATCTACTACATGGAAAGTGCCAAGAGAATAATGTAGAGCTTGCTCTCCCTGTCTTTGAGTACTGCTTTCTACTCTCCCGGTTACCTCTTTGCTAACATTCTCTTCAGAGCTGCAGTGAAACCAGGAACCATGTGGAGAAGGCACCCACACTGAAAATGACTGGAAGGAACGTTGGGGCTTCTTCTCAGTGTCTCTGATGTCAGGTTTTACTGTCCCGGGAAAGTCTCTGCTAACACGCTGCAGAGCGCAGTGCCCAATATACAGAAACGTCTTGCGGTATCTCCTACAGGGAAAGTGCCAGGAGGGAATTGTGGAGTTTGGTCTCAGTGTCTCTGAGAATTGCTCTGATTATCCGTGTGACCTCTTTGCTAAGACTCTCCAGAGAGCCTTCCTCAAAACCAACACACATCTTGACATATCTCCCACACTGATCGCAGTGTCTCCAGGAACGACATTCAAGGAGCCAGGAACTTTTCTGCCCACACTGTCCGGGGACAGTTCCTTAAAACCAATATACATCCTGCTATATCTCCCACATGGAAAATGCCAGGAGGGAGAAGTGGGCATTATGTTTAGACTTTCTCAGAACTGCTTCAAATCAACTGGATATCTTTGTGCTGTAAATCTCCCAATAGCCAAATGTAAAAGCAGCAAACATCTCGCTGTATGTCCCACATCCAAAGTGCCAAGAGAGAGCTTGCTCTCCCTGTCTTTGAGTGCTGCTTTCTACTCTCCCGGTTACCTCTTTGCTAACGTTCTCTCGAGAGAGTTGTGCTCCAAACCAAAGCACATCTTGACATATCTCCCACATGGAAAGTGCTATTAGGCAATTGTAGGATTTGATCGCAGTGTCTCTCCAGGAACGGCATTCAGTGAGCCAGGAACTTTTCTGCCTACACTGTCCACTGAGTTGTCCTCAAAACCGATATATATCCTGCTATATCTACTACATGGAAAGTGCCAAGAGAATAATGTAGAGCTTGCTCTCCCTGTCTTTGAGTACTGCTTTCTACTCTCCCGGTTACCTCTTTGCTAACATTCTCTTCAGAGCTGCAGTGAAACCAGGAACCATGTGGAGAAGGCACCCACACTGAAAATGACTGGAAGGAACGTTGGGGCTTCTTCTCAGTGTCTCTGATGTCAGGTTTTACTGTCCCGGGAAAGTCTCTGCTAACACGCTGCAGAGCGCAGTGCCCAATATACAGAAACGTCTTGCGGTATCTCCTACAGGGAAAGTGCCAGGAGGGAATTGTGGAGTTTGGTCTCAGTGTCTCTGAGAATTGCTCTGATTATCCGTGTGACCTCTTTGCTAAGTCTCTCCAGAGAGCCGTCCTCAAAACCAACACACATCTTGACATATCTCCCACATTGATCGCAGTGTCTCTCCAGGAACGGCATTCAGTGAGCCAGGAACTTTTCTGCCCACACTGTCCGGGGACAGTTCCTTAAAACCAATATACATCCTGCTATATCTCCCACATGGAAAATGCCAGGAGGGAGAAGTGGGCATTATGTTTAGACTTTCTCAGAACTGCTTGAAATCAACTAGATATCTTTGTGCTGTAAATCTCCCAACAGCCAAACATAAAAGCAGCAAGGGCCTGGCGCGGCGCCAAGTGGGAAAGGGTGGTTTTGAGGCTGAAGGCAGCAGGAAAGCCTGCAGCCCTCAGGTCTGTGGGGCTACGCAAGCGGTTCCCAAAGAGCTTGAGAACAAGGCAGAGTTTTCCCTGCTGGCTCTTTGGACATGGGACCAATCTCCAGACAGATGGCCATTTTTGGGCCTGGCGCGGCGCCAAATGGGAAAGGGTGGTTTTGAGGCTGAAGGCAGCAGGAAAGCCTGCAGCCCCCAGGTCTGTGGGGCTACGCAAGCGGTTCCCAAAGAGCTTTCGAACAAGGCATAGTTTTCCCTGCTGGCTCTTTGGGCGTGGGACCAATCTCCAGGCAGATGGCCATTTTTGTTCCTGGCGCGGCGCCAAGTGCGAAAGGGTGGTTTTGAGGCTGAAGGCAGCAGGAAAGCCTGCAGCTCCCAGGTGTTTGGGACTATACAAGCGGTTCCCAAAGAGCTATAGAACAAGGCATAGTTTTCCCTGCTGGCTCTTTGGGCGTGGGACCAGTCTCCAGACATATGGCCATTTTTGGGCCTAGAGCGGCGACAAGTGGGAAAGGGTGGTTTTGAGACTGAAGGCAGCAGGAAAGCCTGCAGCCCCCAGGTGTGTGGGGCTACGCAAGCGGTTCCCAAAGAGCTTTAGAACAAGGCATAGTTTTCCCTGCTGGCTCTTTGGGCGTGGGACCAATCTCCAGACAGATGGCCATTTTTTTGGCCTAGAGCGGCGCCTAGTGGGAAAGGGTGGTTTTGAGACTGAAGGCAGCAGGAAAGCCTGCAGCCCCCAGGTGTGTGGGGCTATGCAAGCAGTTCCCAAAAAACTTTAGAACAAGGCATAGTTTTCCCTGCTGGCTCTTTGGGCGTGGGACCAATCTCCAGGCAGATGGCCATTTTTGTTCCTGGCGCGGTGCCAAGTGGGAAAGGGTGGTTTTGAGGCTGAAGGCAGCAGGAAAGCCTGCAGCCCCCAGGTCTGTGGGGCTATGCAAGCGGTTCCCAAAGAGCTTTAGAACAAGGCATAGTTTTCCCTGCTGGCTCTTTGTGCATGGGACCAGTCTCCAGACAGATGGCCATTTTTGGGCCTGGCGCGGCACCAAGTGGGAAAGGGTGGTTTTGAGGCTGAAGGCAGCAGGAAAGCCTGCAGCCCCCAGGTGTGTGGGGCTACGCAAGCGGTTCCCAAAGAGCTTTAGAACAAGGCATAGTTTTCCCTGCTGGCTCTTTGGGCGTGGGACCATTCTCCAGGGATGTGGCCATTTTTGTGCCTGATGCGACGCCAAGTGGGAAAGGGTGGTTTTGAGGCTGAAGGCAGCAGGAAAGCCTGCAGCCCCCAGGTGTGTGGGGCTACGCAAGCGGTTGCCAAAGAGCTTTAGAACAAGGCATAGTTTTCCCTGCTGGCTCTTTGGGCGTGGGACCAATCTCCAGACAGATGGCCATTTTTTTGGCCTAGAGCGGCACCTAGTGGGAAAGGGTGGTTTTGAGACTGAAGGCAGCAGGAAAGCCTGCAGCCCCCAGGTGTGTGGGGCTACGCAAGCGGTTCCCAAAAAACTTTAGAACAAGGCATAGTTTTCCCTGCTGGCTCTTTGGGCGTGGGACCAATCTCCAGACAGATGGCCATTTTTGGGCCTGGCGCGGCGCCAAGTGGGAAAGGGTGGTTTTGAGGCTGAAGGCAGCAGGAAAGCCTGCAGCCCCCAGGTGTGTGGGGCTACGCAAGCGGTTCCCAAAGAGCTATAGAACAAGGCATAGTTTTCCCTGCTGGCTCTTTGTGCATGGGACCAATCTCCAGACAGATGGCCATTTTTCGGCTTAGCGCGGCGCCAAGTGGGAAAGGGTGGTTTTGAGACTGAAGGCAGCAGGAAAGCCTGCAGCCCCCAGGTCTGTGGGGCTACGCAAGCGGTTCCCAAAGAGCTTTAGAACAAGGCATAGTTTTCCCTGCTGGCTCTTTGGGCGTGGGTCCAGTCTCCAGACAGATGGCTATTTTTGTGCCTGGCACGGCACCAAGTGGGAAAGGGTGGTTTTGAGGCTGAAGGCAGCAGGAAACCCTGCAGCCCTCAGGTCTGTTTGGCTACGCAACTAGATATCTTTGTGCTCTAAATCTCCCAACAGCCAAATGTAATAGCAGAAAACATCTTGCTCGATGTCCCACATCCAGAGTTCCAAGAGAGAGCTTGCTCTCCCTGTCTTTGAGTACTGTTTTCACTGTCCCGGTTACCTCTTTGCTAACATTCTCTCGAGAGAGTTGTGCTCAAAAGCAAAGCACCTATCAAGACATATCTCCACATCGAAACTGCCAGCAGGGAAAGGTTGGGACTGTTCTTGGACTCGATAGGAACTGCTTCAAGTCACCTAATTATGTCTCTGCCTACTCTCGCCATAGAGCTAGGCGCAAAACCAACCAACAACAACAGGGAAAGAGCCAGGAGGGAATTGTAGGGCTTGTTTCTCAGTGTCTCCAATAACGGCATTCAGTGTGCCACCAACTTTTTCTTCTACACCCTCGAGGAGTTCTCCTCAAAATCCATAAAGGTCTTGTTATACGTAAAACAACCAAAGGGCCAAAAGTGAATTGTATAGCTGTTCTCAGTGTCTCTGAGAATTGCTCTGATTATCCGTGTGACCTCTTTGCTAAGACTCTACAGAGAGCCTTCCTCAAAACCAACACACATCTTGACATATCTCCCACATTGATCGCAGTGTCTCTCCAGGAACGGCATTCAGTGAGCCAGGAACTTTTCTGCCTACACTGTCCACTGAGTTGTCCTCAAAACCGATATACATCCTGCTATATCTACTACATGGAAAGTGCCAAGAGAATAATGTAGAGCTTGCTCTCCCTGTCTTTGAGTACTGCTTTCTACTCTCCCGGTTACCTCTTTGCTAACATTCTCTTCAGAGCTGCAGTGAAACCAGGAACCATGTGGAGAAGGCACCCACACTGAAAATGACTGGAAGGAACGTTGGGGCTTCTTCTCAGTGTCTCTGATGTCAGGTTTTACTGTCCCGGGAAAGTCTCTGCTAACACGCTGCAGAGCGCAGTGCCCAATATACAGAAACGTCTTGCGGTATCTCCTACAGGGAAAGTGCCAGGAGGGAATTGTGGAGTTTGGTCTCAGTGTCTCTGAGAATTGCTCTGATTATCCGTGTGACCTCTTTGCTAAGACTCTCCAGAGAGCCTTCCTCAAAACCAACACACATCTTGACATATCTCCCACACTGATCGCAGTGTCTCCAGGAACGGCATTCAGTGAGCCAGGAACTTTTCTGCCCACACTGTCCGGGGACAGTTCCTTAAAACCAATATACATCCTGCTATATCTCCCACATGGAAAATGCCAGGAGGGAGAAGTGGGCGTTATGTTTAGACTTTCTCAGAACTGCTTCAAATCAACTAGATATCTTTGTGCTGTAAATCTCCCAACAGCCAAACATAAAAGCAGCAAGGGCCTGGCGCGGCGCCAAGTGGGAAAGGGTGGTTTTGAGGCTGAAGGCAGCAGGAAAGCCTGCAGCCCTCAGGTCTGTGGGGCTACGCAAGCGGTTCCCAAAGAGCTTGAGAACAAGGCAGAGTTTTCCCTGCTGGCTCTTTGGACATGGGACCAATCTCCAGACAGATGGCCATTTTTGGGCCTGGCGCGGCGCCAAATGGGAAAGGGTGGTTTTGAGGCTGAAGGCAGCAGGAAAGCCTGCAGCCCCCAGGTCTGTGGGGCTACGCAAGCGGTTCCCAAAGAGCTTTCGAACAAGGCATAGTTTTCCCTGCTGGCTCTTTGGGCGTGGGACCAATCTCCAGGCAGATGGCCATTTTTGTTCCTGGCGCGGCGCCAAGTGCGAAAGGGTGGTTTTGAGGCTGAAGGCAGCAGGAAAGCCTGCAGCTCCCAGGTGTTTGGGACTATACAAGCGGTTCCCAAAGAGCTATAGAACAAGGCATAGTTTTCCCTGCTGGCTCTTTGGGCGTGGGACCAGTCTCCAGACATATGGCCATTTTTGGGCCTAGAGCGGCGACAAGTGGGAAAGGGTGGTTTTTGAGGCTGAAGGCAGCAGGAAAGCCTGCAGCCCCCAGGTCTGTGGGGCTATGCAAGCGGTTCCCAAAGAGCTTTAGAACAAGGCATAGTTTTCCCTGCTGGCTCTTTGGGCGTGGGACCAATCTCCAGACAGATGGCCATTTTTGTGCCTGGCGCGGCGCCAAGTGGGAATGGGTGGTTTTGAGACTGAAGGCAGCAGGAAAGCCTGCAGTCCCCAGGTCTGTGGGGCTACGCAAGCGGTTCCCAAAGAGCTTTAGAACAAGGAATAGTTTTCCCTGCTGGCTCTTTGGGCGTGGGACCAATCTCCAGACAGATGGCCATTTTTGTGCCTGGCGCGGCGCCAAGTGGGAATGGGTGGTTTTGAGACTGAAGGCAGCAGGAAAGCCTGCAGCCCCCAGGTGTGTGGGGCTACGCAAGCGGTTCCCAAAGAGCTTTAGAACAAGGCATAGTTTTCCCTGCTGGCTCTTTGGGCGTGGGACCAATCTCCAGACAGATGGCCATTTTTTTGGCCTAGAGCGGCGCCTAGTGGGAAAGGGTGGTTTTGAGACTGAAGGCAGCAGGAAAGCCTGCAGCCCCCAGGTGTGTGGGGCTATGCAAGCGGTTCCCAAAAAACTTTAGAACAAGGCATAGTTTTCCCTGCTGGCTCTTTGGGCGTGGGACCAATCTCCAGGCAGATGGCCATTTTTGTTCCTGGCGCGGCGCCAAGTGGGAAAGGGTGGTTTTGAGGCTGAAGGCAGCAGGAAAGCCTGCAGCCCCCAGGTGTTTGGGACTATACAAGCGGTTCCCAAAGAGCTATAGAACAAGGCATCGTTTTCCCTGCTGGCTTTTTGTGCGTGGGACCAATCTCCAGACAGATGGCCATTTTTGGGCCTGGCACGGTGCCAAGTGGGAAAGGGTGGTTTTGAGGCTGAAGGCAGCAGAAAAGCCTGCAGCCCCCAGGTCTGTGGGGCTACGCAAACGGTTCCCAAAGAGCTTTAGAACAAGGCATAGTTTTCCCTGCTGGCTCTTTGTGCATGGGACCAGTCTCCAGACAGATGGCCATTTTTGGGCCTGGCGCGGCGCCAAGTGGAAAAGGGTGGTTTTGAGGCTGAAGGCAGCAGGAAAGCCTGCAGCCCCCAGGTCTGTGGGGCTACGCAAGCAGTTCCCAAAGAGCTTTAGAACAAGGCATAGTTTTCCCTGCTGGCTCTTTGGGCGTGGGACCATTCTCCAGGGATGTGGCCATTTTTGTGCCTGGCACGGCACCAAGTGGGAAAGGGTGGTTTTGAGGCTGAAGGCAGCAGGAAAGCCGGCAGCCCCCAGGTGTGTGGGGCTACGCAAGCGGTTCCCAAAGAGCTTTAGAACAAGGCATAGTTTTCCCTGCTGGCTCTTTGGGCGTGGGACCAATCTCCAGACAGATGGCCATTTTTTTGGCCTAGAGCGGCACCTAGTGGGAAAGGGTGGTTTTGAGACTGAAGGCAGCAGGAAAGCCTGCAGCCCCCAGGTGTGTGGGGCTACGCAAGCGGTTCCCAAAAAACTTTAGAACAAGGCATAGTTTTCCCTGCTGGCTCTTTGGGCGTGGGACCAATCTCCAGACAGATGGCCATTTTTGTTCCTCGCGCGGCGCCAAGTGGGAAAGGGTGGTTTTGAGACTGAAGGCAGCAGGAAAGCCTGCAGCCCCCAGGTGTGTGGGGCTATGCAAGCGGTTCCCAAAAAACTTTAGAACAAGGCATAGTTTTCCCTGCTGGCTCTTTGGGCGTGGGACCAATCTCCAGGCAGATGGCCATTTTTGTTCCTGGCGCGGCGCCAAGTGGGAAAGGGTGGTTTTGAGGCTGAAGGCAGCAGGAAAGCCTGCAGCCCCCAGGTGTTTGGGACTATACAAGCGGTTCCCAAAGAGCTATAGAACAAGGCATCGTTTTCCCTGCTGGCTTTTTGTGCGTGGGACCAATCTCCAGACAGATGGCCATTTTTGGGCCTGGCACGGTGCCAAGTGGGAAAGGGTGGTTTTGAGGCTGAAGGCAGCAGAAAAGCCTGCAGCCCCCAGGTCTGTGGGGCTACGCAAACGGTTCCCAAAGAGCTTTAGAACAAGGCATAGTTTTCCCTGCTGGCTCTTTGTGCATGGGACCAGTCTCCAGACAGATGGCCATTTTTGGGCCTGGCGCGGCGCCAAGTGGAAAAGGGTGGTTTTGAGGCTGAAGGCAGCAGGAAAGCCTGCAGCCCCCAGGTCTGTGGGGCTACGCAAGCGGTTCCCAAAGAGCTTTAGAACAAGGCATAGTTTTCCCTGCTGGCTCTTTGGGCGTGGGACCATTCTCCAGGGATGTGGCCATTTTTGTGCCTGGCACGGCACCAAGTGGGAAAGGGTGGTTTTGAGGCTGAAGGCAGCAGGAAAGCCGGCAGCCCCCAGGTGTGTGGGGCTACGCAAGCGGTTCCCAAAGAGCTTTAGAACAAGGCATAGTTTTCCCTGCTGGCTCTTTGGGCGTGGGACCAATCTCCAGACAGATGGCCATTTTTTTGGCCTAGAGCGGCACCTAGTGGGAAAGGGTGGTTTTGAGACTGAAGGCAGCAGGAAAGCCTGCAGCCCCCAGGTGTGTGGGGCTACGCAAGCGGTTCCCAAAAAACTTTAGAACAAGGCATAGTTTTCCCTGCTGGCTCTTTGGGCGTGGGACCAATCTCCAGACAGATGGCCATTTTTGTTCCTCGCGCGGCGCCAAGTGGGAAAGGGTGGTTTTGAGGCTGAAGGCAGCAGGAAAGCCTGCAGCCCCCAGGTCTGTGGGGCTACGCAAGCGGTTCCCAAAGAGCTATAGAACAAGGCATAGTTTTCCCTGCTGGCTCTCTGTGCATGGGACCAATCTCCAGACAGATGGCCATTTTTCGGCTTAGCGCGGCGCCAAGTGGGAAAGGGTGGTTTTGAGGCTGAAGGCAGCAGGAAAGCCTGCAGCCCCCAGGTCTGTGGGGCTACGCAAGCGGTTCCCAAAGAGCTTTAGAACAAGGCATAATTTTCCCTGCTGGCTCTTTGGGCGTGGGACCAGTCTCCAGACAGATGGCTATTTTTGTGCCTGGCACGGCACCAAGTGGGAAAGGGTGGTTTTGAGGCTGAAGGCAGCAGGAAACCCTGCAGCCCTCAGGTCTGTTTGGCTACGCAACTAGATATCTTTGTGCTCTAAATCTCCCAACAGCTAAATGTAATAGCAGAAAACATCTTGCTCTATGTCCCACATCCAGAGTTCCAAGAGAGAGCTTGCTCTCCCTGTCTTTGAGTACTGTTTTCACTGTCCCGGTTACCTCTTTGCTAACATTCTCTCGAGAGAGTTGTGCTCAAAAGCAAAGCACCTATCAAGACATATCTCCACATCGAAACTGCCAGCAGGGAATGGTGGGGACTGTTCTTGGACTCGATAGGAACTGCTTCAAGTCACCTAATTATGTCTCTGCCTACTCTCGCCATAGAGCTAGGCGCAAAACCAACCAACAACAACAGGGAAAGAGCCAGGAGGGAATTGTAGGGCTTGTTTCTCAGTGTCTCCAATAACGGCATTCAGTGTGCCACCAACTTTTTCTTCTACACCCTCGAGGAGTTCTCCTCAAAATCCATAAAGGTCTTGTTATACGTAAAACAACCAAAGGGCCAAAAGTGAATTGTATAGCTGTTCTCAGTGTCTCTGAGAATTGCTCTGATTATCCGTGTGACCTCTTTGCTAAGACTCTACAGAGAGCCTTCCTCAAAACCAACACACATCTTGACATATCTCCCACATTGATCGCAGTGTCTCTCCAGGAACGGCATTCAGTGAGCCAGGAACTTTTCTGCTTACACTGTCCACTGAGTTGTCCTCAAAACCGATATATATCCTGCTATATCTACTACATGGAAAGTGCCAAGAGAATAATGTAGAGCTTGCTCTCCCTGTCTTTGAGTACTGCTTTCTACTCTCCCGGTTACCTCTTTGCTAACATTCTCTTCAGAGCTGCAGTGAAACCAGGAACCATGTGGAGAAGGCACCCACACTGAAAATGACTGGAAGGAACGTTGGGGCTTCTTCTCAGTGTCTCTGATGTCAGGTTTTACTGTCCCGGGAAAGTCTCTGCTAACACGCTGCAGAGCGCAGTGCCCAATATACAGAAACGTCTTGCGGTATCTCCTACAGGGAAAGTGCCAGGAGGGAATTGTGGAGTTTGGTCTCAGTGTCTCTGAGAATTGCTCTGATTATCCGTGTGACCTCTTTGCTAAGACTCTCCAGAGAGCCTTCCTCAAAACCAACACACATCTTGACATATCTCCCACACTGATCGCAGTGTCTCCAGGAACGACATTCAAGGAGCCAGGAACTTTTCTGCCCACACTGTCCGGGGACAGTTCCTTAAAACCAATATACATCCTGCTATATCTCCCACATGGAAAATGCCAGGAGGGAGAAGTGGGCATTATGTTTAGACTTTCTCAGAACTGCTTCAAATCAACTGGATATCTTTGTGCTGTAAATCTCCCAATAGCCAAATGTAAAAGCAGCAAACATCTCGCTGTATGTCCCACATCCAAAGTGCCAAGAGAGAGCTTGCTCTCCCTGTCTTTGAGTGCTGCTTTCTACTCTCCCGGTTACCTCTTTGCTAACGTTCTCTCGAGAGAGTTGTGCTCCAAACCAAAGCACATCTTGACATATCTCCCACATGGAAAGTGCTATTAGGCAATTGTAGGATTTGATCGCAGTGTCTCTCCAGGAACGGCATTCAGTGAGCCAGGAACTTTTCTGCCTACACTGTCCACTGAGTTGTCCTCAAAACCGATATATATCCTGCTATATCTACTACATGGAAAGTGCCAAGAGAATAATGTAGAGCTTGCTCTCCCTGTCTTTGAGTACTGCTTTCTACTCTCCCGGTTACCTCTTTGCTAACATTCTCTTCAGAGCTGCAGTGAAACCAGGAACCATGTGGAGAAGGCACCCACACTGAAAATGACTGGAAGGAACGTTGGGGCTTCTTCTCAGTGTCTCTGATGTCAGGTTTTACTGTCCCGGGAAAGTCTCTGCTAACACGCTGCAGAGCGCAGTGCCCAATATACAGAAACGTCTTGCGGTATCTCCTACAGGGAAAGTGCCAGGAGGGAATTGTGGAGTTTGGTCTCAGTGTCTCTGAGAATTGCTCTGATTATCCGTGTGACCTCTTTGCTAAGTCTCTCCAGAGAGCCGTCCTCAAAACCAACACACATCTTGACATATCTCCCACATTGATCGCAGTGTCTCTCCAGGAACGGCATTCAGTGAGCCAGGAACTTTTCTGCCCACACTGTCCGGGGACAGTTCCTTAAAACCAATATACATCCTGCTATATCTCCCACATGGAAAATGCCAGGAGGGAGAAGTGGGCATTATGTTTAGACTTTCTCAGAACTGCTTGAAATCAACTAGATATCTTTGTGCTGTAAATCTCCCAACAGCCAAACATAAAAGCAGCAAGGGCCTGGCGCGGCGCCAAGTGGGAAAGGGTGGTTTTGAGGCTGAAGGCAGCAGGAAAGCCTGCAGCCCCCAGGTGTGTGGGGCTACGCAAGCGGTTCCCAAAGAGCTTGAGAACAAGGCAGAGTTTTCCCTGCTGGCTCTTTGGACATGGGACCAATCTCCAGACAGATGGCCATTTTTGGGCCTGGCGCGGCGCCAAATGGGAAAGGGTGGTTTTGAGGCTGAAGGCAGCAGGAAAGCCTGCAGCCCCCAGGTCTGTGGGGCTACGCAAGCGGTTCCCAAAGAGCTTTCGAACAAGGCATAGTTTTCCCTGCTGGCTCTTTGGGCGTGGGACCAATCTCCAGGCAGATGGCCATTTTTGTTCCTGGCGCGGCGCCAAGTGCGAAAGGGTGGTTTTGAGGCTGAAGGCAGCAGGAAAGCCTGCAGCTCCCAGGTGTTTGGGACTATACAAGCGGTTCCCAAAGAGCTATAGAACAAGGCATAGTTTTCCCTGCTGGCTCTTTGGGCGTGGGACCAGTCTCCAGACATATGGCCATTTTTGGGCCTAGAGCGGCGCCAAGTGGGAAAGGGTGGTTTTTGAGGCTGAAGGCAGCAGGAAAGCCTGCAGCCCCCAGGTCTGTGGGGCTATGCAAGCGGTTCCCAAAGAGCTTTAGAACAAGGCATAGTTTTCCCTGCTGGCTCTTTGGGCGTGGGACCAATCTCCAGACAGATGGCCATTTTTGTGCCTGGCGCGGCGCCAAGTGGGAATGGGTGGTTTTGAGACTGAAGGCAGCAGGAAAGCCTGCAGTCCCCAGGTCTGTGGGGCTACGCAAGCGGTTACCAAAGAGCTTTAGAACAAGGAATAGTTTTCCCTGCTGGCTCTTTGGGCGTGGGACCAATCTCCAGACAGATGGCCATTTTTGTGCCTGGCGCGGCGCCAAGTGGGAATGGGTGGTTTTGAGACTGAAGGCAGCAGGAAAGCCTGCAGCCCCCAGGTGTGTGGGGCTATGCAAGCGGTTCCCAAAAAACTTTAGAACAAGGCATAGTTTTCCCTGCTGGCTCTTTGGGCGTGGGACCAATCTCCAGACAGATGGCCATTTTTGTTCCTGGCACGGCGCCAAGTGGGAAAGGGTGGTTTTGAGGCTGAAGGCAGCAGGAAAGCCTGCAGCCCCCAGGTGTTTGGGACTATACAAGCGGTTCCCAAAGAGCTATAGAACAAGGCATCGTTTTCCCTGCTGGCTTTTTGTGCGTGGGACCAATCTCCAGACAGATGGCCATTTTTGGGCCTGGCACGGTGCCAAGTGGGAAAGGGTGGTTTTGAGGCTGAAGGCAGCAGAAAAGCCTGCAGCCCCCAGGTCTGTGGGGCTACGCAAACGGTTCCCAAAGAGCTTCAGAACAAGGCATAGTTTTCCCTGCTGGCTCTTTGTGCATGGGACCAGTCTCCAGACAGATGGCCATTTTTGGGCCTGGCGCGGCGCCAAGTGGAAAAGGGTGGTTTTGAGGCTGAAGGCAGCAGGAAAGCCTGCAGCCCCCAGGTCTGTGGGGCTACGCAAGCGGTTCCCAAAGAGCTTTAGAACAAGGCATAGTTTTCCCTGCTGGCTCTTTGGGCGTGGGACCATTCTCCAGGGATGTGGCCATTTTTGTGCCTGGCACGGCACCAAGTGGGAAAGGGTGGTTTTGAGGCTGAAGGCAGCAGGAAAGCCGGCAGCCCCCAGGTGTGTGGGGCTACGCAAGCGGTTCCCAAAGAGCTTTAGAACAAGGCATAGTTTTCCCTGCTGGCTCTTTGGGCGTGGGACCAATCTCCAGACAGATGGCCATTTTTTTGGCCTAGAGCGGCACCTAGTGGGAAAGGGTGGTTTTGAGACTGAAGGCAGCAGGAAAGCCTGCAGCCCCCAGGTGTGTGGGGCTACGCAAGCGGTTCCCAAAAAACTTTAGAACAAGGCATAGTTTTCCCTGCTGGCTCTTTGGGCGTGGGACCAATCTCCAGACAGATGGCCATTTTTGTTCCTCGCGCGGCGCCAAGTGGGAAAGGGTGGTTTTGAGGCTGAAGGCAGCAGGAAAGCCTGCAGCCCCCAGGTCTGTGGGGCTACGCAAGCGCTTCCCAAATAGCTATAGAACAAGGCATAGTTTTCCCTGCTGGCTCTCTGTGCATGGGACCAATCTCCAGACAGATGGCCATTTTTCGGCTTAGCGCGGCGCCAAGTGGGAAAGGGTGGTTTTGAGACTGAAGGCAGCAGGAAAGCCTGCAGCCCCCAGGTCTGTGGGGCTACGCAAGCGGTTCCCAAAGAGCTTTAGAACAAGGCATAGTTTTCCCTGCTGGCTCTTTGGGCGTGGGACCAGTCTCCAGACAGATGGCTATTTTTGTGCCTGGCACGGCACCAAGTGGGAAAGGGTGGTTTTGAGGCTGAAGGCAGCAGGAAACCCTGCAGCCCTCAGGTCTGTTTGGCTACGCAACTAGATATCTTTGTGCTCTAAATCTCCCAACAGCCAAATGTAATAGCAGAAAACATCTTGCTCTATGTCCCACATCCAGAGTTCCAAGAGAGAGCTTGCTCTCCCTATCTTTGAGTACTGTTTTCACTGTCCCGGTTACCTCTTTGCTAACATTCTCTCGAGAGAGTTGTGCTCAAAAGCAAAGCACCTATCAAGACATATCTCCACATCGAAACTGCCAGCAGGGAAAGGTGGGGACTGTTCTTGGACTCGATAGGAACTGCTTCAAGTCACCTAATTATGTCTCTGCCTACTCTCGCCATAGAGCTAGGCGCAAAACCAACCAACAACAACAGGGAAAGAGCCAGGAGGGAATTGTAGGGCTTGTTTCTCAGTGTCTCCAATAACGGCATTCAGTGTGCCACCAACTTTTTCTTCTACACCCTCGAGGAGTTCTCCTCAAAATCCATAAAGGTCTTGTTATACGTAAAACAACCAAAGGGCCAAAAGTGAATTGTATAGCTGTTCTCAGTGTCTCTGAGAATTGCTCTGATTATCCGTGTGACCTCTTTGCTAAGACTCTACAGAGAGCCTTCCTCAAAACCAACACACATCTTGACATATCTCCCACATTGATCGCAGTGTCTCTCCAGGAACGGCATTCAGTGAGCCAGGAACTTTTCTGCTTACACTGTCCACTGAGTTGTCCTCAAAACCGATATATATCCTGCTATATCTACTACATGGAAAGTGCCAAGAGAATAATGTAGAGCTTGCTCTCCCTGTCTTTGAGTACTGCTTTCTACTCTCCCGATTACCTCTTTGCTAACATTCTCTTCAGAGCTGCAGTGAAACCAGGAACCATGTGGAGAAGGCACCCACACTGAAAATGACTGGAAGGAACGTTGGGGCTTCTTCTCAGTGTCTCTGATGTCAGGTTTTACTGTCCCGGGAAAGTCTCTGCTAACACGCTGCAGAGCGCAGTGCCCAATATACAGAAACGTCTTGCGGTATCTCCTACAGGGAAAGTGCCAGGAGGGAATTGTGGAGTTTGGTCTCAGTGTCTCTGAGAATTGCTCTGATTATCCGTGTGACCTCTTTGCTAAGACTCTCCAGAGAGCCTTCCTCAAAACCAACACACATCTTGACATATCTCCCACACTGATCGCAGTGTCTCTCCAGGAACGGCATTCAAGGAGCCAGGAACTTTTCTGCCCACACTGTCCGGGGACAGTTCCTTAAAACCAATATACATCCTGCTATATCTCCCACATGGAAAATGCCAGGAGGGAGAAGTGGGCATTATGTTTAGACTTTCTCAGAACTGCTTCAAATCAACTGGATATCTTTGTGCTGTAAATCTCCCAATAGGCAAATGTAAAAGCAGCAAACATCTCGCTGTATGTCCCACATCCAAAGTGCCAAGAGAGAGCTTGCTCTCCCTGTCTTTGAGTACTGCTTTCTACTCTCCCGGTTACCTCTTTGCTAACGTTCTCTCGAGAGAGTTGTGCTCCAAACCAAAGCACATCTTGACATATCTCCCACATGGAAAGTGCTATTAGGCAATTGTAGGATTTGATCGCAGTGTCTCTCCAGGAACGGCATTCAGTGAGCCAGGAACTTTTCTGCCTACACTGTCCACTGAGTTGTCCTCAAAACCGATATATATCCTGCTATATCTACTACATGGAAAGTGCCAAGAGAATAATGTAGAGCTTGCTCTCCCTGTCTTTGAGTACTGCTTTCTACTCTCCCGGTTACCTCTTTGCTAACATTCTCTTCAGAGCTGCAGTGAAACCAGGAACCATGTGGAGAAGGCACCCACACTGAAAATGTCTGGAAGGAACGTTGGGGCTTCTTCTCAGTGTCTCTGATGTCAGGTTTTACTGTCCCGGGAAAGTCTCTGCTAACACGCTGCAGAGCGCAGTGCCCAATATACAGAAACGTCTTGCGGTATCTCCTACAGGGAAAGTGCCAGGAGGGAATTGTGGAGTTTGGTCTCAGTGTCTCTGAGAATTGCTCTGATTATCCGTGTGACCTCTTTGCTAAGACTCTCCAGAGAGCCTTCCTCAAAACCAACACACATCTTGACATATCTCCCACACTGATCGCAGTGTCTCCAGGAACGGCATTCAAGGAGCCAGGAACTTTTCTGCCCACACTGTCCGGGGACAGTTCCTTAAAACCAATATACATCCTGCTATATCTCCCACATGGAAAATGCCAGGAGGGAGAAGTGGGCATTATGTTTAGACTTTCTCAGAACTGCTTCAAATCAACTGGATATCTTTGTGCTGTAAATCTCCCAATAGCCAAATGTAAAAGCAGCAAACATCTCGCTGTATGTCCCACATCCAAAGTGCCAAGAGAGAGCTTGCTCTCCCTGTCTTTGAGTACTGCTTTCTACTCTCCCGGTTACCTCTTTGCTAACGTTCTCTCGAGAGAGTTGTGCTCCAAACCAAAGCACATCTTGACATATCTCCCACATGGAAAGTGCTATTAGGCAATTGTAGGATTTGATCGCAGTGTCTCTCCAGGAACGGCATTCAGTGAGCCAGGAACTTTTCTGCCTACACTGTCCACTGAGTTGTCCTCAAAACCGATATATATCCTGCTATATCTACTACATGGAAAGTGCCAAGAGAATAATGTAGAGCTTGCTCTCCCTGTCTTTGAGTACTGCTTTCTACTCTCCCGATTACCTCTTTGCTAACATTCTCTTCAGAGCTGCAGTGAAACCAGGAACCATGTGGAGAAGGCACCCACACTGAAAATGTCTGGAAGGAACGTTGGGGCTTCTTCTCAGTGTCTCTGATGTCAGGTTTTACTGTCCCGGGAAAGTCTCTGCTAACACGCTGCAGAGCGCAGTGCCCAATATACAGAAACGTCTTGCGGTATCTCCTACAGGGAAAGTGCCAGGAGGGAATTGTGGAGTTTGGTCTCAGTGTCTCTGAGAATTGCTCTGATTATCCGTGTGACCTCTTTGCTAAGACTCTCCAGAGAGCCTTCCTCAAAACCAACACACATCTTGACATATCTCCCACACTGATCGCAGTGTCTCCAGGAACGGCATTGAAGGAGCCAGGAACTTTTCTGCCCACACTGTCCGGGGACAGTTCCTTAAAACCAATATACATCCTGCTATATCTCCCACATGGAAAATGCCAGGAGGGAGAAGTGGGCATTATGTTTAGACTTTCTCAGAACTGCTTCAAATCAACTGGATATCTTTGTGCTGTAAATCTCCCAATAGGCAAATGTAAAAGCAGCAAACATCTCGCTGTATGTCCCACATCCAAAGTGCCAAGAGAGAGCTTGCTCTCCCTGTCTTTGAGTACTGCTTTCTACTCTCCCGGTTACCTCTTTGCTAACGTTCTCTCGAGAGAGTTGTGCTCCAAACCAAAGCACATCTTGACATATCTCCCACATGGAAAGTGCTATTAGGCAATTGTAGGATTTGATCGCAGTGTCTCTCCAGGAACGGCATTCAGTGAGCCAGGAACTTTTCTGCCTACACTGTCCACTGAGTTGTCCTCAAAACCGATATATGTCCTGCTATATCTACTACATGGAAAGTGCCAAGAGAATAATGTAGAGCTTGCTCTCCCTGTCTTTGAGTACTGCTTTCTACTCTCCCGATTACCTCTTTGCTAACATTCTCTTCAGAGCTGCAGTGAAACCAGGAACCATGTGGAGAAGGCACCCACACTGAAAATGACTGGAAGGAACGTTGGGGCTTCTTCTCAGTGTCTCTGATGTCAGGTTTTACTGTCCCGGGAAAGTCTCTGCTAACACGCTGCAGAGCGCAGTGCCCAATATACAGAAACGTCTTGCGGTATCTCCTACAGGGAAAGTGCCAGGAGGGAATTGTGGAGTTTGGTCTCAGTGTCTCTGAGAATTGCTCTGATTATCCGTGTGACCTCTTTGCTAAGACTCTCCAGAGAGCCTTCCTCAAAACCAACACACATCTTGACATATCTCCCACACTGATCGCAGTGTCTCCAGGAACGGCATTCAAGGAGCCAGGAACTTTTCTGCCCACACTGTCCGGGGACAGTTCCTTAAAACCAATATACATCCTGCTATATCTCCCACATGGAAAATGCCAGGAGGGAGAAGTGGGCATTATGTTTAGACTTTCTCAGAACTGCTTCAAATCAACTGGATATCTTTGTGCTGTAAATCTCCCAATAGGCAAATGTAAAAGCAGCAAACATCTCGCTGTATGTCCCACATCCAAAGTGCCAAGAGAGAGCTTGCTCTCCCTGTCTTTGAGTACTGCTTTCTACTCTCCCGGTTACCTCTTTGCTAACGTTCTCTCGAGAGAGTTGTGCTCCAAACCAAAGCACATCTTGACATATCTCCCACATGGAAAGTGCTATTAGGCAATTGTAGGATTTGATCGCAGTGTCTCTCCAGGAACGGCATTCAGTGAGCCAGGAACTTTTCTGCCTACACTGTCCACTGAGTTGTCCTCAAAACCGATATATATCCTGCTATATCTACTACATGGAAAGTGCCAAGAGAATAATGTAGAGCTTGCTCTCCCTGTCTTTGAGTACTGCTTTCTACTCTCCCGATTACCTCTTTGCTAACATTCTCTTCAGAGCTGCAGTGAAACCAGGAACCATGTGGAGAAGGCACCCACACTGAAAATGTCTGGAAGGAACGTTGGGGCTTCTTCTCAGTGTCTCTGATGTCAGGTTTTACTGTCCCGGGAAAGTCTCTGCTAACACGCTGCAGAGCGCAGTGCCCAATATACAGAAACGTCTTGCGGTATCTCCTACAGGGAAAGTGCCAGGAGGGAATTGTGGAGTTTGGTCTCAGTGTCTCTGAGAATTGCTCTGATTATCCGTGTGACCTCTTTGCTAAGACTCTCCAGAGAGCCTTCCTCAAAACCAACACACATCTTGACATATCTCCCACACTGATCGCAGTGTCTCCAGGAACGGCATTGAAGGAGCCAGGAACTTTTCTGCCCACACTGTCCGGGGACAGTTCCTTAAAACCAATATACATCCTGCTATATCTCCCACATGGAAAATGCCAGGAGGGAGAAGTGGGCATTATGTTTAGACTTTCTCAGAACTGCTTCAAATCAACTGGATATCTTTGTGCTGTAAATCTCCCAATAGGCAAATGTAAAAGCAGCAAACATCTCGCTGTATGTCCCACATCCAAAGTGCCAAGAGAGAGCTTGCTCTCCCTGTCTTTGAGTACTGCTTTCTACTCTCCCGGTTACCTCTTTGCTAACGTTCTCTCGAGAGAGTTGTGCTCCAAACCAAAGCACATCTTGACATATCTCCCACATGGAAAGTGCTATTAGGCAATTGTAGGATTTGATCGCAGTGTCTCTCCAGGAACGGCATTCAGTGAGCCAGGAACTTTTCTGCCTACACTGTCCACTGAGTTGTCCTCAAAACCGATATATGTCCTGCTATATCTACTACATGGAAAGTGCCAAGAGAATAATGTAGAGCTTGCTCTCCCTGTCTTTGAGTACTGCTTTCTACTCTCCCGATTACCTCTTTGCTAACATTCTCTTCAGAGCTGCAGTGAAACCAGGAACCATGTGGAGAAGGCACCCACACTGAAAATGACTGGAAGGAACGTTGGGGCTTCTTCTCAGTGTCTCTGATGTCAGGTTTTACTGTCCCGGGAAAGTCTCTGCTAACACGCTGCAGAGCGCAGTGCCCAATATACAGAAACGTCTTGCGGTATCTCCTACAGGGAAAGTGCCAGGAGGGAATTGTGGAGTTTGGTCTCAGTGTCTCTGAGAATTGCTCTGATTATCCGTGTGACCTCTTTGCTAAGACTCTCCAGAGAGCCTTCCTCAAAACCAACACACATCTTGACATATCTCCCACACTGATCGCAGTGTCTCCAGGAACGGCATTCAAGGAGCCAGGAACTTTTCTGCCCACACTGTCCGGGGACAGTTCCTTAAAACCAATATACATCCTGCTATATCTCCCACATGGAAAATGCCAGGAGGGAGAAGTGGGCATTATGTTTAGACTTTCTCAGAACTGCTTCAAATCAACTGGATATCTTTGTGCTGTAAATCTCCCAATAGGCAAATGTAAAAGCAGCAAACATCTCGCTGTATGTCCCACATCCAAAGTGCCAAGAGAGAGCTTGCTCTCCCTGTCTTTGAGTACTGCTTTCTACTCTCCCGGTTACCTCTTTGCTAACGTTCTCTCGAGAGAGTTGTGCTCCAAACCAAAGCACATCTTGACATATCTCCCACATGGAAAGTGCTATTAGGCAATTGTAGGATTTGATCGCAGTGTCTCTCCAGGAACGGCATTCAGTGAGCCAGGAACTTTTCTGCCTACACTGTCCACTGAGTTGTCCTCAAAACCGATATATATCCTGCTATATCTACTACATGGAAAGTGCCAAGAGAATAATGTAGAGCTTGCTCTCCCTGTCTTTGAGTACTGCTTTCTACTCTCCCGATTACCTCTTTGCTAACATTCTCTTCAGAGCTGCAGTGAAACCAGGAACCATGTGGAGAAGGCACCCACACTGAAAATGACTGGAAGGAACGTTGGGGCTTCTTCTCAGTGTCTCTGATGTCAGGTTTTACTGTCCCGGGAAAGTCTCTGCTAACACGCTGCAGAGCGCAGTGCCCAATATACAGAAACGTCTTGCGGTATCTCCTACAGGGAAAGTGCCAGGAGGGAATTGTGGAGTTTGGTCTCAGTGTCTCTGAGAATTGCTCTGATTATCCGTGTGACCTCTTTGCTAAGACTCTCCAGAGAGCCTTCCTCAAAACCAACACACATCTTGACATATCTCCCACACTGATCGCAGTGTCTCCAGGAACGGCATTCAGTGAGCCAGGAACTTTTCTGCCCACACTGTCCGGGGACAGTTCCTTAAAACCAATATACATCCTGCTATATCTCCCACATGGAAAATGCCAGGAGGGAGAAGTGGGCATTATGTTTAGGCTTTCTCAGAACTGCTTCAAATCAACTGGATATCTTTGTGCTGTAAATCTCCCAATAGGCAAATGTAAAAGCAGCAAACATCTCGCTGTATGTCCCACATCCAAAGTGCCAAGAGAGAGCTTGCTCTCCCTGTCTTTGAGTACTGCTTTCTACTCTCCCGGTTACCTCTTTGCTAACGTTCTCTCGAGAGAGTTGTGCTCCAAACCAAAGCACATCTTGACATATCTCCCACATGGAAAGTGCTATTAGGCAATTGTAGGATTTGATCGCAGTGTCTCTCCAGGAACGGCATTCAGTGAGCCAGGAACTTTTCTGCCTACACTGTCCACTGAGTTGTCCTCAAAACCGATATATATCCTGCTATATCTACTACATGGAAAGTGCCAAGAGAATAATGTAGAGCTTGCTCTCCCTGTCTTTGAGTACTGCTTTCTACTCTCCCGGTTACCTCTTTGCTAACATTCTCTTCAGAGCTGCAGTGAAACCAGGAACCATGTGGAGAAGGCACCCACACTGAAAATGACTGGAAGGAACGTTGGGGCTTCTTCTCAGTGTCTCTGATGTCAGGTTTTACTGTCCCGGGAAAGTCTCTGCTAACACGCTGCAGAGCGCAGTGCCCAATATACAGAAACGTCTTGCGGTATCTCCTACAGGGAAAGTGCCAGGAGGGAATTGTGGAGTTTGGTCTCAGTGTCTCTGAGAATTGCTCTGATTATCCGTGTGACCTCTTTGCTAAGACTCTCCAGAGAGCCTTCCTCAAAACCAACACACATCTTGACATATCTCCCACACTGATCGCAGTGTCTCCAGGAACGGCATTCAGTGAGCCAGGAACTTTTCTGCCCACACTGTCCGGGGACAGTTCCTTAAAACCAATATACATCCTGCTATATCTCCCACATGGAAAATGCCAGGAGGGAGAAGTGGGCATTATGTTTAGACTTTCTCAGAACTGCTTCAAATCAACTAGATATCTTTGTGCTGTAAATCTCCCAATAGCCAAATGTAAAAGCAGCAAACATCTCGCTGTATGTCCCACATCCAAAGTGCCAAGAGAGAGCTTGCTCTCCCTGTCTTTGAGTACTGCTTTCTACTCTCCCGATTACCTCTTTGCTAACATTCTCTTCAGAGCTGCAGTGAAACCAGGAACCATGTGGAGAAGGCACCCACACTGAAAATGTCTGGAAGGAACGTTGGGGCTTCTTCTCAGTGTCTCTGATGTCAGGTTTTACTGTCCCGGGAAAGTCTCTGCTAACACGCTGCAGAGCGCAGTGCCCAATATACAGAAACGTCTTGCGGTATCTCCTACAGGGAAAGTGCCAGGAGGGAATTGTGGAGTTTGGTCTCAGTGTCTCTGAGAATTGCTCTGATTATCCGTGTGACCTCTTTGCTAAGTCTCTCCAGAGAGCCGTCCTCAAAACCAACACACATCTTGACATATCTCCCACATTGATCGCAGTGTCTCTCCAGGAACGGCATTCAGTGAGCCAGGAACTTTTCTGCCCACACTGTCCGGGGACAGTTCCTTAAAACCAATATACATCCTGCTATATCTCCCACATGGAAAATGCCAGGAGGGAGAAGTGGGCATTATGTTTAGACTTTCTCAGAACTGCTTCAAATCAACTAGATATCTTTGTGCTGTAAATCTCCCAACAGCCAAACATAAAAGCAGCAAGGGCCTGGCGCGGCGCCAAGTGGGAAAGGGTGGTTTTGAGGCTGAAGGCAGCAGGAAAGCCTGCAGCCCTCAGGTCTGTGGGGCTACGCAAGCGGTTCCCAAAGAGCTTGAGAACAAGGCAGAGTTTTCCCTGCTGGCTCTTTGGACATGGGACCAATCTCCAGACAGATGGCCATTTTTGGGCCTGGCGCGGCGCCAAATGGGAAAGGGTGGTTTTGAGGCTGAAGGCAGCAGGAAAGCCTGCAGCTCCCAGGTGTTTGGGACTATACAAGCGGTTCCCAAAGAGCTATAGAACAAGGCATAGTTTTCCCTGCTGGCTCTTTGGGCGTGGGACCAGTCTCCAGACATATGGCCATTTTTGGGCCTAGAGCGGCGACAAGTGGGAAAGGGTGGTTTTTGAGGCTGAAGGCAGCAGGAAAGCCTGCAGCCCCCAGGTCTGTGGGGCTATGCAAGCGGTTCCCAAAGAGCTTTAGAACAAGGCATAGTTTTCCCTGCTGGCTCTTTGGGCGTGGGACCAATCTCCAGACAGATGGCCATTTTTGTGCCTGGCGCGGCGCCAAGTGGGAATGGGTGGTTTTGAGACTGAAGGCAGCAGGAAAGCCTGCAGTCCCCAGGTCTGTGGGGCTACGCAAGCGGTTCCCAAAGAGCTTTAGAACAAGGAATAGTTTTCCCTGCTGGCTCTTTGGGCGTGGGACCAATCTCCAGACAGATGGCCATTTTTGTGCCTGGCGCGGCGCCAAGTGGGAATGGGTGGTTTTGAGACTGAAGGCAGCAGGAAAGCCTGCAGCCCCCAGGTGTGTGGGGCTACGCAAGCGGTTCCCAAAGAGCTTTAGAACAAGGCATAGTTTTCCCTGCTGGCTCTTTGGGCGTGGGACCAATCTCCAGACAGATGGCCATTTTTTTGGCCTAGAGCGGCGCCTAGTGGGAAAGGGTGGTTTTGAGACTGAAGGCAGCAGGAAAGCCTGCAGCCCCCAGGTGTGTGGGGCTATGCAAGCGGTTCCCAAAAAACTTTAGAACAAGGCATAGTTTTCCCTGCTGGCTCTTTGGGCGTGGGACCAATCTCCAGACAGATGGCCATTTTTGTTCCTGGCACGGCGCCAAGTGGGAAAGGGTGGTTTTGAGGCTGAAGGCAGCAGGAAAGCCTGCAGCCCCCAGGTGTTTGGGACTATACAAGCGGTTCCCAAAGAGCTATAGAACAAGGCATCGTTTTCCCTGCTGGCTTTTTGTGCGTGGGACCAATCTCCAGACAGATGGCCATTTTTGGGCCTGGCACGGTGCCAAGTGGGAAAGGGTGGTTTTGAGGCTGAAGGCAGCAGAAAAGCCTGCAGCCCCCAGGTCTGTGGGGCTACGCAAACGGTTCCCAAAGAGCTTTAGAACAAGGCATAGTTTTCCCTGCTGGCTCTTTGTGCATGGGACCAGTCTCCAGACAGATGGCCATTTTTGGGCCTGGCGCGGCGCCAAGTGGGAAAGGGTGGTTTTGAGGCTGAAGGCAGCAGGAAAGCCTGCAGCCCCCAGGTCTGTGGGCCTACGCAAGCGGTTCCCAAAGAGCTTTAGAACAAGGCATAGTTTTCCCTGCTGGCTCTTTGGGCGTGGGACCAGTCTCCAGACAGATGGCTATTTTTGTGCCTGGCACGGCACCAAGTGGGAAAGGGTGGTTTTGAGGCTGAAGGCAGCAGGAAACCCTGCAGCCCTCAGGTCTGTTTGGCTACGCAACTAGATATCTTTGTGCTCTAAATCTCCCAACAGCCAAATGTAATAGCAGAAAACATCTTGCTCTATGTCCCACATCCAGAGTTCCAAGAGAGAGCTTGCTCTCCCTGTCTTTGAGTACTGTTTTCACTGTCCCGGTTACCTCTTTGCTAACATTCTCTCGAGAGAGTTGTGCTCAAAAGAAAAGCACCTATCAAGACATATCTCCACATCGAAACTGCCAGCAGGGAAAGGTGGGGACTGTTCTTGGACTCGATAGGAACTGCTTCAAGTCACCTAATTATGTCTCTGCCTACTCTCGCCATAGAGCTAGGCGCAAAACCAACCAACAACAACACGGAAAGAGCCAGGAGGGAATTGTAGGGCTTGTTTCTCAGTGTCTCCAATAACGGCATTCAGTGTGCCACCAACTTTTTCTTCTACACCCTCGAGGAGTTCTCCTCAAAATCCATAAAGGTCTTGTTATACGTAAAACAACCAAAGGGCCAAAAGTGAATTGTATAGCTGTTCTCAGTGTCTCTGAGAATTGCTCTGATTATCCGTGTGACCTCTTTGCTAAGACTCTCCAGAGAGCCTTCCTCAAAACCAACACACATCTTGACATATCTCCCACATTGATCGCAGTGTCTCTCCAGGAACGGCATTCAGTGAGCCAGGAACTTTTCTGCCTACACTGTCCACTGAGTTGTCCTCAAAACCGATATATATCCTGCTATATCTACTACATGGAAAGTGCCAAGAGAATAATGTAGAGCTTGCTCTCCCTGTCTTTGAGTACTGCTTTCTACTCTCCCGATTACCTCTTTGCTAACATTCTCTTCAGAGCTGCAGTGAAACCAGGAACCATGTGGAGAAGGCACCCACACTGAAAATGACTGGAAGGAACGTTGGGGCTTCTTCTCAGTGTCTCTGATGTCAGGTTTTACTCTCCCGGGAAAGTCTCTGCTAACACGCTGCAGAGCGCAGTGCCCAATATACAGAAACGTCTTGCGGTATCTCCTACAGGGAAAGTGCCAGGAGGGAATTGTGGAGTTTGGTCTCAGTGTCTCTGAGAATTGCTCTGATTATCCGTGTGACCTCTTTGCTAAGACTCTCCAGAGAGCCTTCCTCAAAACCAACACACATCTTGACATATCTCCCACACTGATCGCAGTGTCTCCAGGACCGGCATTCAAGGAGCCAGGAACTTTTCTGCCCACACTGTCCGGGGACAGTTCCTTAAAACCAATATACATCCTGCTATATCTCCCACATGGAAAATGCCAGGAGGGAGAAGTGGGCATTATGTTTAGACTTTCTCAGAACTGCTTCAAATCAACTGGATATCTTTGTGCTGTAAATCTCCCAATAGCCAAATGTAAAAGCAGCAAACATCTCGCTGTATGTCCCACATCCAAAGTGCCAAGAGAGAGCTTGCTCTCCCTGTCTTTGAGTACTGCTTTTTACTCTCCCGATTACCTCTTTGCTAACATTCTCTTCAGAGCTGCAGTGAAACCAGGAACCATGTGGAGAAGGCACCCACACTGAAAATGACTGGAAGGAACGTTGGGGCTTCTTCTCAGTGTCTCTGATGTCAGGTTTTACTGTCCCGGGAAAGTCTCTGCTAACACGCTGCAGAGCGCAGTGCCCAATATACAGAAACGTCTTGCGGTATCTCCTACAGGGAAAGTGCCAGGAGGGAATTGTGGAGTTTGGTCTCAGTGTCTCTGAGAATTGCTCTGATTATCCGTGTGACCTCTTTGCTAAGACTCTCCAGAGAGCCTTCCTCAAAACCAACACACATCTTGACATATCTCCCACACTGATCGCAGTGTCTCCAGGAACGGCATTGAAGGAGCCAGGAACTTTTCTGCCCACACTGTCCGGGGACAGTTCCTTAAAACCAATATACATCCTGCTATATCTCCCACATGGAAAATGCCAGGAGGGAGAAGTGGGCATTATGTTTAGACTTTCTCAGAACTGCTTCAAATCAACTAGATATCTTTGTGCTGTAAATCTCCCAACAGCCAAACGTAAAAGCAGCAAGGGCCTGGCGCGGCGCCAAGTGGGAAAGGGTGGTTTTGAGACTGAAGGCAGCAGGAAAGCCTGCAGCCCCCAGGTGTGTGGGGCTACGCAAGCGGTTCCCAAAAAACTTTAGAACAAGGCATAGTTTTCCCTGCTGGCTCTTTGTGCGTGGGACCAATCTCCAGACAGATGGCCATTTTTGGGCTTGGCGCGGCGCCAAGTGGAAAAGGGTGGTTTTGAGGCTGAAGGCAGCAGGAAAGCCTGTAGCCCCCAGGTCTGTGGGCCTACGCAAGCGGTTCCCAAAGAGCTTTAGAACAAGGCATAGTTTTCCCTGCTGGCTCTTTGGGCGTGGGACCATTCTCCAGGGATGTGGCCATTTTTGTGCCTGGCACGGCACCAAGTGGGAAAGGGTGGTTTTGAGGCTGAAGGCAGCAGGAAAGCCTGCAGCCCCCAGGTGTGTGGGGCTACGCAAGCGGTTCCCAAAGAGCTTTAGAACAAGGCATAGTTTTCCCTGCTGGCTCTTTGGGCGTGGGACCAATCTCCAGACAGATGGCCATTTTTTTGGCCTAGAGCGGCACCTAGTGGGAAAGGGTGGTTTTGAGACTGAAGGCAGCAGGAAAGCCTGCAGCCCCCAGGTGTGTGGGGCTACGCAAGCGGTTCCCAAAAAACTTTAGAACAAGGCATAGTTTTCCCTGCTGGCTCTTTGGGCGTGGGACCAATCTCCAGACAGATGGCCATTTTTGTTCCTGGCGCGGCGCCAAGTGGGAAAGGGTGGTTTTGAGGCTGAAGGCAGCAGGAAAGCCTGCAGCCCCCAGGTGTGTGGGGCTACGCAAGCGGTTCCCAAAGAGCTATAGAACAAGGCATAGTTTTCCCTGCTGGCTCTCTGTGCATGGGACCAATCTCCAGACAGATGGCCATTTTTCGGCTTAGCGCGACGCCAATGGGAAAGGGTGGTTTTGAGGCTGAAGGCAGCAGGAAAGCCTGCAGCCCCCAGGTCTGTGGGGCTACGCAAGCGGTTCCCAAAGAGCTTTAGAACAAGGCATAGTTTTCCCTGCTGGCTCTTTGGACGTGGGACCAGTCTCCAGACAGATGGCTATTTTTGTGCCTGGCACGGCACCAAGTGGGAAAGGGTGGTTTTGAGGCTGAAGGCAGCAGGAAACCCTGCAGCCCTTAGGTCTGTTTGGCTGCGCAACTAGATATCTTTGTGCTCTAAATCTCCCAACAGCCAAATGTAATAGCAGAAAACATCTTGCTCTATGTCCCACATCCAGAGTTCCAAGAGAGAGCTTGCTCTCCCTGTCTTTGAGTACTGTTTTCACTGTCCCGGTTACCTCTTTGCTAACATTCTCTCGAGAGAGTTGTGCTCAAAAGCAAAGCACCTATCAAGACATATCTCCACATCGAAACTGCCAGCAGGGAAAGGTGGGGACTGTTCTTGGACTCGATAGGAACTGCTTCAAGTCACCTAATTATGTCTCTGCCTACTCTCGCCATAGAGCTAGGCGCAAAACCAACCAACAACAACACGGAAAGAGCCAGGAGGGAATTGTAGGGCTTGTTTCTCAGTGTCTCCAATAACGGCATTCAGTGTGCCACCAACTTTTTCTTCTACACCCTCGAGGAGTTCTCCTCAAAATCCATAAAGGTCTTGTTATACGTAAAACAACCAAAGGGCCAAAAGTGAATTGTATAGCTGTTCTCAGTGTCTCTGAGAATTGCTCTGATTATCCGTGTGACCTCTTTGCTAAGACTCTCCAGAGAGCCTTCCTCAAAACCAACACACATCTTGACATATCTCCCACATTGATCGCAGCGTCTCTCCAGGAACGGCATTCAGTGAGCCAGGAACTTTTCTGCCTACACTGTCCACTGAGTTGTCCTCAAAACCGATATATATCCTGCTATATCTACTACATGGAAAGTGCCAAGAGAATAATGTAGAGCTTGCTCTCCCTGTCTTTGAGTACTGCTTTCTACTCTCCCGATTACCTCTTTGCTAACATTCTCTTCAGAGCTGCAGTGAAACCAGGAACCATGTGGAGAAGGCACCCACACTGAAAATGACTGGAAGGAACGTTGGGGCTTCTTCTCAGTGTCTCTGATGTCAGGTTTTACTCTCCCGGGAAAGTCTCTGCTAACACGCTGCAGAGCGCAGTGCCCAATATACAGAAACGTCTTGCGGTATCTCCTACAGGGAAAGTGCCAGGAGGGAATTGTGGAGTTTGGTCTCAGTGTCTCTGAGAATTGCTCTGATTATCCGTGTGACCTCTTTGCTAAGACTCTCCAGAGAGCCTTCCTCAAAACCAACACACATCTTGACATATCTCCCACACTGATCGCAGTGTCTCTCCAGGAACGGCATTCAAGGAGCCAGGAACTTTTCTGCCCACACTGTCCGGGGACAGTTCCTTAAAACCAATATACATCCTGCTATATCTCCCACATGGAAAATGCCAGGAGGGAGAAGTGGGCATTATGTTTAGACTTTCTCAGAACTGCTTCAAATCAACTGGATATCTTTGTGCTGTAAATCTCCCAATAGCCAAATGTAAAAGCAGCAAACATCTCGCTGTATGTCCCACATCCAAAGTGCCAAGAGAGAGCTTGCTCTCCCTGTCTTTGAGTACTGCTTTGTACTCTCCCGATTACCTCTTTGCTAACATTCTCTTCAGAGCTGCAGTGAAACCAGGAACCATGTGGAGAAGGCACCCACACTGAAAATGACTGGAAGGAACGTTGGGGCTTCTTCTCAGTGTCTCTGATGTCAGGTTTTACTGTCCCGGGAAAGTCTCTGCTAACACGCTGCAGAGCGCAGTGCCCAATATACAGAAACGTCTTGCGGTATCTCCTACAGGGAAAGTGCCAGGAGGGAATTGTGGAGTTTGGTCTCAGTGTCTCTGAGAATTGCTCTGATTATCCGTGTGACCTCTTTGCTAAGACTCTCCAGAGAGCCTTCCTCAAAACCAACACACATCTTGACATATCTCCCACACTGATCGCAGTGTCTCCAGGAACGGCATTGAAGGAGCCAGGAACTTTTCTGCCCACACTGTCCGGGGACAGTTCCTTAAAACCAATATACATCCTGCTATATCTCCCACATGGAAAATGCCAGGAGGGAGAAGTGGGCATTATGTTTAGACTTTCTCAGAACTGCTTCAAATCAACTAGATATCTTTGTGCTGTAAATCTCCCAACAGCCAAACGTAAAAGCAGCAAGGGCCTGGCGCGGCGCCAAGTGGGAAAGGGTGGTTTTGAGGCTGAAGGCAGCAGGAAAGCCTGCAGCCCCCAGGTGTGTGGGGCTACGCAAGCGGTTCCCAAAAAACTTTAGAACAAGGCATAGTTTTCCCTGCTGGCTCTTTGGGCGTGGGACCAATCTCCAGACAGATGGCCATTTTTGTTCCTGGCGCGGCGCCAAGTGGGAAAGGGTGGTTTTGAGGCTGAAGGCAGCAGGAAAGCCTGCAGCCCCCAGGTGTGTGGGGCTACGCAAGCGGTTCCCAAAGAGCTATAGAACAAGGCATAGTTTTCCCTGCTGGCTCTCTGTGCATGGGACCAATCTCCAGACAGATGGCCATTTTTCGGCTTAGCGCGACGCCAATGGGAAAGGGTGGTTTTGAGGCTGAAGGCAGCAGGAAAGCCTGCAGCCCCCAGGTGTGTGGGGCTACGCAAGCGGTTCCCAAAGAGCTTTAGAACAAGGCATAGTTTTCCCTGCTGGCTCTTTGGACGTGGGACCAGTCTCCAGA
Source organism: Rissa tridactyla (assembly GCF_028500815.1). Taxonomy (NCBI): domain Eukaryota; kingdom Metazoa; phylum Chordata; class Aves; order Charadriiformes; family Laridae; genus Rissa; species Rissa tridactyla. The sequence continues at coordinate 115,848 of NW_026529366.1, forward strand.
CAGATGGCTATTTTTGTGCCTGGCACGGCACCAAGTAGGAAAGGGTGGTTTTGAGGCTGAAGGCAGCAGGAAACCCTGCAGCCCTCAGGTCTGTTTGGCTACGCAACTAGATATCTTTGTGCTCTAAATCTCCCAACAGCCAAATGTAATAGCAGAAAACATCTTGCTCTATGTCCCACATCCAGAGTTCCAAGAGAGAGCTTGCTCTCCCTGTCTTTGAGTACTGTTTTCACTGTCCCGGTTACCTCTTTGCTAACATTCTCTCGAGAGAGTTGTGCTCAAAAGCAAAGCACCTATCAAGACATATCTCCACATCGAAACTGCCAGCAGGGAAAGGTGGGGACTGTTCTTGGACTCGATAGGAACTGCTTCAAGTCACCTAATTATGTCTCTGCCTACTCTCGCCATAGAGCTAGGCGCAAAACCAACCAACAACAACAGGGAAAGAGCCAGGAGGGAATTGTAGGGCTTGTTTCTCAGTGTCTCCAATAACGGCATTCAGTGTGCCACCAACTTTTTCTTCTACACCCTCGAGGAGTTCTCCTCAAAATCCATAAAGGTCTTGTTATACGTAAAACAACCAAAGGGCTAAAAGTGAATTGTATAGCTGTTCTCAGTGTCTCTGAGAATTGCTCTGATTATCCGTGTGACCTCTTTGCTAAGACTCTACAGAGAGCCTTCCTCAAAACCAACACACATCTTGACATATCTCCCACATTGATCGCAGTGTCTCTCCAGGAACGGCATTCAGTGAGCCAGGAACTTTTCTGCCTACACTGTCCACTGAGTTGTCCTCAAAACCGATATACATCCTGCTATATCTACTACATGGAAAGTGCCAAGAGAATAATGTAGAGCTTGCTCTCCCTGTCTTTGAGTACTGCTTTCTACTCTCCCGATTACCTCTTTGCTAACATTCTCTTCAGAGCTGCAGTGAAACCAGGAACCATGTGGAGAAGGCACCCACACTGAAAATGACTGGAAGGAACGTTGGGGCTTCTTCTCAGTGTCTCTGATGTCAGGTTTTACTCTCCCGGGAAAGTCTCTGCTAACACGCTGCAGAGCGCAGTGCCCAATATACAGAAACGTCTTGCGGTATCTCCTACAGGGAAAGTGCCAGGAGGGAATTGTGGAGTTTGGTCTCAGTGTCTCTGAGAATTGCTCTGATTATCCGTGTGACCTCTTTGCTAAGACTCTCCAGAGAGCCTTCCTCAAAACCAACACACATCTTGACATATCTCCCACACTGATCGCAGTGTCTCTCCAGGAACGGCATTCAAGGAGCCAGGAACTTTTCTGCCCACACTGTCCGGGGACAGTTCCTTAAAACCAATATACATCCTGCTATATCTCCCACATGGAAAATGCCAGGAGGGAGAAGTGGGCATTATGTTTAGACTTTCTCAGAACTGCTTCAAATCAACTGGATATCTTTGTGCTGTAAATCTCCCAATAGCCAAATGTAAAAGCAGCAAACATCTCGCTGTATGTCCCACATCCAAAGTGCCAAGAGAGAGCTTGCTCTCCCTGTCTTTGAGTACTGCTTTGTACTCTCCCGATTACCTCTTTGCTAACATTCTCTTCAGAGCTGCAGTGAAACCAGGAACCATGTGGAGAAGGCACCCACACTGAAAATGACTGGAAGGAACGTTGGGGCTTCTTCTCAGTGTCTCTGATGTCAGGTTTTACTGTCCCGGGAAAGTCTCTGCTAACACGCTGCAGAGCGCAGTGCCCAATATACAGAAACGTCTTGCGGTATCTCCTACAGGGAAAGTGCCAGGAGGGAATTGTGGAGTTTGGTCTCAGTGTCTCTGAGAATTGCTCTGATTATCCGTGTGACCTCTTTGCTAAGACTCTCCAGAGAGCCTTCCTCAAAACCAACACACATCTTGACATATCTCCCACACTGATCGCAGTGTCTCCAGGAACGGCATTGAAGGAGCCAGGAACTTTTCTGCCCACACTGTCCGGGGACAGTTCCTTAAAACCAATATACATCCTGCTATATCTCCCACATGGAAAATGCCAGGAGGGAGAAGTGGGCATTATGTTTAGACTTTCTCAGAACTGCTTCAAATCAACTAGATATCTTTGTGCTGTAAATCTCCCAACAGCCAAACGTAAAAGCAGCAAGGGCCTGGCGCGGCGCCAAGTGGGAAAGGGTGGTTTTGAGGCTGAAGGCAGCAGGAAAGCCTGCAGCCCCCAGGTGTGTGGGGCTACGCAAGCGGTTCCCAAAAAACTTTAGAACAAGGCATAGTTTTCCCTGCTGGCTCTTTGGGCGTGGGACCAATCTCCAGACAGATGGCCATTTTTGTTCCTGGCGCGGCGCCAAGTGGGAAAGGGTGGTTTTGAGGCTGAAGGCAGCAGGAAAGCCTGCAGCCCCCAGGTGTGTGGGGCTACGCAAGCGGTTCCCAAAGAGCTATAGAACAAGGCATAGTTTTCCCTGCTGGCTCTCTGTGCATGGGACCAATCTCCAGACAGATGGCCATTTTTCGGCTTAGCGCGACGCCAATGGGAAAGGGTGGTTTTGAGGCTGAAGGCAGCAGGAAAGCCTGCAGCCCCCAGGTGTGTGGGGCTACGCAAGCGGTTCCCAAAGAGCTTTAGAACAAGGCATAGTTTTCCCTGCTGGCTCTTTGGACGTGGGACCAGTCTCCAGACAGATGGCTATTTTTGTGCCTGGCACGGCACCAAGTAGGAAAGGGTGGTTTTGAGGCTGAAGGCAGCAGGAAACCCTGCAGCCCTCAGGTCTGTTTGGCTACGCAACTAGATATCTTTGTGCTCTAAATCTCCCAACAGCCAAATGTAATAGCAGAAAACATCTTGCTCTATGTCCCACATCCAGAGTTCCAAGAGAGAGCTTGCTCTCCCTGTCTTTGAGTACTGTTTTCACTGTCCCGGTTACCTCTTTGCTAACATTCTCTCGAGAGAGTTGTGCTCAAAAGCAAAGCACCTATCAAGACATATCTCCACATCGAAACTGCCAGCAGGGAAAGGTGGGGACTGTTCTTGGACTCGATAGGAACTGCTTCAAGTCACCTAATTATGTCTCTGCCTACTCTCGCCATAGAGCTAGGCGCAAAACCAACCAACAACAACAGGGAAAGAGCCAGGAGGGAATTGTAGGGCTTGTTTCTCAGTGTCTCCAATAACGGCATTCAGTGTGCCACCAACTTTTTCTTCTACACCCTCGAGGAGTTCTCCTCAAAATCCATAAAGGTCTTGTTATACGTAAAACAACCAAAGGGCTAAAAGTGAATTGTATAGCTGTTCTCAGTGTCTCTGAGAATTGCTCTGATTATCCGTGTGACCTCTTTGCTAAGACTCTACAGAGAGCCTTCCTCAAAACCAACACACATCTTGACATATCTCCCACATTGATCGCAGTGTCTCTCCAGGAACGGCATTCAGTGAGCCAGGAACTTTTCTGCCTACACTGTCCACTGAGTTGTCCTCAAAACCGATATACATCCTGCTATATCTACTACATGGAAAGTGCCAAGAGAATAATGTAGAGCTTGCTCTCCCTGTCTTTGAGTACTGCTTTCTACTCTCCCGATTACCTCTTTGCTAACATTCTCTTCAGAGCTGCAGTGAAACCAGGAACCATGTGGAGAAGGCACCCACACTGAAAATGACTGGAAGGAACGTTGGGGCTTCTTCTCAGTGTCTCTGATGTCAGGTTTTACTGTCCCGGGAAAGTCTCTGCTAACACGCTGCAGAGCGCAGTGCCCAATATACAGAAACGTCTTGCGGTATCTCCTACAGGGAAAGTGCCAGGAGGGAATTGTGGAGTTTGGTCTCAGTGTCTCTGAGAATTGCTCTGATTATCCGTGTGACCTCTTTGCTAAGACTCTCCAGAGAGCCTTCCTCAAAACCAACACACATCTTGACATATCTCCCACACTGATCGCAGTGTCTCCAGGAACGGCATTCAGTGAGCCAGGAACTTTTCTGCCCACACTGTCCGGGGACAGTTCCTTAAAACCAATATACATCCTGCTATATCTCCCACATGGAAAATGCCAGGAGGGAGAAGTGGGCATTATGTTTAGACTTTCTCAGAACTGCTTCAAATCAACTGGATATCTTTGTGCTGTAAATCTCCCAATAGGCAAATGTAAAAGCAGCAAACATCTCGCTGTATGTCCCACATCCAAAGTGCCAAGAGAGAGCTTGCTCTCCCTGTCTTTGAGTACTGCTTTCTACTCTCCCGGTTACCTCTTTGCTAACGTTCTCTCGAGAGAGTTGTGCTCCAAACCAAAGCACATCTTGACATATCTCCCACATGGAAAGTGCTATTAGGCAATTGTAGGATTTGATCGCAGTGTCTCTCCAGGAACGGCATTCAGTGAGCCAGGAACTTTTCTGCCTACACTGTCCACTGAGTTGTCCTCAAAACCGATATATATCCTGCTATATCTACTACATGGAAAGTGCCAAGAGAATAATGTAGAGCTTGCTCTCCCTGTCTTTGAGTACTGCTTTCTACTCTCCCGATTACCTCTTTGCTAACATTCTCTTCAGAGCTGCAGTGAAACCAGGAACCATGTGGAGAAGGCACCCACACTGAAAATGACTGGAAGGAACGTTGGGGCTTCTTCTCAGTGTCTCTGATGTCAGGTTTTACTGTCCCGGGAAAGTCTCTGCTAACACGCTGCAGAGCGCAGTGCCCAATATACAGAAACGTCTTGCGGTATCTCCTACAGGGAAAGTGCCAGGAGGGAATTGTGGAGTTTGGTCTCAGTGTCTCTGAGAATTGCTCTGATTATCCGTGTGACCTCTTTGCTAAGACTCTCCAGAGAGCCTTCCTCAAAACCAACACACATCTTGACATATCTCCCACACTGATCGCAGTGTCTCTCCAGGAACGGCATTGAAGGAGCCAGGAACTTTTCTGCCCACACTGTCCGGGGACAGTTCCTTAAAACCAATATACATCCTGCTATATCTCCCACATGGAAAATGCCAGGAGGGAGAAGTGGGCATTATGTTTAGACTTTCTCAGAACTGCTTCAAATCAACTGGATATCTTTGTGCTGTAAATCTCCCAATAGGCAAATGTAAAAGCAGCAAACATCTCGCTGTATGTCCCACATCCAAAGTGCCAAGAGAGAGCTTGCTCTCCCTGTCTTTGAGTACTGCTTTCTACTCTCCCGGTTACCTCTTTGCTAACGTTCTCTCGAGAGAGTTGTGCTCCAAACCAAAGCACATCTTGACATATCTCCCACATGGAAAGTGCTATTAGGCAATTGTAGGATTTGATCGCAGTGTCTCTCCAGGAACGGCATTCAGTGAGCCAGGAACTTTTCTGCCTACACTGTCCACTGAGTTGTCCTCAAAACCGATATATATCCTGCTATATCTACTACATGGAAAGTGCCAAGAGAATAATGTAGAGCTTGCTCTCCCTGTCTTTGAGTACTGCTTTCTACTCTCCCGGTTACCTCTTTGCTAACATTCTCTTCAGAGCTGCAGTGAAACCAGGAACCATGTGGAGAAGGCACCCACACTGAAAATGACTGGAAGGAACGTTGGGGCTTCTTCTCAGTGTCTCTGATGTCAGGTTTTACTCTCCCGGGAAAGTCTCTGCTAACACGCTGCAGAGCGCAGTGCCCAATATACAGAAACGTCTTGCGGTATCTCCTACAGGGAAAGTGCCAGGAGGGAATTGTGGAGTTTGGTCTCAGTGTCTCTGAGAATTGCTCTGATTATCCGTGTGACCTCTTTGCTAAGACTCTCCAGAGAGCCTTCCTCAAAACCAACACACATCTTGACATATCTCCCACACTGATCGCAGTGTCTCCAGGAACGGCATTCAGTGAGCCAGGAACTTTTCTGCCCACACTGTCCGGGGACAGTTCCTTAAAACCAATATACATCCTGCTATATCTCCCACATGGAAAATGCCAGGAGGGAGAAGTGGGCATTATGTTTAGACTTTCTCAGAACTGCTTCAAATCAACTGGATATCTTTGTGCTGTAAATCTCCCAATAGCCAAATGTAAAAGCAGCAAACATCTCGCTGTATGTCCCACATCCAAAGTGCCAAGAGAGAGCTTGCTCTCCCTGTCTTTGAGTACTGCTTTCTACTCTCCCGGTTACCTCTTTGCTAACGTTCTCTCGAGAGAGTTGTGCTCCAAACCAAAGCACATCTTGACATATCTCCCACATGGAAAGTGCTATTAGGCAATTGTAGGATTTGATCGCAGTGTCTCTCCAGGAACGGCATTCAGTGAGCCAGGAACTTTTCTGCCTACACTGTCCACTGAGTTGTCCTCAAAACCGATATATATCCTGCTATATCTACTACATGGAAAGTGCCAAGAGAATAATGTAGAGCTTGCTCTCCCTGTCTTTGAGTACTGCTTTCTACTCTCCCGGTTACCTCTTTGCTAACATTCTCTTCAGAGCTGCAGTGAAACCAGGAACCATGTGGAGAAGGCACCCACACTGAAAATGACTGGAAGGAACATTGGGGCTTCTTCTCAGTGTCTCTGATGTCAGGTTTTACTGTCCCGGGAAAGTCTCTGCTAACACGCTGCAGAGCGCAGTGCCCAATATACAGAAACGTCTTGCGGTATCTCCTACAGGGAAAGTGCCAGGAGGGAATTGTGGAGTTTGGTCTCAGTGTCTCTGAGAATTGCTCTGATTATCCGTGTGACCTCTTTGCTAAGACTCTCCAGAGAGCCTTCCTCAAAACCAACACACATCTTGACATATCTCCCACACTGATCGCAGTGTCTCTCCAGGAACGGCATTCAAGGAGCCAGGAACTTTTCTGCCCACACTGTCCGGGGACAGTTCCTTAAAACCAATATACATCCTGCTATATCTCCCACATGGAAAATGCCAGGAGGGAGAAGTGGGCATTATGTTTAGACTTTCTCAGAACTGCTTCAAATCAACTGGATATCTTTGTGCTGTAAATCTCCCAATAGGCAAATGTAAAAGCAGCAAACATCTCGCTGTATGTCCCACATCCAAAGTGCCAAGAGAGAGCTTGCTCTCCCTGTCTTTGAGTACTGCTTTCTACTCTCCCGGTTACCTCTTTGCTAACGTTCTCTCGAGAGAGTTGTGCTCCAAACCAAAGCACATCTTGACATATCTCCCACATGGAAAGTGCTATTAGGCAATTGTAGGATTTGATCGCAGTGTCTCTCCAGGAACGGCATTCAGTGAGCCAGGAACTTTTCTGCCTACACTGTCCACTGAGTTGTCCTCAAAACCGATATATATCCTGCTATATCTACTACATGGAAAGTGCCAAGAGAATAATGTAGAGCTTGCTCTCCCTGTCTTTGAGTACTGCTTTCTACTCTCCCGGTTACCTCTTTGCTAACATTCTCTTCAGAGCTGCAGTGAAACCAGGAACCATGTGGAGAAGGCACCCACACTGAAAATGACTGGAAGGAACATTGGGGCTTCTTCTCAGTGTCTCTGATGTCAGGTTTTACTGTCCCGGGAAAGTCTCTGCTAACACGCTGCAGAGCGCAGTGCCCAATATACAGAAACGTCTTGCGGTATCTCCTACAGGGAAAGTGCCAGGAGGGAATTGTGGAGTTTGGTCTCAGTGTCTCTGAGAATTGCTCTGATTATCCGTGTGACCTCTTTGCTAAGACTCTCCAGAGAGCCTTCCTCAAAACCAACACACATCTTGACATATCTCCCACACTGATCGCAGTGTCTCCAGGAACGGCATTCAGTGAGCCAGGAACTTTTCTGCCCACACTGTCCGGGGACAGTTCCTTAAAACCAATATACATCCTGCTATATCTCCCACATGGAAAATGCCAGGAGGGAGAAGTGGGCATTATGTTTAGGCTTTCTCAGAACTGCTTCAAATCAACTGGATATCTTTGTGCTGTAAATCTCCCAATAGGCAAATGTAAAAGCAGCAAACATCTCGCTGTATGTCCCACATCCAAAGTGCCAAGAGAGAGCTTGCTCTCCCTGTCTTTGAGTACTGCTTTCTACTCTCCCGGTTACCTCTTTGCTAACGTTCTCTCGAGAGAGTTGTGCTCCAAACCAAAGCACATCTTGACATATCTCCCACATGGAAAGTGCTATTAGGCAATTGTAGGATTTGATCGCAGTGTCTCTCCAGGAACGGCATTCAGTGAGCCAGGAACTTTTCTGCCTACACTGTCCACTGAGTTGTCCTCAAAACCGATATATATCCTGCTATATCTACTACATGGAAAGTGCCAAGAGAATAATGTAGAGCTTGCTCTCCCTGTCTTTGAGTACTGCTTTCTACTCTCCCGGTTACCTCTTTGCTAACATTCTCTTCAGAGCTGCAGTGAAACCAGGAACCATGTGGAGAAGGCACCCACACTGAAAATGACTGGAAGGAACGTTGGGGCTTCTTCTCAGTGTCTCTGATGTCAGGTTTTACTGTCCCGGGAAAGTCTCTGCTAACACGCTGCAGAGCGCAGTGCCCAATATACAGAAACGTCTTGCGGTATCTCCTACAGGGAAAGTGCCAGGAGGGAATTGTGGAGTTTGGTCTCAGTGTCTCTGAGAATTGCTCTGATTATCCGTGTGACCTCTTTGCTAAGACTCTCCAGAGAGCCTTCCTCAAAACCAACACACATCTTGACATATCTCCCACACTGATCGCAGTGTCTCCAGGAACGGCATTCAGTGAGCCAGGAACTTTTCTGCCCACACTGTCCGGGGACAGTTCCTTAAAACCAATATACATCCTGCTATATCTCCCACATGGAAAATGCCAGGAGGGAGAAGTGGGCATTATGTTTAGACTTTCTCAGAACTGCTTCAAATCAACTGGATATCTTTGTGCTGTAAATCTCCCAATAGCCAAATGTAAAAGCAGCAAACATCTCGCTGTATGTCCCACATCCAAAGTGCCAAGAGAGAGCTTGCTCTCCCTGTCTTTGAGTACTGCTTTCTACTCTCCCGATTACCTCTTTGCTAACATTCTCTTCAGAGCTGCAGTGAAACCAGGAACCATGTGGAGAAGGCACCCACACTGAAAATGTCTGGAAGGAACGTTGGGGCTTCTTCTCAGTGTCTCTGATGTCAGGTTTTACTGTCCCGGGAAAGTCTCTGCTAACACGCTGCAGAGCGCAGTGCCCAATATACAGAAACGTCTTGCGGTATCTCCTACAGGGAAAGTGCCAGGAGGGAATTGTGGAGTTTGGTCTCAGTGTCTCTGAGAATTGCTCTGATTATCCGTGTGACCTCTTTGCTAAGACTCTCCAGAGAGCCTTCCTCAAAACCAACACACATCTTGACATATCTCCCACACTGATCGCAGTGTCTCCAGGAACGGCATTCAGTGAGCCAGGAACTTTTCTGCCCACACTGTCCGGGGACAGTTCCTTAAAACCAATATACATCCTGCTATATCTCCCACATGGAAAATGCCAGGAGGGAGAAGTGGGCATTATGTTTAGACTTTCTCAGAACTGCTTCAAATCAACTGGATATCTTTGTGCTGTAAATCTCCCAATAGCCAAATGTAAAAGCAGCAAACATCTCGCTGTATGTCCCACATCCAAAGTGCCAAGAGAGAGCTTGCTCTCCCTGTCTTTGAGTACTGCTTTCTACTCTCCCGATTACCTCTTTGCTAACATTCTCTTCAGAGCTGCAGTGAAACCAGGAACCATGTGGAGAAGGCACCCACACTGAAAATGTCTGGAAGGAACGTTGGGGCTTCTTCTCAGTGTCTCTGATGTCAGGTTTTACTGTCCCGGGAAAGTCTCTGCTAACACGCTGCAGAGCGCAGTGCCCAATATACAGAAACGTCTTGCGGTATCTCCTACAGGGAAAGTGCCAGGAGGGAATTGTGGAGTTTGGTCTCAGTGTCTCTGAGAATTGCTCTGATTATCCGTGTGACCTCTTTGCTAAGACTCTCCAGAGAGCCTTCCTCAAAACCAACACACATCTTGACATATCTCCCACACTGATCGCAGTGTCTCCAGGAACGGCATTCAAGGAGCCAGGAACTTTTCTGCCCACACTGTCCGGGGACAGTTCCTTAAAACCAATATACATCCTGCTATATCTCCCACATGGAAAATGCCAGGAGGGAGAAGTGGGCATTATGTTTAGACTTTCTCAGAACTGCTTCAAATCAACTGGATATCTTTGTGCTGTAAATCTCCCAATAGCCAAATGTAAAAGCAGCAAACATCTCGCTGTATGTCCCACATCCAAAGTGCCAAGAGAGAGCTTGCTCTCCCTGTCTTTGAGTGCTGCTTTCTACTCTCCCGGTTACCTCTTTGCTAACGTTCTCTCGAGAGAGTTGTGCTCCAAACCAAAGCACATCTTGACATATCTCCCACATGGAAAGTGCTATTAGGCAATTGTAGGATTTGATCGCAGTGTCTCTCCAGGAACGGCATTCAGTGAGCCAGGAACTTTTCTGCCTACACTGTCCACTGAGTTGTCCTCAAAACCGATATATATCCTGCTATATCTACTACATGGAAAGTGCCAAGAGAATAATGTAGAGCTTGCTCTCCCTGTCTTTGAGTACTGCTTTCTACTCTCCCGGTTACCTCTTTGCTAACATTCTCTTCAGAGCTGCAGTGAAACCAGGAACCATGTGGAGAAGGCACCCACACTGAAAATGTCTGGAAGGAACGTTGGGGCTTCTTCTCAGTGTCTCTGATGTCAGGTTTTACTGTCCCGGGAAAGTCTCTGCTAACACGCTGCAGAGCGCAGTGCCCAATATACAGAAACGTCTTGCGGTATCTCCTACAGGGAAAGTGCCAGGAGGGAATTGTGGAGTTTGGTCTCAGTGTCTCTGAGAATTGCTCTGATTATCCGTGTGACCTCTTTGCTAAGACTCTCCAGAGAGCCTTCCTCAAAACCAACACACATCTTGACATATCTCCCACACTGATCGCAGTGTCTCCAGGAACGGCATTCAGTGAGCCAGGAACTTTTCTGCCCACACTGTCCGGGGACAGTTCCTTAAAACCAATATACATCCTGCTATATCTCCCACATGGAAAATGCCAGGAGGGAGAAGTGGGCATTATGTTTAGACTTTCTCAGAACTGCTTCAAATCAACTGGATATCTTTGTGCTGTAAATCTCCCAATAGGCAAATGTAAAAGCAGCAAACATCTCGCTGTATGTCCCACATCCAAAGTGCCAAGAGAGAGCTTGCTCTCCCTGTCTTTGAGTACTGCTTTCTACTCTCCCGGTTACCTCTTTGCTAACGTTCTCTCGAGAGAGTTGTGCTCCAAACCAAAGCACATCTTGACATATCTCCCACATGGAAAGTGCTATTAGGCAATTGTAGGATTTGATCGCAGTGTCTCTCCAGGAACGGCATTCAGTGAGCCAGGAACTTTTCTGCCTACACTGTCCACTGAGTTGTCCTCAAAACCGATATATATCCTGCTATATCTACTACATGGAAAGTGCCAAGAGAATAATGTAGAGCTTGCTCTCCCTGTCTTTGAGTACTGCTTTCTACTCTCCCGATTACCTCTTTGCTAACATTCTCTTCAGAGCTGCAGTGAAACCAGGAACCATGTGGAGAAGGCACCCACACTGAAAATGACTGGAAGGAACGTTGGGGCTTCTTCTCAGTGTCTCTGATGTCAGGTTTTACTGTCCCGGGAAAGTCTCTGCTAACACGCTGCAGAGCGCAGTGCCCAATATACAGAAACGTCTTGCGGTATCTCCTACAGGGAAAGTGCCAGGAGGGAATTGTGGAGTTTGGTCTCAGTGTCTCTGAGAATTGCTCTGATTATCCGTGTGACCTCTTTGCTAAGACTCTCCAGAGAGCCTTCCTCAAAACCAACACACATCTTGACATATCTCCCACACTGATCGCAGTGTCTCCAGGAACGGCATTGAAGGAGCCAGGAACTTTTCTGCCCACACTGTCCGGGGACAGTTCCTTAAAACCAATATACATCCTGCTATATCTCCCACATGGAAAATGCCAGGAGGGAGAAGTGGGCATTATGTTTAGACTTTCTCAGAACTGCTTCAAATCAACTGGATATCTTTGTGCTGTAAATCTCCCAATAGCCAAATGTAAAAGCAGCAAACATCTCGCTGTATGTCCCACATCCAAAGTGCCAAGAGAGAGCTTGCTCTCCCTGTCTTTGAGTACTGCTTTCTACTCTCCCGGTTACCTCTTTGCTAACGTTCTCTCGAGAGAGTTGTGCTCCAAACCAAAGCACATCTTGACATATCTCCCACATGGAAAGTGCTATTAGGCAATTGTAGGATTTGATCGCAGTGTCTCTCCAGGAACGGCATTCAGTGAGCCAGGAACTTTTCTGCCTACACTGTCCACTGAGTTGTCCTCAAAACCGATATATATCCTGCTATATCTACTACATGGAAAGTGCCAAGAGAATAATGTAGAGCTTGCTCTCCCTGTCTTTGAGTACTGCTTTCTACTCTCCCGGTTACCTCTTTGCTAACATTCTCTTCAGAGCTGCAGTGAAACCAGGAACCATGTGGAGAAGGCACCCACACTGAAAATGACTGGAAGGAACGTTGGGGCTTCTTCTCAGTGTCTCTGATGTCAGGTTTTACTGTCCCGGGAAAGTCTCTGCTAACACGCTGCAGAGCGCAGTGCCCAATATACAGAAACGTCTTGCGGTATCTCCTACAGGGAAAGTGCCAGGAGGGAATTGTGGAGTTTGGTCTCAGTGTCTCTGAGAATTGCTCTGATTATCCGTGTGACCTCTTTGCTAAGACTCTCCAGAGAGCCTTCCTCAAAACCAACACACATCTTGACATATCTCCCACACTGATCGCAGTGTCTCCAGGAACGGCATTCAGTGAGCCAGGAACTTTTCTGCCCACACTGTCCGGGGACAGTTCCTTAAAACCAATATACATCCTGCTATATCTCCCACATGGAAAATGCCAGGAGGGAGAAGTGGGCATTATGTTTAGACTTTCTCAGAACTGCTTCAAATCAACTGGATATCTTTGTGCTGTAAATCTCCCAATAGCCAAATGTAAAAGCAGCAAACATCTCGCTGTATGTCCCACATCCAAAGTGCCAAGAGAGAGCTTGCTCTCCCTGTCTTTGAGTACTGCTTTCTACTCTCCCGGTTACCTCTTTGCTAACGTTCTCTCGAGAGAGTTGTGCTCCAAACCAAAGCACATCTTGACATATCTCCCACATGGAAAGTGCTATTAGGCAATTGTAGGATTTGATCGCAGTGTCTCTCCAGGAACGGCATTCAGTGAGCCAGGAACTTTTCTGCCTACACTGTCCACTGAGTTGTCCTCAAAACCGATATATATCCTGCTATATCTACTACATGGAAAGTGCCAAGAGAATAATGTAGAGCTTGCTCTCCCTGTCTTTGAGTACTGCTTTCTACTCTCCCGGTTACCTCTTTGCTAACATTCTCTTCAGAGCTGCAGTGAAACCAGGAACCATGTGGAGAAGGCACCCACACTGAAAATGTCTGGAAGGAACGTTGGGGCTTCTTCTCAGTGTCTCTGATGTCAGGTTTTACTGTCCCGGGAAAGTCTCTGCTAACACGCTGCAGAGCGCAGTGCCCAATATACAGAAACGTCTTGCGGTATCTCCTACAGGGAAAGTGCCAGGAGGGAATTGTGGAGTTTGGTCTCAGTGTCTCTGAGAATTGCTCTGATTATCCGTGTGACCTCTTTGCTAAGACTCTCCAGAGAGCCTTCCTCAAAACCAACACACATCTTGACATATCTCCCACACTGATCGCAGTGTCTCTCCAGGAACGGCATTCAAGGAGCCAGGAACTTTTCTGCCCACACTGTCCGGGGACAGTTCCTTAAAACCAATATACATCCTGCTATATCTCCCACATGGAAAATGCCAGGAGGGAGAAGTGGGCATTATGTTTAGACTTTCTCAGAACTGCTTCAAATCAACTGGATATCTTTGTGCTGTAAATCTCCCAATAGCCAAATGTAAAAGCAGCAAACATCTCGCTGTATGTCCCACATCCAAAGTGCCAAGAGAGAGCTTGCTCTCCCTGTCTTTGAGTACTGCTTTCTACTCTCCCGGTTACCTCTTTGCTAACGTTCTCTCGAGAGAGTTGTGCTCCAAACCAAAGCACATCTTGACATATCTCCCACATGGAAAGTGCTATTAGGCAATTGTAGGATTTGATCGCAGTGTCTCTCCAGGAACGACATTCAGTGAGCCAGGAACTTTTCTGCCTACACTGTCCACTGAGTTGTCCTCAAAACCGATATATATCCTGCTATATCTACTACATGGAAAGTGCCAAGAGAATAATGTAGAGCTTGCTCTCCCTGTCTTTGAGTACTGCTTTCTACTCTCCCGGTTACCTCTTTGCTAACATTCTCTTCAGAGCTGCAGTGAAACCAGGAACCATGTGGAGAAGGCACCCACACTGAAAATGTCTGGAAGGAACGTTGGGGCTTCTTCTCAGTGTCTCTGATGTCAGGTTTTACTGTCCCGGGAAAGTCTCTGCTAACACGCTGCAGAGCGCAGTGCCCAATATACAGAAACGTCTTGCGGTATCTCCTACAAGGGAAAGTGCCAGGAGGGAATTGTGGAGTTTGGTCTCAGTGTCTCTGAGAATTGCTCTGATTATCCGTGTGACCTCTTTGCTAAGACTCTCCAGAGAGCCTTCCTCAAAACCAACACACATCTTGACATATCTCCCACACTGATCGCAGTGTCTCTCCAGGAACGGCATTGAAGGAGCCAGGAACTTTTCTGCCCACACTGTCCGGGGACAGTTCCTCAAAACCAATATACATCCTGCTATATCTCCCACATGGAAAATGCCAGGAGGGAGAAGTGGGCATTATGTTTAGACTTTCTCAGAACTGCTTCAAATCAACTGGATATCTTTGTGCTGTAAATCTCCCAATAGCCAAATGTAAAAGCAGCAAACATCTCGCTGTATGTCCCACATCCAAAGTGCCAAGAGAGAGCTTGCTCTCCCTGTCTTTGAGTACTGCTTTCTACTCTCCCGGTTACCTCTTTGCTAACGTTCTCTCGAGAGAGTTGTGCTCCAAACCAAAGCACATCTTGACATATCTCCCACATGGAAAGTGCTATTAGGCAATTGTAGGATTTGATCGCAGTGTCTCTCCAGGAACGGCATTCAGTGAGCCAGGAACTTTTCTGCCTACACTGTCCACTGAGTTGTCCTCAAAACCGATATATATCCTGCTATATCTACTACATGGAAAGTGCCAAGAGAATAATGTAGAGCTTGCTCTCCCTGTCTTTGAGTACTGCTTTCTACTCTCCCGATTACCTCTTTGCTAACATTCTCTTCAGAGCTGCAGTGAAACCAGGAACCATGTGGAGAAGGCACCCACACTGAAAATGACTGGAAGGAACGTTGGGGCTTCTTCTCAGTGTCTCTGATGTCAGGTTTTACTGTCCCGGGAAAGTCTCTGCTAACACGCTGCAGAGCGCAGTGCCCAATATACAGAAACGTCTTGCGGTATCTCCTACAGGGAAAGTGCCAGGAGGGAATTGTGGAGTTTGGTCTCAGTGTCTCTGAGAATTGCTCTGATTATCCGTGTGACCTCTTTGCTAAGACTCTCCAGAGAGCCTTCCTCAAAACCAACACACATCTTGACATATCTCCCACACTGATCGCAGTGTCTCCAGGAACGGCATTGAAGGAGCCAGGAACTTTTCTGCCCACACTGTCCGGGGACAGTTCCTTAAAACCAATATACATCCTGCTATATCTCCCACATGGAAATGCCAGGAGGGAGAAGTGGGCATTATGTTTAGACTTTCTCAGAACTGCTTCAAATCAACTGGATATCTTTGTGCTGTAAATCTCCCAATAGGCAAATGTAAAAGCAGCAAACATCTCGCTGTATGTCCCACATCCAAAGTGCCAAGAGAGAGCTTGCTCTCCCTGTCTTTGAGTACTGCTTTCTACTCTCCCGGTTACCTCTTTGCTAACGTTCTCTCGAGAGTTGTGCTCCAAACCAAAGCACATCTTGACATATCTCCCACATGGAAAGTGCTATTAGGCAATTGTAGGATTTGATCGCAGTGTCTCTCCAGGAACGGCATTCAGTGAGCCAGGAACTTTTCTGCCTACACTGTCCCACTGAGTTGTCCTCAAAACCGATATATATCCTGCTATATCTACTACATGGAAAGTGCCAAGAGAATAATGTAGAGCTTGCTCTCCCTGTCTTTGAGTACTGCTTTCTACTCTCCCGGTTACCTCTTTGCTAACATTCTCTTCAGAGCTGCAGTGAAACCAGGAACCATGTGGAGAAGGCACCCACACTGAAAATGACTGGAAGGAACGTTGGGGCTTCTTCTCAGTGTCTCTGACGTCAGGTTTTACTGTCCCGGGAAAGTCTCTGCTAACACGCTGCAGAGCGCAGTGCCCAATATACAGAAACGTCTTGCGGTATCTCCTACAGGGAAAGTGCCAGGAGGGAATTGTGGAGTTTGGTCTCAGTGTCTCTGAGAATTGCTCTGATTATCCGTGTGACCTCTTTGCTAAGACTCTCCAGAGAGCCTTCCTCAAAACCAACACACATCTTGACATATCTCCCACACTGATCGCAGTGTCTCCAGGAATGGCATTCAGTGAGACAGGAACTTTTCTGCCCACACTGTCCGGGGACAGTTCCTTAAAACCAATATACATCCTGCTATATCTCCCACATGGAAAATGCCAGGAGGGAGAAGTGGGCATTATGTTTAGACTTTCTCAGAACTGCTTCAAATCAACTGGATATCTTTGTGCTGTAAATCTCCCAATAGGCAAATGTAAAAGCAGCAAACATCTCGCTGTATGTCCCACATCCAAAGTGCCAAGAGAGAGCTTGCTCTCCCTGTCTTTGAGTACTGCTTTCTACTCTCCCGGTTACCTCTTTGCTAACGTTCTCTCGAGAGAGTTGTGCTCCAAACCAAAGCACATCTTGACATATCTCCCACATGGAAAGTGCTATTAGGCAATTGTAGGATTTGATCGCAGTGTCTCTCCAGGAACGGCATTCAGTGAGCCAGGAACTTTTCTGCCTACACTGTCCACTGAGTTGTCCTCAAAACCGATATATATCCTGCTATATCTACTACATGGAAAGTGCCAAGAGAATAATGTAGAGCTTGCTCTCCCTGTCTTTGAGTACTGCTTTCTACTCTCCCGGTTACCTCTTTGCTAACATTCTCTTCAGAGCTGCAGTGAAACCAGGAACCATGTGGAGAAGGCACCCACACTGAAAATGACTGGAAGGAACATTGGGGCTTCTTCTCAGTGTCTCTGATGTCAGGTTTTACTGTCCCGGAAAGTCTCTGCTAACACGCTGCAGAGCGCAGTGCCCAATATACAGAAACGTCTTGCGGTATCTCCTACAGGGAAAGTGCCAGGAGGGAATTGTGGAGTTTGGTCTCAGTGTCTCTGAGAATTGCTCTGATTATCCGTGTGACCTCTTTGCTAAGACTCTCCAGAGAGCCTTCCTCAAAACCAACACACATCTTGACATATCTCCCACACTGATCGCAGTGTCTCCAGGAACGGCATTGAAGGAGCCAGGAACTTTTCTGCCCACACTGTCCGGGGACAGTTCCTTAAAACCAATATACATCCTGCTATATCTCCCACATGGAAAATGCCAGGAGGGAGAAGTGGGCATTATGTTTAGACTTTCTCAGAACTGCTTCAAATCAACTGGATATCTTTGTGCTGTAAATCTCCCAATAGCCAAATGTAAAAGCAGCAAACATCTCGCTGTATGTCCCACATCCAAAGTGCCAAGAGAGAGCTTGCTCTCCCTGTCTTTGAGTACTGCTTCTACTCTCCCGGTTACCTCTTTGCTAACGTTCTCTCGAGAGAGTTGTGCTCCAAACCAAAGCACATCTTGACATATCTCCCACATGGAAAGTGCTATTAGGCAATTGTAGGATTTGATCGCAGTGTCTCTCCAGGAACGGCATTCAGTGAGCCAGGAACTTTTCTGCCTACACTGTCCACTGAGTTGTCCTCAAAACCGATATATATCCTGCTATATCTACTACATGGAAAGTGCCAAGAGAATAATGTAGAGCTTGCTCTCCCTGTCTTTGAGTACTGCTTTCTACTCTCCCGATTACCTCTTTGCTAACATTCTCTTCAGAGCTGCAGTGAAACCAGGAACCATGTGGAGAAGGCACCCACACTGAAAATGACTGGAAGGAACGTTGGGGCTTCTTCTCAGTGTCTCTGATGTCAGGTTTTACTGTCCCGGGAAAGTCTCTGCTAACACGCTGCAGAGCGCAGTGCCCAATATACAGAAACGTCTTGCGGTATCTCCTACAGGGAAAGTGCCAGGAGGGAATTGTGGAGTTTGGTCTCAGTGTCTCTGAGAATTGCTCTGATTATCCGTGTGACCTCTTTGCTAAGACTCTCCAGAGAGCCTTCCTCAAAACCACACACATCTTGACATATCTCCCACACTGATCGCAGTGTCTCCAGGAACGGCATTCAGTGAGCCAGGAACTTTTCTGCCCACACTGTCCGGGGACAGTTCCTTAAAACCAATATACATCCTGCTATATCTCCCACATGGAAAATGCCAGGAGGGAGAAGTGGGCATTATGTTTAGACTTTCTCAGAACTGCTTCAAATCAACTGGATATCTTTGTGCTGTAAATCTCCCAATAGCCAAATGTAAAAGCAGCAAACATCTCGCTGTATGTCCCACATCCAAAGTGCCAAGAGAGAGCTTGCTCTCCCTGTCTTTGAGTACTGCTTTCTACTCTCCCGGTTACCTCTTTGCTAACGTTCTCTCGAGAGAGTTGTGCTCCAAACCAAAGCACATCTTGACATATCTCCCACATGGAAAGTGCTATTAGGCAATTGTAGGATTTGATCGCAGTGTCTCTCCAGGAACGGCATTCAGTGAGCCAGGAACTTTTCTGCCTACACTGTCCACTGAGTTGTCCTCAAAACCGATATATATCCTGCTATATCTACTACATGGAAAGTGCCAAGAGAATAATGTAGAGCTTGCTCTCCCTGTCTTTGAGTACTGCTTTCTACTCTCCCGGTTACCTCTTTGCTAACATTCTCTTCAGAGCTGCAGTGAAACCAGGAACCATGTGGAGAAGGCACCCACACTGAAAATGTCTGGAAGGAACGTTGGGGCTTCTTCTCAGTGTCTCTGATGTCAGGTTTTACTGTCCCGGGAAAGTCTCTGCTAACACGCTGCAGAGCGCAGTGCCCAATATACAGAAACGTCTTGCGGTATCTCCTACAGGGAAAGTGCCAGGAGGGAATTGTGGAGTTTGGTCTCAGTGTCTCTGAGAATTGCTCTGATTATCCGTGTGACCTCTTTGCTAAGACTCTCCAGAGAGCCTTCCTCAAAACCAACACACATCTTGACATATCTCCCACACTGATCGCAGTGTCTCTCCAGGAACGGCATTGAAGGAGCCAGGAACTTTTCTGCCCACACTGTCCGGGGACAGTTCCTCAAAACCAATATACATCCTGCTATATCTCCCACATGGAAAATGCCAGGAGGGAGAAGTGGGCATTATGTTTAGACTTTCTCAGAACTGCTTCAAATCAACTGGATATCTTTGTGCTGTAAATCTCCCAATAGCCAAATGTAAAAGCAGCAAACATCTCGCTGTATGTCCCACATCCAAAGTGCCAAGAGAGAGCTTGCTCTCCCCTGTCTTTGAGTACTGCTTTCTACTCTCCCGGTTACCTCTTTGCTAACGTTCTCTCGAGAGAGTTGTGCTCCAAACCAAAGCACATCTTGACATATCTCCCACATGGAAAGTGCTATTAGGCAATTGTAGGATTTGATCGCAGTGTCTCTCCAGGAACGGCATTCAGTGAGCCAGGAACTTTTCTGCCTACACTGTCCACTGAGTTGTCCTCAAAAACCGAAATATATCCTGCTATATCTACTACATGGAAAGTGCCAAGAGAATAATGTAGAGCTTGCTCTCCCTGTCTTTGAGTACTGCTTTCTACTCTCCCGATTACCTCTTTGCTAACATTCTCTTCAGAGCTGCAGTGAAACCAGGAACCATGTGGAGAAGGCACCCACACTGAAAATGACTGGAAGGAACGTTGGGGCTTCTTCTCAGTGTCTCTGATGTCAGGTTTTACTGTCCCGGGAAAGTCTCTGCTAACACGCTGCAGAGCGCAGTGCCCAATATACAGAAACGTCTTGCGGTATCTCCTACAGGGAAAGTGCCAGGAGGGAATTGTGGAGTTTGGTCTCAGTGTCTCTGAGAATTGCTCTGATTATCCGTGTGACCTCTTTGCTAAGACTCTCCAGAGAGCCTTCCTCAAAACCAACACACATCTTGACATATCTCCCACACTGATCGCAGTGTCTCCAGGAACGCATTCAGTGAGCCAGGAACTTTTCTGCCCACACTGTCCGGGGACAGTTCCTTAAAACCAATATACATCCTGCTATATCTCCCACATGGAAAATGCCAGGAGGGAGAAGTGGGCATTATGTTTAGACTTTCTCAGAACTGCTTCAAATCAACTGGATATCTTTGTGCTGTAAATCTCCCAATAGCCAAATGTAAAAGCAGCAAACATCTCGCTGTATGTCCCACATCCAAAGTGCCAAGAGAGAGCTTGCTCTCCCTGTCTTTGAGTACTGCTTTCTACTCTCCCGGTTACCTCTTTGCTAACGTTCTCTCGAGAGAGTTGTGCTCCAAACCAAAGCACATCTTGACATATCTCCCACATGGAAAGTGCTATTAGGCAATTGTAGGATTTGATCGCAGTGTCTCTCCAGGAACGGCATTCAGTGAGCCAGGAACTTTTCTGCCTACACTGTCCACTGAGTTGTCCTCAAAACCGATATATATCCTGCTATATCTACTACATGGAAAGTGCCAAGAGAATAATGTAGAGCTTGCTCTCCCTGTCTTTGAGTACTGCTTTCTACTCTCCCGGTTACCTCTTTGCTAACATTCTCTTCAGAGCTGCAGTGAAACCAGGAACCATGTGGAGAAGGCACCCACACTGAAATGTCTGGAAGGAACGTTGGGGCTTCTTCTCAGTGTCTCTGATGTCAGGTTTTACTGTCCCGGGAAAGTCTCTGCTAACACGCTGCAGAGCGCAGTGCCCAATATACAGAAACGTCTTGCGGTATCTCCTACAGGGAAAGTGCCAGGAGGGAATTGTGGAGTTTGGTCTCAGTGTCTCTGAGAATTGCTCTGATTATCCGTGTGACCTCTTTGCTAAGACTCTCCAGAGAGCCTTCCTCAAAACCAACACACATCTTGACATATCTCCCACACTGATCGCAGTGTCTCTCCAGGAACGGCATTGAAGGAGCCAGGAACTTTTCTGCCCACACTGTCCGGGGACAGTTCCTCAAAACAATATACATCCTGCTATATCTCCCACATGGAAAATGCCAGGAGGGAGAAGTGGGCATTATGTTTAGACTTTCTCAGAACTGCTTCAAATCAACTGGATATCTTTGTGCTGTAAATCTCCCAATAGCCAAATGTAAAAGCAGCAAACATCTCGCTGTATGTCCCACATCCAAAGTGCCAAGAGAGAGCTTGCTCTCCCTGTCTTTGAGTACTGCTTTCTACTCTCCCGGTTACCTCTTTGCTAACGTTCTCTCGAGAGAGTTGTGCTCCAAACCAAAGCACATCTTGACATATCTCCCACATGGAAAGTGCTATTAGGCAATTGTAGGATTTGATCGCAGTGTCTCTCCAGGAACGGCATTCAGTGAGCCAGGAACTTTTCTGCCTACACTGTCCACTGAGTTGTCCTCAAAACCGATATATATCCTGCTATATCTACTACATGGAAAGTGCCAAGAGAATAATGTAGAGCTTGCTCTCCCTGTCTTTGAGTACTGCTTTCTACTCTCCCGATTACCTCTTTGCTAACATTCTCTTCAGAGCTGCAGTGAAACCAGGAACCATGTGGAGAAGGCACCCACACTGAAAATGACTGGAAGGAACGTTGGGGCTTCTTCTCAGTGTCTCTGATGTCCAGGTTTTACTGTCCCGGGAAAGTCTCTGCTAACACGCTGCAGAGCGCAGTGCCCAATATACAGAAACGTCTTGCGGTATCTCCTACAGGGAAAGTGCCAGGAGGGAATTGTGGAGTTTGGTCTCAGTGTCTCTGAGAATTGCTCTGATTATCCGTGTGACCTCTTTGCTAAGACTCTCCAGAGAGCCTTCCTCAAAACCAACACACATCTTGACATATCTCCCACACTGATCGCAGTGTCTCCAGGAACGGCATTGAAGGAGCCAGGAACTTTTCTGCCCACACTGTCCGGGGACAGTTCCTTAAAACCAATATACATCCTGCTATATCTCCCACATGGAAAATGCCAGGAGGGAGAAGTGGGCATTATGTTTAGACTTTCTCAGAACTGCTTCAAATCAACTGGATATCTTTGTGCTGTAAATCTCCCAATAGGCAAATGTAAAAGCAGCAAACATCTCGCTGTATGTCCCACATCCAAAGTGCCAAGAGAGAGCTTGCTCTCCTGTCTTTGAGTACTGCTTTCTACTCTCCCGGTTACCTCTTTGCTAACGTTCTCTCGAGAGAGTTGTGCTCCAAACCAAAGCACATCTTGACATATCTCCCACATGGAAAGTGCTATTAGGCAATTGTAGGATTTGATCGCAGTGTCTCTCCAGGAACGGCATTCAGTGAGCCAGGAACTTTTCTGCCTACACTGTCCACTGAGTTGTCCTCAAAACCGATATATATCCTGCTATATCTACTACATGGAAAGTGCCAAGAGAATAATGTAGAGCTTGCTCTCCCTGTCTTTGAGTACTGCTTTCTACTCTCCCGGTTACCTCTTTGCTAACATTCTCTTCAGAGCTGCAGTGAAACCAGGAACCATGTGGAGAAGGCACCCACACTGAAAATGACTGGAAGGAACGTTGGGGCTTCTTCTCAGTGTCTCTGACGTCAGGTTTTACTGTCCCGGGAAAGTCTCTGCTAACACGCTGCAGAGCGCAGTGCCCAATATACAGAAACGTCTTGCGGTATCTCCTACAGGGAAAGTGCCAGGAGGGAATTGTGGAGTTTGGTCTCAGTGTCTCTGAGAATTGCTCTGATTATCCGTGTGACCTCTTTGCTAAGACTCTCCAGAGAGCCTTCCTCAAAACCAACACACATCTTGACATATCTCCCACACTGATCGCAGTGTCTCCAGGAATGGCATTCAGTGAGACAGGAACTTTTCTGCCCACACTGTCCGGGGACAGTTCCTTAAAACCAATATACATCCTGCTATATCTCCCACATGGAAAATGCCAGGAGGGAGAAGTGGGCATTATGTTTAGACTTTCTCAGAACTGCTTCAAATCAACTGGATATCTTTGTGCTGTAAATCTCCCAATAGGCAAATGTAAAAGCAGCAAAACATCTCGCTGTATGTCCCACATCCAAAGTGCCAAGAGAGAGCTTGCTCTCCCTGTCTTTGAGTACTGCTTTCTACTCTCCCGGTTACCTCTTTGCTAACGTTCTCTCGAGAGAGTTGTGCTCCAAACCAAAGCACATCTTGACATATCTCCCACATGGAAAGTGCTATTAGGCAATTGTAGGATTTGATCGCAGTGTCTCTCCAGGAACGGCATTCAGTGAGCCAGGAACTTTTCTGCCTACACTGTCCACTGAGTTGTCCTCAAAACCGATATATATCCTGCTATATCTACTACATGGAAAGTGCCAAGAGAATAATGTAGAGCTTGCTCTCCCTGTCTTTGAGTACTGCTTTCTACTCTCCCGGTTACCTCTTTGCTAACATTCTCTTCAGAGCTGCAGTGAAACCAGGAACCATGTGGAGAAGGCACCCACACTGAAAATGACTGGAAGGAACGTTGGGGCTTCTTCTCAGTGTCTCTGATGTCAGGTTTTACTGTCCCGGGAAAGTCTCTGCTAACACGCTGCAGAGCGCAGTGCCCAATATACAGAAACGTCTTGCGGTATCTCCTACAGGGAAAGTGCCAGGAGGGAATTGTGGAGTTTGGTCTCAGTGTCTCTGAGAATTGCTCTGATTATCCGTGTGACCTCTTTGCTAAGACTCTCCAGAGAGCCTTCCTCAAAACCAACACACATCTTGACATATCTCCCACACTGATCGCAGTGTCTCCAGGAACGGCATTCAGTGAGCCAGGAACTTTTCTGCCCACACTGTCCGGGGACAGTTCCTTAAAACCAATATACATCCTGCTATATCTCCCACATGGAAAATGCCAGGAGGGAGAAGTGGGCATTATGTTTAGGCTTTCTCAGAACTGCTTCAAATCAACTGGATATCTTTGTGCTGTAAATCTCCCAATAGGCAAATGTAAAAGCAGCAAACATCTCGCTGTATGTCCCCACATCCAAAGTGCCAAGAGAGAGCTTGCTCTCCCTGTCTTTGAGTACTGCTTTCTACTCTCCCGGTTACCTCTTTGCTAACGTTCTCTCGAGAGAGTTGTGCTCCAAACCAAAGCACATCTTGACATATCTCCCACATGGAAAGTGCTATTAGGCAATTGTAGGATTTGATCGCAGTGTCTCTCCAGGAACGGCATTCAGTGAGCCAGGAACTTTTCTGCCTACACTGTCCACTGAGTTGTCCTCAAAACCGATATATATCCTGCTATATCTACTACATGGAAAGTGCCAAGAGAATAATGTAGAGCTTGCTCTCCCTGTCTTTGAGTACTGCTTTCTACTTCTCCGATTACCTCTTTGCTAACATTCTCTTCAGAGCTGCAGTGAAACCAGGAACCATGTGGAGAAGGCACCCACACTGAAAATGTCTGGAAGGAACGTTGGGGCTTCTTCTCAGTGTCTCTGACGTCAGGTTTTACTGTCCCGGGAAAGTCTCTGCTAACACGCTGCAGAGCGCAGTGCCCAATATACAGAAACGTCTTGCGGTATCTCCTACAGGGAAAGTGCCAGGAGGGAATTGTGGAGTTTGGTCTCAGTGTCTCTGAGAATTGCTCTGATTATCCGTGTGACCTCTTTGCTAAGTCTCTCCAGAGAGCCGTCCTCAAAACCAACACACATCTTGACATATCTCCCACATTGATCGCAGTGTCTCTCCAGGAACGGCATTCAGTGAGCCAGGAACTTTTCTGCCCACACTGTCCGGGGACAGTTCCTTAAAACCAATATACATCCTGCTATATCTCCCACATGGAAAATGCCAGGAGGGAGAAGTGGGCATTATGTTTAGACTTTCTCAGAACTGCTTCAAATCAACTAGATATCTTTGTGCTGTAAATCTCCCAACAGCCAAACATAAAAGCAGCAAGGGCCTGGCGCGGCGCCAAGTGGGAAAGGGTGGTTTTGAGGCTGAAGGCAGCAGGAAAGCCTGCAGCCCTCAGGTCTGTGGGGCTACGCAAGCGGTTCCCAAAGAGCTTGAGAACAAGGCATAGTTTTCCCTGCTGGCTCTTTGGACATGGGACCAATCTCCAGACAGATGGCCATTTTTGGGCCTGGCGCGGCGCCAAATGGGAAAGGGTGGTTTTGAGGCTGAAGGCAGCAGGAAAGCCTGCAGCTCCCAGGTGTTTGGGACTATACAAGCGGTTCCCAAAGAGCTATAGAACAAGGCATAGTTTTCCCTGCTGGCTCTTTGGGCGTGGGACCAGTCTCCAGACATATGGCCATTTTTGGGCCTAGAGCGGCGACAAGTGGGAAAGGGTGGTTTTGAGGCTGAAGGCAGCAGGAAAGCCTGCAGCCCCCAGGTCTGTGGGGCTATGCAAGCGGTTCCCAAAGAGCTTTAGAACAAGGCATAGTTTTCCCTGCTGGCTCTTTGGGCGTGGGACCAATCTCCAGACAGATGGCCATTTTTGTGCCTGGCGCGGCGCCAAGTGGGAATGGGTGGTTTTGAGACTGAAGGCAGCAGGAAAGCCTGCAGTCCCCAGGTCTGTGGGGCTACGCAAGCGGTTCCCAAAGAGCTTTAGAACAAGGAATAGTTTTCCCTGCTGGCTCTTTGGGCGTGGGACCAATCTCCAGACAGATGGCCATTTTTGTGCCTGGCGCGGCGCCAAGTGGGAATGGGTGGTTTTGAGACTGAAGGCAGCAGGAAAGCCTGCAGCCCCCAGGTGTGTGGGACTACGCAAGCGGTTCCCAAAGAGCTTTAGAACAAGGCATAGTTTTCCCTGCTGGCTCTTTGGGCGTGGGACCAATCTCCAGACAGATGGCCATTTTTTTGGCCTAGAGCGGCGCCTAGTGGGAAAGGGTGGTTTTTGAGGCTGAAGGCAGCAGGAAAGCCTGCAGCCCCCAGGTGTTTGGGACTATACAAGCGGTTCCCAAAGAGCTATAGAACAAGGCATCGTTTTCCCTGCTGGCTTTTTGTGCGTGGGACCAATCTCCAGACAGATGGCCATTTTTGGGCCTGGCACGGCGCCAAATGGGAAAGGGTGGTTTTGAGGCTGAAGGCAGCAGAAAAGCCTGCAGCCCCCAGGTCTGTGGGGCTACGCAAACGGTTCCCAAAGAGCTTTAGAACAAGGCATAGTTTTCCCTGCTGGCTCTTTGTGCATGGGACCAGTCTCCAGACAGATGGCTATTTTTGTGCCTGGCACGGCACCAAGTGGGAAAGGGTGGTTTTGAGGCTGAAGGCAGCAGGAAACCCTGCAGCCCTCAGGTCTGTTTGGCTACGCAACTAGATATCTTTGTGCTCTAAATCTCCCAACAGCCAAATGTAATAGCAGAAAACATCTTGCTCTATGTCCCACATCCAGAGTTCCAAGAGAGAGCTTGCTCTCCCTGTCTTTGAGTACTGTTTTCACTGTCCCGGTTACCTCTTTGCTAACATTCTCTCGAGAGAGTTGTGCTCAAAAGCAAAGCACCTATCAAGACATATCTCCACATCGAAACTGCCAGCAGGGAAAGGTGGGGACTGTTCTTGGACTCGATAGGAACTGCTTCAAGTCACCTAATTATGTCTCTGCCTACTCTCGCCATAGAGCTAGGCGCAAAACCAACCAACAACAACACGGAAAGAGCCAGGAGGGAATTGTAGGGCTTGTTTCTCAGTGTCTCCAATAACGGCATTCAGTGTGCCACCAACTTTTTCTTCTACACCCTCGAGGAGTTCTCCTCAAAATCCATAAAGGTCTTGTTATACGTAAAACAACCAAAGGGCCAAAAGTGAATTGTATAGCTGTTCTCAGTGTCTCTGAGAATTGCTCTGATTATCCGTGTGACCTCTTTGCTAAGACTCTCCAGAGAGCCTTCCTCAAAACCAACACACATCTTGACATATCTCCCACATTGATCGCAGTGTCTCTCCAGGAACGGCATTCAGTGAGCCAGGAACTTTTCTGCCTACACTGTCCACTGAGTTGTCCTCAAAACCGATATATATCCTGCTATATCTACTACATGGAAAGTGCCAAGAGAATAATGTAGAGCTTGCTCTCCCTGTCTTTGAGTACTGCTTTCTACTCTCCCGATTACCTCTTTGCTAACATTCTCTTCAGAGCTGCAGTGAAACCAGGAACCATGTGGAGAAGGCACCCACACTGAAAATGACTGGAAGGAACGTTGGGGCTTCTTCTCAGTGTCTCTGATGTCAGGTTTTACTCTCCCGGGAAAGTCTCTGCTAACACGCTGCAGAGCGCAGTGCCCAATATACAGAAACGTCTTGCGGTATCTCCTACAGGGAAAGTGCCAGGAGGGAATTGTGGAGTTTGGTCTCAGTGTCTCTGAGAATTGCTCTGATTATCCGTGTGACCTCTTTGCTAAGACTCTCCAGAGAGCCTTCCTCAAAACCAACACACATCTTGACATATCTCCCACACTGATCGCAGTGTCTCCAGGAACGGCATTCAAGGAGCCAGGAACTTTTCTGCCCACACTGTCCGGGGACAGTTCCTTAAAACCAATATACATCCTGCTATATCTCCCACATGGAAAATGCCAGGAGGGAGAAGTGGGCATTATGTTTAGACTTTCTCAGAACTGCTTCAAATCAACTAGATATCTTTGTGCTGTAAATCTCCCAACAGCCAAACATAAAAGCAGCAATGGCCTGGCGCGGCGCCAAGTGGGAAAGGGTGGTTTTGAGACTGAAGGCAGCAGGAAAGCCTGCAGCCCCCAGGTGTGTGAGGCTACGCAAGCGGTTCCCAAAAAACTTTAGAACAAGGCATAGTTTTCCCTGCTGGCTCTTTGTGCGTGGGACCAATCTCCAGACAGATGGCCATTTTTGGGCCTGGCACGGTGCCAAGTGGGAAAGGGTGGTTTTGAGGCTGAAGGCAGCAGAAAAGCCTGTAGCCCCCAGGTCTGTGGGGCTACGCAAACGGTTCCCAAAGAGCTTTAGAACAAGGCATAGTTTTCCCTGCTGGCTCTTTGTGCATGGGACCAGTCTCCAGACAGATGGCCATTTTTGGGCCTGGCGCGGCGCCAAGTGGAAAAGGGTGGTTTTGAGGCTGAAGGCAGCAGGAAAGCCTGCAGCCCCCAGGTCTGTGGGGCTACGCAAGCGGTTCCCAAAGAGCTTTAGAACAAGGCATAGTTTTCCCTGCTGGCTCTTTGGGCGTGGGACCATTCTCCAGGGATGTGGCCATTTTTGTGCCTGGCACGGCACCAAGTGGGAAAGGGTGGTTTTGAGACTGAAGGCAGCAGGAAAGCCTGCAGCCCCCAGGTGTGTGGGGCTACGCAAGCGGTTCCCAAAAAACTTTAGAACAAGGCATAGTTTTCCCTGCTGGCTCTTTGGGCGTGGGACCAATCTCCAGACAGATGGCCATTTTTGTTCCTGGCGCGGTGCCAAGTGGGAAAGGGTGGTTTTGAGGCTGAAGGCAGCAGGAAAGCCTGCAGCCCCCAGGTGTGTGGGGCTACGCAAGCGGTTCCCAAAGAGCTATAGAACAAGGCATAGTTTTCCCTGCTGGCTCTCTGTGCATGGGACCAATCTCCAGACAGATGGCCATTTTTCGGCTTAGCGCGACGCCAATGGGAAAGGGTGGTTTTGAGGCTGAAGGCAGCAGGAAAGCCTGCAGCCCCCAGGTCTGTGGGGCTACGCAAGCGGTTCCCAAAGAGCTTTAGAACAAGGCATAGTTTTCCCTGCTGGCTCTTTGGACGTGGGACCAGTCTCCAGACAGATGGCTATTTTTGTGCCTGGCACGGCACCAAGTGGGAAAGGGTGGTTTTGAGGCTGAAGGCAGCAGGAAACCCTGCAGCCCTTAGGTCTGTTTGGCTACGCAACTAGATATCTTTGTGCTCTAAATCTCCCAACAGCCAAATGTAATAGCAGAAAACATCTTGCTCTATGTCCCACATCCAGAGTTCCAAGAGAGAGCTTGCTCTCCCTGTCTTTGAGTACTGTTTTCACTGTCCCGGTTACCTCTTTGCTAACATTCTCTCGAGAGAGTTGTGCTCAAAAGCAAAGCACCTATCAAGACATATCTCCACATCGAAACTGCCAGCAGGGAAAGGTGGGGACTGTTCTTGGACTCGATAGGAACTGCTTCAAGTCACCTAATTATGTCTCTGCCTACTCTCGCCATAGAGCTAGGCGCAAAACCAACCAACAACAACACGGAAAGAGCCAGGACGGAATTGTAGGGCTTGTTTCTCAGTGTCTCCAATAACGGCATTCAGTGTGCCACCAACTTTTTCTTCTACACCCTCGAGGAGTTCTCCTCAAAATCCATAAAGGTCTTGTTATACGTAAAACAACCAAAGGGCCAAAAGTGAATTGTATAGCTGTTCTCAGTGTCTCTGAGAATTGCTCTGATTATCCGTGTGACCTCTTTGCTAAGACTCTCCAGAGAGCCTTCCTCAAAACCAACACACATCTTGACATATCTCCCACATTGATCGCAGTGTCTCTCCAGGAACGGCATTCAGTGAGCCAGGAACTTTTCTGCCTACACTGTCCACTGAGTTGTCCTCAAAACCGATATATATCCTGCTATATCTACTACATGGAAAGTGCCAAGAGAATAATGTAGAGCTTGCTCTCCCTGTCTTTGAGTACTGCTTTCTACTCTCCCGATTACCTCTTTGCTAACATTCTCTTCAGAGCTGCAGTGAAACCAGGAACCATGTGGAGAAGGCACCCACACTGAAAATGACTGGAAGGAACGTTGGGGCTTCTTCTCAGTGTCTCTGATGTCAGGTTTTACTGTCCCGGGAAAGTCTCTGCTAACACGCTGCAGAGCGCAGTGCCCAATATACAGAAACGTCTTGCGGTATCTCCTACAGGGAAAGTGCCAGGAGGGAATTGTGGAGTTTGGTCTCAGTGTCTCTGAGAATTGCTCTGATTATCCGTGTGACCTCTTTGCTAAGACTCTCCAGAGAGCCTTCCTCAAAACCAACACACATCTTGACATATCTCCCACACTGATCGCAGTGTCTCCAGGAACGGCATTCAAGGAGCCAGGAACTTTTCTGCCCACACTGTCCGGGGACAGTTCCTTAAAACCAATATACATCCTGCTATATCTCCCACATGGAAAATGCCAGGAGGGAGAAGTGGGCATTATGTTTAGACTTTCTCAGAACTGCTTCAAATCAACTAGATATCTTTGTGCTGTAAATCTCCCAACAGCCAAACGTAAAAGCAGCAAGGGCCTGGCGCGGCGCCAAGTGGGAAAGGGTGGTTTTGAGGCTGAAGGCAGCAGGAAAGCCTGCAGCCCCCAGGTGTGTGGGGCTACGCAAGCGGTTCCCAAAAAACTTTAGAACAAGGCATAGTTTTCCCTGCTGGCTCTTTGGGCGTGGGACCAATCTCCAGACAGATGGCCATTTTTGTTCCTGGCGCGGCGCCAAGTGGGAAAGGGTGGTTTTGAGGCTGAAGGCAGCAGGAAAGCCTGCAGCCCCCAGGTGTGTGGGGCTACGCAAGCGGTTCCCAAAGAGCTATAGAACAAGGCATAGTTTTCCCTGCTGGCTCTCTGTGCATGGGACCAATCTCCAGACAGATGGCCATTTTTCGGCTTAGCGCGACGCCAATGGGAAAGGGTGGTTTTGAGGCTGAAGGCAGCAGGAAAGCCTGCAGCCCCCAGGTCTGTGGGGCTACGCAAGCGGTTCCCAAAGAGCTTTAGAACAAGGCATAGTTTTCCCTGCTGGCTCTTTGGACGTGGGACCAGTCTCCAGACAGATGGCTATTTTTGTGCCTGGCACGGCACCAAGTAGGAAAGGGTGGTTTTGAGGCTGAAGGCAGCAGGAAACCCTGCAGCCCTCAGGTCTGTTTGGCTACGCAACTAGATATCTTTGTGCTCTAAATCTCCCAACAGCCAAATGTAATAGCAGAAAACATCTTGCTCTATGTCCCACATCCAGAGTTCCAAGAGAGAGCTTGCTCTCCCTGTCTTTGAGTACTGTTTTCACTGTCCCGGTTACCTCTTTGCTAACATTCTCTCGAGAGAGTTGTGCTCAAAAGCAAAGCACCTATCAAGACATATCTCCACATCGAAACTGCCAGCAGGGAAAGGTGGGGACTGTTCTTGGACTCGATAGGAACTGCTTCAAGTCACCTAATTATGTCTCTGCCTACTCTCGCCATAGAGCTAGGCGCAAAACCAACCAACAACAACAGGGAAAGAGCCAGGAGGGAATTGTAGGGCTTGTTTCTCAGTGTCTCCAATAACGGCATTCAGTGTGCCACCAACTTTTTCTTCTACACCCTCGAGGAGTTCTCCTCAAAATCCATAAAGGTCTTGTTATACGTAAAACAACCAAAGGGCTAAAAGTGAATTGTATAGCTGTTCTCAGTGTCTCTGAGAATTGCTCTGATTATCCGTGTGACCTCTTTGCTAAGACTCTACAGAGAGCCTTCCTCAAAACCAACACACATCTTGACATATCTCCCACATTGATCGCAGTGTCTCTCCAGGAACGGCATTCAGTGAGCCAGGAACTTTTCTGCCTACACTGTCCACTGAGTTGTCCTCAAAACCGATATATATCCTGCTATATCTACTACATGGAAAGTGCCAAGAGAATAATGTAGAGCTTGCTCTCCCTGTCTTTGAGTACTGCTTTCTACTCTCCCGATTACCTCTTTGCTAACATTCTCTTCAGAGCTGCAGTGAAACCAGGAACCATGTGGAGAAGGCACCCACACTGAAAATGACTGGAAGGAACGTTGGGGCTTCTTCTCAGTGTCTCTGATGTCAGGTTTTACTCTCCCGGGAAAGTCTCTGCTAACACGCTGCAGAGCGCAGTGCCCAATATACAGAAACGTCTTGCGGTATCTCCTACAGGGAAAGTGCCAGGAGGGAATTGTGGAGTTTGGTCTCAGTGTCTCTGAGAATTGCTCTGATTATCCGTGTGACCTCTTTGCTAAGACTCTCCAGAGAGCCTTCCTCAAAACCAACACACATCTTGACATATCTCCCACACTGATCGCAGTGTCTCCAGGAACGGCATTCAAGGAGCCAGGAACTTTTCTGCCCACACTGTCCGGGGACAGTTCCTTAAAACCAATATACATCCTGCTATATCTCCCACATGGAAAATGCCAGGAGGGAGAAGTGGGCATTATGTTTAGACTTTCTCAGAACTGCTTCAAATCAACTAGATATCTTTGTGCTGTAAATCTCCCAACAGCCAAACATAAAAGCAGCAATGGCCTGGCGCGGCGCCAAGTGGGAAAGGGTGGTTTTGAGACTGAAGGCAGCAGGAAAGCCTGCAGCCCCCAGGTGTGTGAGGCTACGCAAGCGGTTCCCAAAAAACTTTAGAACAAGGCATAGTTTTCCCTGCTGGCTCTTTGTGCGTGGGACCAATCTCCAGACAGATGGCCATTTTTGGGCCTGGCACGGTGCCAAGTGGGAAAGGGTGGTTTTGAGGCTGAAGGCAGCAGAAAAGCCTGTAGCCCCCAGGTCTGTGGGGCTACGCAAACGGTTCCCAAAGAGCTTTAGAACAAGGCATAGTTTTCCCTGCTGGCTCTTTGTGCATGGGACCAGTCTCCAGACAGATGGCCATTTTTGGGCCTGGCGCGGCGCCAAGTGGAAAAGGGTGGTTTTGAGGCTGAAGGCAGCAGGAAAGCCTGCAGCCCCCAGGTCTGTGGGGCTACGCAAGCGGTTCCCAAAGAGCTTTAGAACAAGGCATAGTTTTCCCTGCTGGCTCTTTGGGCGTGGGACCATTCTCCAGGGATGTGGCCATTTTTGTGCCTGGCACGGCACCAAGTGGGAAAGGGTGGTTTTGAGACTGAAGGCAGCAGGAAAGCCTGCAGCCCCCAGGTGTGTGGGGCTACGCAAGCGGTTCCCAAAAAACTTTAGAACAAGGCATAGTTTTCCCTGCTGGCTCTTTGGGCGTGGGACCAATCTCCAGACAGATGGCCATTTTTGTTCCTGGCGCGGTGCCAAGTGGGAAAGGGTGGTTTTGAGGCTGAAGGCAGCAGGAAAGCCTGCAGCCCCCAGGTGTGTGGGGCTACGCAAGCGGTTCCCAAAGAGCTATAGAACAAGGCATAGTTTTCCCTGCTGGCTCTCTGTGCATGGGACCAATCTCCAGACAGATGGCCATTTTTCGGCTTAGCGCGACGCCAATGGGAAAGGGTGGTTTTGAGGCTGAAGGCAGCAGGAAAGCCTGCAGCCCCCAGGTCTGTGGGGCTACGCAAGCGGTTCCCAAAGAGCTTTAGAACAAGGCATAGTTTTCCCTGCTGGCTCTTTGGACGTGGGACCAGTCTCCAGACAGATGGCTATTTTTGTGCCTGGCACGGCACCAAGTGGGAAAGGGTGGTTTTGAGGCTGAAGGCAGCAGGAAACCCTGCAGCCCTTAGGTCTGTTTGGCTACGCAACTAGATATCTTTGTGCTCTAAATCTCCCAACAGCCAAATGTAATAGCAGAAAACATCTTGCTCTATGTCCCACATCCAGAGTTCCAAGAGAGAGCTTGCTCTCCCTGTCTTTGAGTACTGTTTTCACTGTCCCGGTTACCTCTTTGCTAACATTCTCTCGAGAGAGTTGTGCTCAAAAGCAAAGCACCTATCAAGACATATCTCCACATCGAAACTGCCAGCAGGGAAAGGTGGGGACTGTTCTTGGACTCGATAGGAACTGCTTCAAGTCACCTAATTATGTCTCTGCCTACTCTCGCCATAGAGCTAGGCGCAAAACCAACCAACAACAACACGGAAAGAGCCAGGACGGAATTGTAGGGCTTGTTTCTCAGTGTCTCCAATAACGGCATTCAGTGTGCCACCAACTTTTTCTTCTACACCCTCGAGGAGTTCTCCTCAAAATCCATAAAGGTCTTGTTATACGTAAAACAACCAAAGGGCCAAAAGTGAATTGTATAGCTGTTCTCAGTGTCTCTGAGAATTGCTCTGATTATCCGTGTGACCTCTTTGCTAAGACTCTCCAGAGAGCCTTCCTCAAAACCAACACACATCTTGACATATCTCCCACATTGATCGCAGTGTCTCTCCAGGAACGGCATTCAGTGAGCCAGGAACTTTTCTGCCTACACTGTCCACTGAGTTGTCCTCAAAACCGATATATATCCTGCTATATCTACTACATGGAAAGTGCCAAGAGAATAATGTAGAGCTTGCTCTCCCTGTCTTTGAGTACTGCTTTCTACTCTCCCGATTACCTCTTTGCTAACATTCTCTTCAGAGCTGCAGTGAAACCAGGAACCATGTGGAGAAGGCACCCACACTGAAAATGACTGGAAGGAACGTTGGGGCTTCTTCTCAGTGTCTCTGATGTCAGGTTTTACTCTCCCGGGAAAGTCTCTGCTAACACGCTGCAGAGCGCAGTGCCCAATATACAGAAACGTCTTGCGGTATCTCCTACAGGGAAAGTGCCAGGAGGGAATTGTGGAGTTTGGTCTCAGTGTCTCTGAGAATTGCTCTGATTATCCGTGTGACCTCTTTGCTAAGACTCTCCAGAGAGCCTTCCTCAAAACCAACACACATCTTGACATATCTCCCACACTGATCGCAGTGTCTCCAGGAACGGCATTCAAGGAGCCAGGAACTTTTCTGCCCACACTGTCCGGGGACAGTTCCTTAAAACCAATATACATCCTGCTATATCTCCCACATGGAAAATGCCAGGAGGGAGAAGTGGGCATTATGTTTAGACTTTCTCAGAACTGCTTCAAATCAACTAGATATCTTTGTGCTGTAAATCTCCCAACAGCCAAACATAAAAGCAGCAATGGCCTGGCGCGGCGCCAAGTGGGAAAGGGTGGTTTTGAGACTGAAGGCAGCAGGAAAGCCTGCAGCCCCCAGGTGTGTGAGGCTACGCAAGCGGTTCCCAAAAAACTTTAGAACAAGGCATAGTTTTCCCTGCTGGCTCTTTGTGCGTGGGACCAATCTCCAGACAGATGGCCATTTTTGGGCCTGGCACGGTGCCAAGTGGGAAAGGGTGGTTTTGAGGCTGAAGGCAGCAGAAAAGCCTGTAGCCCCCAGGTCTGTGGGGCTACGCAAACGGTTCCCAAAGAGCTTTAGAACAAGGCATAGTTTTCCCTGCTGGCTCTTTGTGCATGGGACCAGTCTCCAGACAGATGGCCATTTTTGGGCCTGGCGCGGCGCCAAGTGGAAAAGGGTGGTTTTGAGGCTGAAGGCAGCAGGAAAGCCTGCAGCCCCCAGGTCTGTGGGGCTACGCAAGCGGTTCCCAAAGAGCTTTAGAACAAGGCATAGTTTTCCCTGCTGGCTCTTTGGGCGTGGGACCATTCTCCAGGGATGTGGCCATTTTTGTGCCTGGCACGGCACCAAGTGGGAAAGGGTGGTTTTGAGACTGAAGGCAGCAGGAAAGCCTGCAGCCCCCAGGTGTGTGGGGCTACGCAAGCGGTTCCCAAAAAACTTTAGAACAAGGCATAGTTTTCCCTGCTGGCTCTTTGGGCGTGGGACCAATCTCCAGACAGATGGCCATTTTTGTTCCTGGCGCGGTGCCAAGTGGGAAAGGGTGGTTTTGAGGCTGAAGGCAGCAGGAAAGCCTGCAGCCCCCAGGTGTGTGGGGCTACGCAAGCGGTTCCCAAAGAGCTATAGAACAAGGCATAGTTTTCCCTGCTGGCTCTCTGTGCATGGGACCAATCTCCAGACAGATGGCCATTTTTCGGCTTAGCGCGACGCCAATGGGAAAGGGTGGTTTTGAGGCTGAAGGCAGCAGGAAAGCCTGCAGCCCCCAGGTCTGTGGGGCTACGCAAGCGGTTCCCAAAGAGCTTTAGAACAAGGCATAGTTTTCCCTGCTGGCTCTTTGGACGTGGGACCAGTCTCCAGACAGATGGCTATTTTTGTGCCTGGCACGGCACCAAGTGGGAAAGGGTGGTTTTGAGGCTGAAGGCAGCAGGAAACCCTGCAGCCCTTAGGTCTGTTTGGCTACGCAACTAGATATCTTTGTGCTCTAAATCTCCCAACAGCCAAATGTAATAGCAGAAAACATCTTGCTCTATGTCCCACATCCAGAGTTCCAAGAGAGAGCTTGCTCTCCCTGTCTTTGAGTACTGTTTTCACTGTCCCGGTTACCTCTTTGCTAACATTCTCTCGAGAGAGTTGTGCTCAAAAGCAAAGCACCTATCAAGACATATCTCCACATCGAAACTGCCAGCAGGGAAAGGTGGGGACTGTTCTTGGACTCGATAGGAACTGCTTCAAGTCACCTAATTATGTCTCTGCCTACTCTCGCCATAGAGCTAGGCGCAAAACCAACCAACAACAACACGGAAAGAGCCAGGACGGAATTGTAGGGCTTGTTTCTCAGTGTCTCCAATAACGGCATTCAGTGTGCCACCAACTTTTTCTTCTACACCCTCGAGGAGTTCTCCTCAAAATCCATAAAGGTCTTGTTATACGTAAAACAACCAAAGGGCCAAAAGTGAATTGTATAGCTGTTCTCAGTGTCTCTGAGAATTGCTCTGATTATCCGTGTGACCTCTTTGCTAAGACTCTCCAGAGAGCCTTCCTCAAAACCAACACACATCTTGACATATCTCCCACATTGATCGCAGTGTCTCTCCAGGAACGGCATTCAGTGAGCCAGGAACTTTTCTGCCTACACTGTCCACTGAGTTGTCCTCAAAACCGATATATATCCTGCTATATCTACTACATGGAAAGTGCCAAGAGAATAATGTAGAGCTTGCTCTCCCTGTCTTTGAGTACTGCTTTCTACTCTCCCGATTACCTCTTTGCTAACATTCTCTTCAGAGCTGCAGTGAAACCAGGAACCATGTGGAGAAGGCACCCACACTGAAAATGACTGGAAGGAACGTTGGGGCTTCTTCTCAGTGTCTCTGATGTCAGGTTTTACTGTCCCGGGAAAGTCTCTGCTAACACGCTGCAGAGCGCAGTGCCCAATATACAGAAACGTCTTGCGGTATCTCCTACAGGGAAAGTGCCAGGAGGGAATTGTGGAGTTTGGTCTCAGTGTCTCTGAGAATTGCTCTGATTATCCGTGTGACCTCTTTGCTAAGACTCTCCAGAGAGCCTTCCTCAAAACCAACACACATCTTGACATATCTCCCACACTGATCGCAGTGTCTCCAGGAACGGCATTCAAGGAGCCAGGAACTTTTCTGCCCACACTGTCCGGGGACAGTTCCTTAAAACCAATATACATCCTGCTATATCTCCCACATGGAAAATGCCAGGAGGGAGAAGTGGGCATTATGTTTAGACTTTCTCAGAACTGCTTCAAATCAACTAGATATCTTTGTGCTGTAAATCTCCCAACAGCCAAACGTAAAAGCAGCAAGGGCCTGGCGCGGCGCCAAGTGGGAAAGGGTGGTTTTGAGGCTGAAGGCAGCAGGAAAGCCTGCAGCCCCCAGGTGTGTGGGGCTACGCAAGCGGTTCCCAAAAAACTTTAGAACAAGGCATAGTTTTCCCTGCTGGCTCTTTGGGCGTGGGACCAATCTCCAGACAGATGGCCATTTTTGTTCCTGGCGCGGCGCCAAGTGGGAAAGGGTGGTTTTGAGGCTGAAGGCAGCAGGAAAGCCTGCAGCCCCCAGGTGTGTGGGGCTACGCAAGCGGTTCCCAAAGAGCTATAGAACAAGGCATAGTTTTCCCTGCTGGCTCTCTGTGCATGGGACCAATCTCCAGACAGATGGCCATTTTTCGGCTTAGCGCGACGCCAATGGGAAAGGGTGGTTTTGAGGCTGAAGGCAGCAGGAAAGCCTGCAGCCCCCAGGTCTGTGGGGCTACGCAAGCGGTTCCCAAAGAGCTTTAGAACAAGGCATAGTTTTCCCTGCTGGCTCTTTGGACGTGGGACCAGTCTCCAGACAGATGGCTATTTTTGTGCCTGGCACGGCACCAAGTAGGAAAGGGTGGTTTTGAGGCTGAAGGCAGCAGGAAACCCTGCAGCCCTCAGGTCTGTTTGGCTACGCAACTAGATATCTTTGTGCTCTAAATCTCCCAACAGCCAAATGTAATAGCAGAAAACATCTTGCTCTATGTCCCACATCCAGAGTTCCAAGAGAGAGCTTGCTCTCCCTGTCTTTGAGTACTGTTTTCACTGTCCCGGTTACCTCTTTGCTAACATTCTCTCGAGAGAGTTGTGCTCAAAAGCAAAGCACCTATCAAGACATATCTCCACATCGAAACTGCCAGCAGGGAAAGGTGGGGACTGTTCTTGGACTCGATAGGAACTGCTTCAAGTCACCTAATTATGTCTCTGCCTACTCTCGCCATAGAGCTAGGCGCAAAACCAACCAACAACAACAGGGAAAGAGCCAGGAGGGAATTGTAGGGCTTGTTTCTCAGTGTCTCCAATAACGGCATTCAGTGTGCCACCAACTTTTTCTTCTACACCCTCGAGGAGTTCTCCTCAAAATCCATAAAGGTCTTGTTATACGTAAAACAACCAAAGGGCTAAAAGTGAATTGTATAGCTGTTCTCAGTGTCTCTGAGAATTGCTCTGATTATCCGTGTGACCTCTTTGCTAAGACTCTACAGAGAGCCTTCCTCAAAACCAACACACATCTTGACATATCTCCCACATTGATCGCAGTGTCTCTCCAGGAACGGCATTCAGTGAGCCAGGAACTTTTCTGCCTACACTGTCCACTGAGTTGTCCTCAAAACCGATATATATCCTGCTATATCTACTACATGGAAAGTGCCAAGAGAATAATGTAGAGCTTGCTCTCCCTGTCTTTGAGTACTGCTTTCTACTCTCCCGATTACCTCTTTGCTAACATTCTCTTCAGAGCTGCAGTGAAACCAGGAACCATGTGGAGAAGGCACCCACACTGAAAATGACTGGAAGGAACGTTGGGGCTTCTTCTCAGTGTCTCTGATGTCAGGTTTTACTGTCCCGGGAAAGTCTCTGCTAACACGCTGCAGAGCGCAGTGCCCAATATACAGAAACGTCTTGCGGTATCTCCTACAGGGAAAGTGCCAGGAGGGAATTGTGGAGTTTGGTCTCAGTGTCTCTGAGAATTGCTCTGATTATCCGTGTGACCTCTTTGCTAAGACTCTCCAGAGAGCCTTCCTCAAAACCAACACACATCTTGACATATCTCCCACACTGATCGCAGTGTCTCCAGGAACGGCATTCAAGGAGCCAGGAACTTTTCTGCCCACACTGTCCGGGGACAGTTCCTTAAAACCAATATACATCCTGCTATATCTCCCACATGGAAAATGCCAGGAGGGAGAAGTGGGCATTATGTTTAGACTTTCTCAGAACTGCTTCAAATCAACTGGATATCTTTGTGCTGTAAATCTCCCAATAGCCAAATGTAAAAGCAGCAAACATCTCGCTGTATGTCCCACATCCAAAGTGCCAAGAGAGAGCTTGCTCTCCCTGTCTTTGAGTACTGCTTTCTACTCTCCCGGTTACCTCTTTGCTAACGTTCTCTCGAGAGAGTTGTGCTCCAAACCAAAGCACATCTTGACATATCTCCCACATGGAAAGTGCTATTAGGCAATTGTAGGATTTGATCGCAGTGTCTCTCCAGGAACGGCATTCAGTGAGCCAGGAACTTTTCTGCCTACACTGTCCACTGAGTTGTCCTCAAAACCGATACACATCCTGCTATATCTACTACATGGAAAGTGCCAAGAGAATAATGTAGAGCTTGCTCTCCCTGTCTTTGAGTACTGCTTTCTACTCTCCCGATTACCTCTTTGCTGACATTCTCTTCAGAGCTGCAGTGAAACAGGAACAATGTGGAGAAGGCACCCACACTGAAAATGTCTGGAAGGAACGTTGGGGCTTCTTCTCAGTGTCTCTGATGTCAGGTTTTACTGTCCCGGGAAAGTCTCTGCTAACACGCTGCAGAGCGCAGTGCCCAATATACAGAAACGTCTTGCGGTATCTCCTACAGGGAAAGTGCCAGGAGGGAATTGTGGAGTTTGGTCTCAGTGTCTCTGAGAATTGCTCTGATTATCCGTGTGACCTCTTTGCTAAGACTCTCCAGAGAGCCTTCCTCAAAACCAACACACATCTTGACATATCTCCCACACTGATCGCAGTGTCTCCAGGAACGGCATTCAAGGAGCCAGGAACTTTTCTGCCCACACTGTCCGGGGACAGTTCCTTAAAACCAATATACATCCTGCTATATCTCCCACATGGAAAATGCCAGGAGGGAGAAGTGGGCATTATGTTTAGACTTTCTCAGAACTGCTTCAAATCAACTGGATATCTTTGTGCTGTAAATCTCCCAATAGCCAAATGTAAAAGCAGCAAACATCTCGCTGTATGTCCCACATCCAAAGTGCCAAGAGAGAGCTTGCTCTCCCTGTCTTGGAGTACTGCTTTCTAC
Organism: Rissa tridactyla; assembly: GCF_028500815.1. Classification (NCBI taxonomy): domain Eukaryota; kingdom Metazoa; phylum Chordata; class Aves; order Charadriiformes; family Laridae; genus Rissa; species Rissa tridactyla. The sequence goes on from NW_026529366.1 coordinate 156,407, forward strand.
TCTCCCGGTTACCTCTTTGCTAACGTTCTCGAGAGAGAGTTGTGCTCCAAACCAAAGCACATCTTGACATATCTCCCACATGGAAAGTGCTATTAGGCAATTGTAGGATTTGATCGCAGTGTCTCTCCAGGAACGGCATTCAGTGAGCCAGGAACTTTTCTGCCTACACTGTCCACTGAGTTGTCCTCAAAACCGATATACATCCTGCTATATCTACTACATGGAAAGTGCCAAGAGAATAATGTAGAGCTTGCTCTCCCTGTCTTTGAGTACTGCTTTCTACTCTCCCGATTACCTCTTTGCTAACATTCTCTTCAGAGCTGCAGTGAAACCAGGAACCATGTGGAGAAGGCACCCACACTGAAAATGACTGGAAGGAACGTTGGGGCTTCTTCTCAGTGTCTCTGATGTCAGGTTTTACTGTCCCGGGAAAGTCTCTGCTAACACGCTGCAGAGCGCAGTGCCCAATATACAGAAACGTCTTACGGTATCTCCTACAGGGAAAGTGCCAGGAGGGAATTGTGGAGTTTGGTCTCAGTGTCTCTGAGAATTGCTCTGATTATCCGTGTGACCTCTTTGCTAAGACTCTCCAGAGAGCCTTCCTCAAAACCAACACACATCTTGACATATCTCCCACACTGATCGCAGTGTCTCTCCAGGAACGGCATTCAAGGAGCCAGGAACTTTTCTGCCTACACTGTCTGGGGACGGTTCCTTAAACCAATATACATCCTGCTATATCTCCCACATGGAAAATGCCAGGAGGGAGAAGTGGGCATTATGTTTAGACTTTCTCAGAACTGCTTCAAATCAACTGGATATCTTTGTGCTGTAAATCTCCCAATAGCCAAATGTAAAAGCAGCAAACATCTCGCTGTATGTCCCACATCCAAAGTGCCAAGAGAGAGCTTGCTCTCCCTGTCTTTGAGTACTGCTTTCTACTCTCCCGGTTACCTCTTTGCTAACGTTCTCGAGAGAGAGTTGTGCTCCAAACCAAAGCACATCTTGACATATCTCCCACATGGAAAGTGCTATTAGGCAATTGTAGGATTTGATCGCAGTGTCTCTCCAGGAACGGCATTCAGTGAGCCAGGAACTTTTCTGCCTACACTGTCCACTGAGTTGTCCTCAAAACCGATATACATCCTGCTATATCTACTACATGGAAAGTGCCAAGAGAATAATGTAGAGCTTGCTCTCCCTGTCTTTGAGTACTGCTTTCTACTCTCCCGATTACCTCTTTGCTAACATTCTCTTCAGAGCTGCAGTGAAACCAGGAACCATGTGGAGAAGGCACCCACACTGAAAATGACTGGAAGGAACGTTGGGGCTTCTTCTCAGTGTCTCTGATGTCAGGTTTTACTGTCCCGGGAAAGTCTCTGCTAACACGCTGCAGAGCGCAGTGCCCAATATACAGAAACGTCTTGCGGTATCTCCTACAGGGAAAGTGCCAGGAGGGAATTGTGGAGTTTGGTCTCAGTGTCTCTGAGAATTGCTCTGATTATCCGTGTGACCTCTTTGCTAAGACTCTCCAGAGAGCCTTCCTCAAAACCAACACACATCTTGACATATCTCCCACACTGATCGCAGTGTCTCTCCAGGAACGGCATTCAAGGAGCCAGGAACTTTTCTGCCTACACTGTCTGGGGACGGTTCCTCAAAACCAATATACATCCTGCTATATCTCCCACATGGAAAATGCCAGGAGGGAGAAGTGGGCATTATGTTTAGACTTTCTCAGAACTGCTTCAAATCAACTAGATATCTTTGTGCTGTAAATCTCCCAACAGCCAAACATAAAAGCAGCAAGGGCCTGGCGCGGCGCCAAGTGGGAAAGGGTGGTTTTGAGGCCGAAGGCAGCAGGAAAGCCTGCAGCCCCCAGGTGTTTGGGACTATACAAGGGGTTCCCAAAGAGCTATAGAACAAGGCATAGTTTTCCCTGCTGGCTTTTTGTGCGTGGGACCAATCTCCAGACAGATGGCCATTTTGGGGCCTGGCACGGTGCCAAGTGGGAAAGGGTGGTTTTGAGGCTGAAGGCAGCAGGAAAGCCTGCAGCCCCCAGGTCTGTGGGGCTATGCAAGCGGTTCCCAAAGAGCTTTAGAACAAGGCATAGTTTTCCCTGCTGGCTCTTTGGGCGTGGGACCAGTCTCCAGACAGATGGCCATTTTTGGGCCTGGCGCGGCGCCAAGTGGGAAAGGGTGGTTTTGAGGCTGAAGGCAGCAGGAAAGCCTGCAGCCCCCAGGTCTGTGGGCCTACGCAAGCGGTTCCCAAAGAGCTTTAGAACAAGGCATAGTTTTCCCTGCTGGCTCTTTGGGCGTGGGACCAATCTCCAGACAGATGGCCATTTTTGTGCCTGGCGCGGCGCCAAGTGGGAAAGGGTGGTTTTGAGGCTGAAGGCAGCAGGAAAGCCTGCAGCCCCCAGGTCTGTGGGGCTACGCAAGCGGTTGCCAAAGAGCTATAGAACAAGGCATAGTTTTCCCTGCTGGCTCTTTGGGCGTGGGACCAATCTCCAGACAGATGGCCATTTTTTTTGGCCTAGAGCGGCACCAAGTGGGAAAGGGTGGTTTTGAGACTGAAGGCAGCAGGAAAGCCTGCAGCCCCCAGGTGTGTGGGGCTACGCAAGCGGTTCCCAAAAAACTTTAGAACAAGGCATAGTTTTCCCTGCTGGCTCTTTGGGCGTGGGACCAATCTCCAGACAGATGGCCATTTTTGGGCCTGGCGCGGCGCCAAGTGGGAAAGGGTGGTTTTGAGGCTGAAGGCAGCAGGAAAGCCTGCAGCCCCCAGGTGTGTGGGGCTACGCAAGCGGTTGCCAAAGAGCTTTAGAACAAGGCATAGTTTTCCCTGCTGGCTCTTTGTGCATGGGACCAATCTCCAGACAGATGGCCATTTTTCGGCTTAGCGCGGCGCCAAGTGGGAAAGGGTGGTTTTGAGGCTGAAGGCAGCAGGAAACCCTGCAGCCCCCAGGTCTGTGGGGCTACGCAAGCGGTTCCCAAAGAGCTTTAGAACAAGGCATAGTTTTCCCTGCTGGCTCTTTGGGCGTGGGACCAGTCTCCAGACAGATGGCTATTTTTGTGCCTGGCACGGCACCAAGTGGGAAAGGGTGGTTTTGAGGCTGAAGGCAGCAGGAAACCCTGCAGCCCTCAGGTCTGTTTGGCTACGCAACTAGATATCTTTGTGCTCTAAATCTCCCAACAGCCAAATGTAATAGCAGAAAACATCTTGCTCTATGTCCCACATCCAGAGTTCCAAGAGAGAGCTTGCTCTCCCTGTCTTTGAGTACTGTTTTCACTGTCCCGGTTACCTCTTTGCTAACATTCTCTCGAGAGAGTTGTGCTCAAAAGCAAAGCACCTATCAAGACATATCTCCACATCGAAACTGCCAGCAGGGAAAGGTGGGGACTGTTCTTGGACTCGATAGGAACTGCTTCAAGTCACCTAATTATGTCTCTGCCTACTCTCGCCATAGAGCTAGGCGCAAAACCAACCAACAACAACAGGGAAAGAGCCAGGAGGGAATTGTAGGGCTTGTTTCTCAGTGTCTCCAATAACGGCATTCAGTGTGCCACCAACTTTTTCTTCTACACCCTCGAGGAGTTCTCCTCAAAATCCATAAAGGTCTTGTTATACGTAAAACAACCAAAGGGCCAAAAGTGAATTGTATAGCTGTTCTCAGTGTCTCTGAGAATTGCTCTGATTATCCGTGTGACCTCTTTGCTAAGACTCTACAGAGAGCCTTCCTCAAAACCAACACACATCTTGACATATCTCCCACATTGATCGCAGTGTCTCTCCAGGAAAGGCATTCAGTGAGCCAGGAACTTTTCTGCTTACACTGTCCACTGAGTTGTCCTCAAAACCGATATATGTCCTGCTATATCTACTACATGGAAAGTGCCAAGAGAATAATGTAGAGCTTGCTCTCCCTGTCTTTGAGTACTGCTTTCTACTCTCCCGATTACCTCTTTTCTAACATTCTCTTCAGAGCTGCAGTGAAACAGGAACCATGTGGAGAAGGCACCCACACTGAAAATGACTGGAAGGAACGTTGGGGCTTCTTCTCAGTGTCTCTGATGTCAGGTTTTACTGTCCCGGGAAAGTCTCTGCTAACACGCTGCAGAGCGCAGTGCCCAATATACAGAAACGTCTTGCGGTATCTCCTACAGGGAAAGTGCCAGGAGGGAATTGTGGAGTTTGGTCTCAGTGTCTCTGAGAATTGCTCTGATTATCCGTGTGACCTCTTTGCTAAGACTCTCCAGAGAGCCTTCCTCAAAACCAACACACATCTTGACATATCTCCCACACTGATCGCAGTGTCTCCAGGAACGACATTCAAGGAGCCAGGAACTTTTCTGCCCACACTGTCCGGGGACAGTTCCTTAAAACCAATATACATCCTGCTATATCTCCCACATGGAAAATGCCAGGAGGGAGAAGTGGGCATTATGTGTAGACTTTCTCAGAACTGCTTCAAATCAACTGGATATCTTTGTGCTGTAAATCTCCCAATAGGCAAATGTAAAAGCAGCAAACATCTCGCTGTATGTCCCACATCCAAAGTGCCAAGAGAGAGCTTGCTCTCCCTGTCTTTGAGTGCTGCTTTCTACTCTCCCGGTTACCTCTTTGCTAACGTTCTCTCGAGAGAGTTGTGCTCCAAACCAAAGCACATCTTGACATATCTCCCACATGGAAAGTGCTATTAGGCAATTGTAGGATTTGATCGCAGTGTCTCTCCAGGAACGGCATTCAGTGAGCCAGGAACTTTTCTGCTTACACTGTCCACTGAGTTGTCCTCAAAACCGATATATATCCTGCTATATCTACTACATGGAAAGTGCCAAGAGAATAATGTAGAGCTTGCTCTCCCTGTCTTTGAGTACTGCTTTCTACTCTCCCGATTACCTCTTTGCTAACATTCTCTTCAGAGCTGCAGTGAAACCAGGAACCATGTGGAGAAGGCACCCACACTGAAAATGTCTGGAAGGAACGTTGGGGCTTCTTCTCAGTGTCTCTGATGTCAGGTTTTACTGTCCCGGGAAAGTCTCTGCTAACACGCTGCAGAGCGCAGTGCCCAATATACAGAAACGTCTTGCGGTATCTCCTACAGGGAAAGTGCCAGGAGGGAATTGTGGAGTTTGGTCTCAGTGTCTCTGAGAATTGCTCTGATTATCCGTGTGACCTCTTTGCTAAGACTCTCCAGAGAGCCTTCCTCAAAACCAACACACATCTTGACATATCTCCCACACTGATCGCAGTGTCTCTCCAGGAACGGCATTCAGTGAGCCAGGAACTTTTCTGCCCACACTGTCCGGGGACAGTTCCTTAAAACCAATATACATCCTGCTATATCTCCCACATGGAAAATGCCAGGAGGGAGAAGTGGGCATTATGTTTAGACTTTCTCAGAACTGCTTCAAATCAACTGGATATCTTTGTGCTGTAAATCTCCCAATAGCCAAATGTAAAAGCAGCAAACATCTCGCTGTATGTCCCACATCCAAAGTGCCAAGAGAGAGCTTGCTCTCCCTGTCTTTGAGTACTGCTTTCTACTCTCCCGGTTACCTCTTTGCTAACATTCTCTTCAGAGCTGCAGTGAAACCAGGAACCATGTGGAGAAGGCACCCACACTGAAAATGACTGGAAGGAACGTTGGGGCTTCTTCTCAGTGTCTCTGATGTCAGGTTTTACTGTCCCGGGAAAGTCTCTGCTAACACGCTGCAGAGCGCAGTGCCCAATATACAGAAACGTCTTGCGGTATCTCCTACAGGGAAAGTGCCAGGAGGGAATTGTGGAGTTTGGTCTCAGTGTCTCTGAGAATTGCTCTGATTATCCGTGTGACCTCTTTGCTAAGACTCTCCAGAGAGCCTTCCTCAAAACCAACACACATCTTGACATATCTCCCACACTGATCGCAGTGTCTCTCCAGGAACGGCATTCAGTGAGCCAGGAACTTTTCTGCCCACACTGTCCGGGGACAGTTCCTTAAAACCAATATACATCCTGCTATATCTCCCACATGGAAAATGCCAGGAGGGAGAAGTGGGCATTATGTTTAGACTTTCTCAGAACTGCTTCAAATCAACTGGATATCTTTGTGCTGTAAATCTCCCAATAGGCAAATGTAAAAGCAGCAAACATCTCGCTGTATGTCCCACATCCAAAGTGCCAAGAGAGAGCTTGCTCTCCCTGTCTTTGAGTACTGCTTTCTACTCTCCCGGTTACCTCTTTGCTAACGTTCTCGAGAGAGAGTTGTGCTCCAAACCAAAGCACATCTTGACATATCTCCCACATGGAAAGTGCTATTAGGCAATTGTAGGATTTGATCGCAGTGTCTCTCCAGGAACGGCATTCAGTGAGCCAGGAACTTTTCTGCCTACACTGTCCACTGAGTTGTCCTCAAAACCGATATATATCCTGCTATATCTACTACATGGAAAGTGCCAAGAGAATAATGTAGAGCTTGCTCTCCCTGTCTTTGAGTACTGCTTTCTACTCTCCCGGTTACCTCTTTGCTAACATTCTCTTCAGAGCTGCAGTGAAACCAGGAACCATGTGGAGAAGGCACCCACACTGAAAATGACTGGAAGGAACGTTGGGGCTTCTTCTCAGTGTCTCTGATGTCAGGTTTTACTGTCCCGGGAAAGTCTCTGCTAACACGCTGCAGAGCGCAGTGCCCAATATACAGAAACGTCTTGCGGTATCTCCTACAGGGAAAGTGCCAGGAGGGAATTGTGGAGTTTGGTCTCAGTGTCTCTGAGAATTGCTCTGATTATCCGTGTGACCTCTTTGCTAAGACTCTCCAGAGAGCCTTCCTCAAAACCAACACACATCTTGACATATCTCCCACACTGATCGCAGTGTCTCCAGGAACGGCATTCAGTGAGACAGGAACTTTTCTGCCCACACTGTCCGGGGACAGTTCCTTAAAACCAATATACATCCTGCTATATCTCCCACATGGAAAATGCCAGGAGGGAGAAGTGGGCATTATGTTTAGACTTTCTCAGAACTGCTTCAAATCAACTGGATATCTTTGTGCTGTAAATCTCCCAATAGCCAAATGTAAAAGCAGCAAACATCTCGCTGTATGTCCCACATCCAAAGTGCCAAGAGAGAGCTTGCTCTCCCTGTCTTTGAGTGCTGCTTTCTACTCTCCCGGTTACCTCTTTGCTAACGTTCTCTCGAGAGAGTTGTGCTCCAAACCAAAGCACATCTTGACATATCTCCCACATGGAAAGTGCTATTAGGCAATTGTAGGATTTGATCGCAGTGTCTCTCCAGGAACGGCATTCAGTGAGCCAGGAACTTTTCTGCCTACACTGTCCACTGAGTTGTCCTCAAAACCGATATATATCCTGCTATATCTACTACATGGAAAGTGCCAAGAGAATAATGTAGAGCTTGCTCTCCCTGTCTTTGAGTACTGCTTTCTACTCTCCCGGTTACCTCTTTGCTAACATTCTCTTCAGAGCTGCAGTGAAACCAGGAACCATGTGGAGAAGGCACCCACACTGAAAATGACTGGAAGGAACGTTGGGGCTTCTTCTCAGTGTCTCTGATGTCAGGTTTTACTGTCCCGGGAAAGTCTCTGCTAACACGCTGCAGAGCGCAGTGCCCAATATACAGAAACGTCTTGCGGTATCTCCTACAGGGAAAGTGCCAGGAGGGAATTGTGGAGTTTGGTCTCAGTGTCTCTGAGAATTGCTCTGATTATCCGTGTGACCTCTTTGCTAAGACTCTCCAGAGAGCCTTCCTCAAAACCAACACACATCTTGACATATCTCCCACACTGATCGCAGTGTCTCCAGGAATGGCATTCAGTGAGACAGGAACTTTTCTGCCCACACTGTCCGGGGACAGTTCCTTAAAACCAATATACATCCTGCTATATCTCCCACATGGAAAATGCCAGGAGGGAACAGTGGGCATTATGTTTAGACTTTCTCAGAACTGCTTCAAATCAACTGGATATCTTTGTGCTGTAAATCTCCCAATAGGCAAATGTAAAAGCAGCAAACATCTCGCTGTATGTCCCACATCCAAAGTGCCAAGAGAGAGCTTGCTCTCCCTGTCTTTGAGTGCTGCTTTCTACTCTCCCGGTTACCTCTTTGCTAACGTTCTCTCGAGAGAGTTGTGCTCCAAACCAAAGCACATCTTGACATATCTCCCACATGGAAAGTGCTATTAGGCAATTGTAGGATTTGATCGCAGTGTCTCTCCAGGAACGGCATTCAGTGAGCCAGGAACTTTTCTGCTTACACTGTCCACTGAGTTGTCCTCAAAACCGATATATGTCCTGCTATATCTACTACATGGAAAGTGCCAAGAGAATAATGTAGAGCTTGCTCTCCCTGTCTTTGAGTACTGCTTTCTACTCTCCCGATTACCTCTTTGCTAACATTCTCTTCAGAGCTGCAGTGAAACCAGGAACCATGTGGAGAAGGCACCCACACTGAAAATGACTGGAAGGAACGTTGGGGCTTCTTCTCAGTGTCTCTGATGTCAGGTTTTACTGTCCCGGGAAAGTCTCTGCTAACACGCTGCAGAGCGCAGTGCCCAATATACAGAAACGTCTTGCGGTATCTCCTACAGGGAAAGTGCCAGGAGGGAATTGTGGAGTTTGGTCTCAGTGTCTCTGAGAATTGCTCTGATTATCCGTGTGACCTCTTTGCTAAGACTCTCCAGAGAGCCTTCCTCAAAACCAACACACATCTTGACATATCTCCCACACTGATCGCAGTGTCTCTCCAGGAACGGCATTCAAGGAGCCAGGAACTTTTCTGCCCACACTGTCCGGGGACAGTTCCTTAAAACCAATATACATCCTGCTATATCTCCCACATGGAAAATGCCAGGAGGGAGAAGTGGGCATTATGTTTAGACTTTCTCAGAACTGCTTCAAATCAACTGGATATCTTTGTGCTGTAAATCTCCCAATAGCCAAATGTAAAAGCAGCAAACATCTCGCTGTATGTCCCACATCCAAAGTGCCAAGAGAGAGCTTGCTCTCCCTGTCTTTGAGTACTGCTTTCTACTCTCCCGGTTACCTCTTTGCTAACATTCTCTTCAGAGCTGCAGTGAAACCAGGAACCATGTGGAGAAGGCACCCACACTGAAAATGTCTGGAAGGAACGTTGGGGCTTCTTCTCAGTGTCTCTGATGTCAGGTTTTACTGTCCCGGGAAAGTCTCTGCTAACACGCTGCAGAGCGCAGTGCCCAATATACAGAAACGTCTTGCGGTATCTCCTACAGGGAAAGTGCCAGGAGGGAATTGTGGAGTTTGGTCTCAGTGTCTCTGAGAATTGCTCTGATTATCCGTGTGACCTCTTTGCTAAGACTCTCCAGAGAGCCGTCCTCAAAACCAACACACATCTTGACATATCTCCCACACTGATCGCAGTGTCTCCAGGAACGGCATTCAAGGAGCCAGGAACTTTTCTGCCCACACTGTTCGGGGACAGTTCCTTAAAACCAATATACATCCTGCTATATCTCCCACATGGAAAATGCCAGGAGGGAGAAGTGGGCATTATGTTTAGACTTTCTCAGAACTGCTTCAAATCAACTGGATATCTTTGTGCTGTAAATCTCCCAATAGGCAAATGTAAAAGCAGCAAACATCTCGCTGTATGTCCCACATCCAAAGTGCCAAGAGAGAGCTTGCTCTCCCTGTCTTTGAGTACTGCTTTCTACTCTCCCGATTACCTCTTTGCTAACATTCTCTTCAGAGCTGCAGTGAAACCAGGAACCATGTGGAGAAGGCACCCACACTGAAAATGTCTGGAAGGAACGTTGGGGCTTCTTCTCAGTGTCTCTGACGTCAGGTTTTACTGTCCCGGGAAAGTCTCTGCTAACACGCTGCAGAGCGCAGTGCCCAATATACAGAAACGTCTTGCGGTATCTCCTACAGGGAAAGTGCCAGGAGGGAATTGTGGAGTTTGGTCTCAGTGTCTCTGAGAATTGCTCTGATTATCCGTGTGACCTCTTTGCTAAGACTCTCCAGAGAGCCTTCCTCAAAACCAACACACATCTTGACATATCTCCCACACTGATCGCAGTGTCTCCAGGAACGGCATTCAGTGAGCCAGGAACTTTTCTGCCCACACTGTCCGGGGACAGTTCCTTAAAACCAATATACATCCTGCTATATCTCCCACATGGAAAATGCCAGGAGGGAGAAGTGGGCATTATGTTTAGACTTTCTCAGAACTGCTTCAAATCAACTGGATATCTTTGTGCTGTAAATCTCCCAATAGCCAAATGTAAAAGCAGCAAACATCTCGCTGTATGTCCCACATCCAAAGTGCCAAGAGAGAGCTTGCTCTCCCTGTCTTTGAGTACTGCTTTCTACTCTCCCGGTTACCTCTTTGCTAACGTTCTCTCGAGAGAGTTGTGCTCCAAACCAAAGCACATCTTGACATATCTCCCACATGGAAAGTGCTATTAGGCAATTGTAGGATTTGATCGCAGTGTCTCTCCAGGAACGGCATTCAGTGAGCCAGGAACTTTTCTGCCTACACTGTCCACTGAGTTGTCCTCAAAACCGATATATATCCTGCTATATCTACTACATGGAAAGTGCCAAGAGAATAATGTAGAGCTTGCTCTCCCTGTCTTTGAGTACTGCTTTCTACTCTCCCGGTTACCTCTTTGCTAACATTCTCTTCAGAGCTGCAGTGAAACCAGGAACCATGTGGAGAAGGCACCCACACTGAAAATGACTGGAAGGAACGTTGGGGCTTCTTCTCAGTGTCTCTGATGTCAGGTTTTACTGTCCCGGGAAAGTCTCTGCTAACACGCTGCAGAGCGCAGTGCCCAATATACAGAAACGTCTTGCGGTATCTCCTACAGGGAAAGTGCCAGGAGGGAATTGTGGAGTTTGGTCTCAGTGTCTCTGAGAATTGCTCTGATTATCCGTGTGACCTCTTTGCTAAGACTCTCCAGAGAGCCTTCCTCAAAACCAACACACATCTTGACATATCTCCCACACTGATCACAGTGTCTCTCCAGGAACGGCATTCAGTGAGCCAGGAACTTTTCTGCCCACACTGTCCGGGGACAGTTCCTTAAAACCAATATACATCCTGCTATATCTCCCACATGGAAAATGCCAGGAGGGAGAAGTGGGCATTATGTTTAGACTTTCTCAGAACTGCTTCAAATCAACTGGATATCTTTGTGCTGTAAATCTCCCAATAGCCAAATGTAAAAGCAGCAAACATCTCGCTGTATGTCCCACATCCAAAGTGCCAAGAGAGAGCTTGCTCTCCCTGTCTTTGAGTACTGCTTTCTACTCTCCCGGTTACCTCTTTGCTAACATTCTCTTCAGAGCTGCAGTGAAACCAGGAACCATGTGGAGAAGGCACCCACACTGAAAATGTCTGGAAGGAACGTTGGGGCTTCTTCTCAGTGTCTCTGATGTCAGGTTTTACTGTCCCGGGAAAGTCTCTGCTAACACGCTGCAGAGCGCAGTGCCCAATATACAGAAACGTCTTGCGGTATCTCCTACAGGGAAAGTGCCAGGAGGGAATTGTGGAGTTTGGTCTCAGTGTCTCTGAGAATTGCTCTGATTATCCGTGTGACCTCTTTGCTAAGACTCTCCAGAGAGCCGTCGCAAAACCAACACACATCTTGACATATCTCCCACACTGATCGCAGTGTCTCCAGGAACGGCATTCAAGGAGCCAGGAACTTTTCTGCCCACACTGTCCGGGGACAGTTCCTTAAAACCAATATACATCCTGCTATATCTCCCACATGGAAAATGCCAGGAGGGAGAAGTGGGCATTATGTTTAGACTTTCTCAGAACTGCTTCAAATCAACTGGATATCTTTGTGCTGTAAATCTCCCAATAGGCAAATGTAAAAGCAGCAAACATCTCGCTGTATGTCCCACATCCAAAGTGCCAAGAGAGAGCTTGCTCTCCCTGTCTTTGAGTACTGCTTTCTACTCTCCCGATTACCTCTTTGCTAACATTCTCTTCAGAGCTGCAGTGAAACCAGGAACCATGTGGAGAAGGCACCCACACTGAAAATGACTGGAAGGAACGTTGGGGCTTCTTCTCAGTGTCTCTGACGTCAGGTTTTACTGTCCCGGGAAAGTCTCTGCTAACACGCTGCAGAGCGCAGTGCCCAATATACAGAAACGTCTTGCGGTATCTCCTACAGGGAAAGTGCCAGGAGGGAATTGTGGAGTTTGGTCTCAGTGTCTCTGAGAATTGCTCTGATTATCCGTGTGACCTCTTTGCTAAGACTCTCCAGAGAGCCTTCCTCAAAACCAACACACATCTTGACATATCTCCCACACTGATCGCAGTGTCTCCAGGAACGGCATTCAGTGAGACAGGAACTTTTCTGCCCACACTGTCCGGGGACAGTTCCTTAAAACCAATATACATCCTGCTATATCTCCCACATGGAAAATGCCAGGAGGGAGAAGTGGGCATTATGTTTAGACTTTCTCAGAACTGCTTCAAATCAACTGGATATCTTTGTGCTGTAAATCTCCCAATAGGCAAATGTAAAAGCAGCAAACATCTCGCTGTATGTCCCACATCCAAAGTGCCAAGAGAGAGCTTGCTCTCCCTGTCTTTGAGTGCTGCTTTCTACTCTCCCGGTTACCTCTTTGCTAACGTTCTCTCGAGAGAGTTGTGCTCCAAACCAAAGCACATCTTGACATATCTCCCACATGGAAAGTGCTATTAGGCAATTGTAGGATTTGATCGCAGTGTCTCTCCAGGAACGGCATTCAGTGAGCCAGGAACTTTTCTGCTTACACTGTCCACTGAGTTGTCCTCAAAACCGATATATGTCCTGCTATATCTACTACATGGAAAGTGCCAAGAGAATAATGTAGAGCTTGCTCTCCCTGTCTTTGAGTACTGCTTTCTACTCTCCCGATTACCTCTTTGCTAACATTCTCTTCAGAGCTGCAGTGAAACCAGGAACCATGTGGAGAAGGCACCCACACTGAAAATGACTGGAAGGAACGTTGGGGCTTCTTCTCAGTGTCTCTGATGTCAGGTTTTACTGTCCCGGGAAAGTCTCTGCTAACACGCTGCAGAGCGCAGTGCCCAATATACAGAAACGTCTTGCGGTATCTCCTACAGGGAAAGTGCCAGGAGGGAATTGTGGAGTTTGGTCTCAGTGTCTCTGAGAATTGCTCTGATTATCCGTGTGACCTCTTTGCTAAGACTCTCCAGAGAGCCTTCCTCAAAACCAACACACATCTTGACATATCTCCCACACTGATCGCAGTGTCTCTCCAGGAACGGCATTCAGTGAGACAGGAACTTTTCTGCCCACACTGTCCGGGGACAGTTCCTTAAAACCAATATACATCCTGCTATATCTCCCACATGGAAAATGCCAGGAGGGAGAAGTGGGCATTATGTTTAGACTTTCTCAGAACTGCTTCAAATCAACTGGATATCTTTGTGCTGTAAATCTCCCAATAGGCAAATGTAAAAGCAGCAAACATCTCGCTGTATGTCCCACATCCAAAGTGCCAAGAGAGAGCTTGCTCTCCCTGTCTTTGAGTGCTGCTTTCTACTCTCCCGGTTACCTCTTTGCTAACGTTCTCTCGAGAGAGTTGTGCTCCAAACCAAAGCACATCTTGACATATCTCCCACATGGAAAGTGCTATTAGGCAATTGTAGGATTTGATCGCAGTGTCTCTCCAGGAACGGCATTCAGTGAGCCAGGAACTTTTCTGCTTACACTGTCCACTGAGTTGTCCTCAAAACCGATATATGTCCTGCTATATCTACTACATGGAAAGTGCCAAGAGAATAATGTAGAGCTTGCTCTCCCTGTCTTTGAGTACTGCTTTCTACTCTCCCGATTACCTCTTTGCTAACATTCTCTTCAGAGCTGCAGTGAAACCAGGAACCATGTGGAGAAGGCACCCACACTGAAAATGACTGGAAGGAACGTTGGGGCTTCTTCTCAGTGTCTCTGATGTCAGGTTTTACTGTCCCGGGAAAGTCTCTGCTAACACGCTGCAGAGCGCAGTGCCCAATATACAGAAACGTCTTGCGGTATCTCCTACAGGGAAAGTGCCAGGAGGGAATTGTGGAGTTTGGTCTCAGTGTCTCTGAGAATTGCTCTGATTATCCGTGTGACCTCTTTGCTAAGACTCTCCAGAGAGCCTTCCTCAAAACCAACACACATCTTGACATATCTCCCACACTGATCGCAGTGTCTCTCCAGGAACGGCATTCAGTGAGACAGGAACTTTTCTGCCCACACTGTCCGGGGACAGTTCCTTAAAACCAATATACATCCTGCTATATCTCCCACATGGAAAATGCCAGGAGGGATAAGTGGGCATTATGTTTAGACTTTCTCAGAACTGCTTCAAATCAACTGGATATCTTTGTGCTGTAAATCTCCCAATAGCCAAATGTAAAAGCAGCAAACATCTCGCTGTATGTCCCACATCCAAAGTGCCAAGAGAGAGCTTGCTCTCCCTGTCTTTGAGTACTGCTTTTTACTCTCCCGATTACCTCTTTGCTAACATTCTCTTCAGAGCTGCAGTGAAACCAGGAACCATGTGGAGAAGGCACCCACACTGAAAATGTCTGGAAGGAACGTTGGGGCTTCTTCTCAGTGTCTCTGACGTCAGGTTTTACTGTCCCGGGAAAGTCTCTGCTAACACGCTGCAGAGCGCAGTGCCCAATATACAGAAACGTCTTGTGGTATCTCCTACAGGGAAAGTGCCAGGAGGGAATTGTGGAGTTTGGTCTCAGTGTCTCTGAGAATTGCTCTGATTATCCGTGTGACCTCTTTGCTAAGTCTCTCCAGAGAGCCGTCCTCAAAACCAACACACATCTTGACATATCTCCCACATTGATCGCAGTGTCTCTCCAGGAACGGCATTCAGTGAGCCAGGAACTTTTCTGCCTACACTGTCTGGGGACGGTTCCTCAAAACCAATATACATCCTGCTATATCTCCCACATGGAAAATGCCAGGAGGGAGAAGTGGGCATTATGTTTAGACTTTCTCAGAACTGCTTCAAATCAACTAGATATCTTTGTGCTGTAAATCTCCCAACAGCCAAACATAAAAGCAGCAAGGGCCTGGCGCGGCGCCAAGTGGGAAAGGGTGGTTTTGAGGCTGAAGGCAGCAGGAAAGCCTGCAGCTCCCAGGTGTTTGGGACTATACAAGCGGTTTCCAAAGAGCTATAGAACAAGGCATAGTTTTCCCTGCTGGCTCTTTGGGCGTGGGACCAGTCTCCAGACATATGGCCATTTTTGGGCCTAGAGCGGCGCCAAGTGGGAAAGGGTGGTTTTTGAGGCTGAAGGCAGCAGGAAAGCCTGCAGCCCCCAGGTCTGTGGGGCTATGCAAGCGGTTCCCAAAGAGCTTTAGAACAAGGCATAGTTTTCCCTGCTGGCTCTTTGGGCGTGGGACCAATCTCCAGCCATATGGCCATTTTTGTGCCTGGCGCGGCGCCAAGTGGGAATGGGTGGTTTTGAGACTGAAGGCAGCAGGAAAGCCTGCAGTCCCCCGGTCTGTGGGGCTACGCAAGCGGTTCCCAAAGAGCTTTAGAACAAGGCATAGTTTTCCCTGCTGGCTCTTTGGGCGTGGCACCCGTCTGCAGACATATGGCCATTTTTGTGCCTGGCGCGGCGCCAAGTGGGAATGGGTGGTTTTGAGACTGAAGGCAGCAGGAAAGCCTGCAGCCCCCAGGTGTGTGGGGCTACGCAAGCGGTTCCCAAAGAGCTTTAGAACAAGGCATAGTTTTCCCTGCTGGCTCTTTGGGCGTGGGACCAATCTCCAGACAGATGGCCATTTTTGGGCCTAGAGCGGCTCCTAGTGGGAAAGGGTGGTTTTGAGACTGAAGGCAGCAGGAAAGCCTGCAGCCCCCAGGTCTGTGGGGCTACGCAAGCGGTTCCCAAAGAGCTTTAGAACAAGGCATAGTTTTCCCTGCTGGCTCTTTGGGCGTGGGACCAATCTCCAGACAGATGGCCATTTTTGGGCCTAGAGCGGCTCCTAGTGGGAAAGGGTGGTTTTGAGACTGAAGGCAGCAGGAAAGCCTGCAGCCCCCAGGTCTGTGGGGCTACGCAAGCGGTTCCCAAAGAGCTTTAGAACAAGGCATAGTTTTCCCTGCTGGCTCTTTGGGCGTGGGACCAATCTCCAGACAGATGGCCATTTTTTTGGCCTAGAGCGGCGCCTAGTGGGAACGGGTGGTTTTGAGACTGAAGGCAGCAGGAAAGCCTGCAGCCCCCAGGTGTGTGGGGCTACGCAAGCAGTTCCCAAAAAACTTTAGAACAAGGCATAGTTTTCCCTGCTGGCTCTTTGGGCGTGGGACCAATCTCCAGGCAGATGGCCATTTTTGTTCCTGGCGCGGCGCCAAGTGGGAAAGGGTGGTTTTGAGGCTGAAGGCAGCAGGAAAGCCTGCAGCCCCCAGGTCTGTGGGGCTACGCAAACGGTTCCCAAAGAGCTTTAGAACAAGGCATAGTTTTCCCTGCTGGCTCTTTGTGCATGGAACCAATCTCCAGACAGATGGCCATTTTTGGGCCTGGCGCGGCGCCAAGTGGGAAAGGGTGGTTTTGAGGCTGAAGGCAGCAGGAAAGCCTGCAGCCCCCAGGTGTGTGGGGCTACGCAAGCGGTTCCCAAAGAGCTTTAGAACAAGGCATAGTTTTCCCTGCTGGCTCTTTGGGCGTGGGACCATTCTCCAGGGATGTGGCCATTTTTGTGCCTGGCACGGCACCAAGTGGGAAAGGGTGGTTTTGAGGCTGAAGGCAGCAGGAAAGCCTGCAGCCCCCAGGTCTGTGGGGCTACGCAAGCGGTTGCCAAAGAGCTTTAGAACAAGGCATAGTTTTCCCTGCTGGCTCTTTGGGCGTGGGACCAATCTCCAGACAGATGGCCATTTTTTTGGCCTAGAGCGGCACCTAGTGGGAAAGGGAGGTTTTGAGACTGAAGGCAGCAGGAAAGCCTGCAGCCCCCAGGTGTGTGGGGCTACGCAAGCGGTTCCCAAAAAACTTTAGAACAAGGCATAGTTTTCCCTGCTGGCTCTTTGGGCGTGGGGCCAATCTCCAGACATATGGCCATTTTTGTGCCTGGCGCGGCGCCAAGTGGGAAAGGGTGGTTTTGAGGCTGAAGGCAGCAGGAAAGCCTGCAGCCCCCAGGTGTGTGGGGCTACGCAAGCGGTTCCCAAAGAGCTATAGAACAAGGCATAGTTTTCCCTGCTGGCTCTTTGTGCATGGGACCAATCTCCAGACAGATGGCCATTTTTCGGCTTAGCGCGGCGCCAAGTGGGAAAGGGTGGTTTTGAGGCTGAAGGCAGCAGGAAAGCCTGCAGCCCCCAGGTCTGTGGGGCTAAGCAAGCGGTTCCCAAAGAGCTTTAGAACAAGGCATAGTTTTCCCTGCTGGCTCTTTGGGCGTGGGACCAGTCTCCAGACAGATGGCTATTTTTGTGCCTGGCACGGCACCAAGTGGGAAAGGGTGGTTTTGAGGCTGAAGGCAGCAGGAAACCCTGCAGCCCTCAGGTCTGTTTGGCTACGCAACTAGATATCTTTGTGCTCTAAATCTCCCAACAGCCAAATGTAATAGCAGAAAACATCTTGCTCGATGTCCCACATCCAGAGTTCCAAGAGAGAGCTTGCTCTCCCTGTCTTTGAGTACTGTTTTCACTGTCCCGGTTACCTCTTTGCTAACATTCTCTCGAGAGAGTTGTGCTCAAAAGCAAAGCACCTATCAAGACATATCTCCACATCGAAACTGCCAGCAGGGAAAGGTTGGGACTGTTCTTGGACTCGATAGGAACTGCTTCAAGTCACCTAATTATGTCTCTGCCTACTCTCGCCATAGAGCTAGGCGCAAAACCAACCAACAACAACAGGGAAAGAGCCAGGAGGGAATTGTAGGGCTTGTTTCTCAGTGTCTCCAATAACGGCATTCAGTGTGCCACCAACTTTTTCTTCTACACCCTCGAGGAGTTCTCCTCAAAATCCATAAAGGTCTTGTTATACGTAAAACAACCAAAGGGCCAAAAGTGAATTGTATAGCTGTTCTCAGTGTCTCTGAGAATTGCTCTGATTATCCGTGTGACCTCTTTGCTAAGACTCTACAGAGAGCCTTCCTCAAAACCAACACACATCTTGACATATCTCCCACATTGATCGCAGTGTCTCTCCAGGAACGGCATTCAGTGAGCCAGGAACTTTTCTGCCTACACTGTCCACTGAGTTGTCCTCAAAACCGATATATGTCCTGCTATATCTACTACATGGAAAGTGCCAAGAGAATAATGTAGAGCTTGCTCTCCCTGTCTTTGAGTACTGCTTTCTACTCTCCCGATTACCTCTTTTCTAACATTCTCTTCAGAGCTGCAGTGAAACAGGAACCATGTGGAGAAGGCACCCACACTGAAAATGTCTGGAAGGAACGTTGGGGCTTCTTCTCAGTGTCTCTGATGTCAGGTTTTACTGTCCCGGGAAAGTCTCTGCTAACACGCTGCAGAGCGCAGTGCCCAATATACAGAAACGTCTTGCGGTATCTCCTACAGGGAAAGTGCCAGGAGGGAATTGTGGAGTTTGGTCTCAGTGTCTCTGAGAATTGCTCTGATTATCCGTGTGACCTCTTTGCTAAGACTCTCCAGAGAGCCTTCCTCAAAACCAACACACATCTTGACATATCTCCCACATTGATCGCAGTGTCTCTCCAGGAACGGCATTCAGTGAGCCAGGAACTTTTCTGCCTACACTGTCCACTGAGTTGTCCTCAAAACCGATATATATCCTGCTATATCTACTACATGGAAAGTGCCAAGAGAATAATGTAGAGCTTGCTCTCCCTGTCTTTGAGTACTGCTTTCTACTCTCCCGATTACCTCTTTGCTAACATTCTCTTCAGAGCTGCAGTGAAACCAGGAACCATGTGGAGAAGGCACCCACACTGAAAATGACTGGAAGGAACGTTGGGGCTTCTTCTCAGTGTCTCTGATGTCAGGTTTTACTGTCCCGGGAAAGTCTCTGCTAACACGCTGCAGAGCGCAGTGCCCAATATACAGAAACGTCTTGCGGTATCTCCTACAGGGAAAGTGCCAGGAGGGAATTGTGGAGTTTGGTCTCAGTGTCTCTGAGAATTGCTCTGATTATCCGTGTGACCTCTTTGCTAAGACTCTCCAGAGAGCCTTCCTCAAAACCAACACACATCTTGACATATCTCCCACACTGATCGCAGTGTCTCCAGGAACGGCATTGAAGGAGCCAGGAACTTTTCTGCCCACACTGTCCGGGGACAGTTCCTTAAAACCAATATACATCCTGCTATATCTCCCACATGGAAAATGCCAGGAGGGAGAAGTGGGCATTATGTTTAGACTTTCTCAGAACTGCTTCAAATCAACTGGATATCTTTGTGCTGTAAATCTCCCAATAGGCAAATGTAAAAGCAGCAAACATCTCGCTGTATGTCCCACATCCAAAGTGCCAAGAGAGAGCTTGCTCTCCCTGTCTTTGAGTACTGCTTTCTACTCTCCCGATTACCTCTTTGCTAACATTCTCGTCAGAGCTGCAGTGAAACCAGGAACCATGTGGAGAAGGCACCCACACTGAAAATGTCTGGAAGGAACGTTGGGGCTTCTTCTCAGTGTCTCTGACGTCAGGTTTTACTGTCCCGGGAAAGTCTCTGCTAACACGCTGCAGAGCGCAGTGCCCAATATACAGAAACGTCTTGTGGTATCTCCTACAGGGAAAGTGCCAGGAGGGAATTGTGGAGTTTGGTCTCAGTGTCTCTGAGAATTGCTCTGATTATCCGTGTGACCTCTTTGCTAAGACTCTCCAGAGAGCCGTCCTCAAAACCAACACACATCTTGACATATCTCCCACATTGATCGCAGTGTCTCTCCAGGAACGGCATTCAGTGAGCCAGGAACTTTTCTGCCTACACTGTCTGGGGACGGTTCCTCAAAACCAATATACATCCTGCTATATCTCCCACATGGAAAATGCCAGGAGGGAGAAGTGGGCATTATGTTTAGACTTTCTCAGAACTGCTTCAAATCAACTAGATATCTTTGTGCTGTAAATCTCCCAACAGCCAAACATAAAAGCAGCAAGGGCCTGGCGCGGCGCCAAGTGGGAAAGGGTGGTTTTGAGGCTGAAGGCAGCAGGAAAGCCTGCAGCTCCCAGGTGTTTGGGACTATACAAGCGGTTCCCAAAGAGCTATAGAACAAGGCATAGTTTTCCCTGCTGGCTCTTTGGGCGTGGGACCAGTCTCCAGACATATGGCCATTTTTGGGCCTAGAGCGGCGCCAAGTGGGAAAGGGTGGTTTTTGAGGCTGAAGGCAGCAGGAAAGCCTGCAGCCCCCAGGTCTGTGGGGCTATGCAAGCGGTTCCCAAAGAGCTTTAGAACAAGGCATAGTTTTCCCTGCTGGCTCTTTGGGCGTGGGACCAATCTCCAGACAGATGGCCATTTTTGTGCCTGGCGCGGCGCCAAGTAGGAATGGGTGGTTTTGAGACTGAAGGCAGCAGGAAAGCCTGCAGTCCCCCAGGTCTGTGGGGCTACGCAAGCGGTTCCCAAAGAGCTTTAGAACAAGGCATAGTTTTCCCTGCTGGCTCTTTGGGCGTGGGACCAATCTCCTGAGATATGGCCATTTTTGTGCCTGGCGCGGCGCCAAGTGGGAATGGGTGGTTTTGAGACTGAAGGCAGCAGGAAAGCCTGCAGCCCCCAGGTGTGTGGGGCTACGCAAGCGGTTCCCAAAGAGCTTTAGAACAAGGCATAGTTTTCCCTGCTGGCTCTTTGGGCGTGGGACCAATCTCCAGACAGATGGCCATTTTTGGGCCTAGAGCGGCTCCTAGTGGGAAAGGGTGGTTTTGAGACTGAAGGCAGCAGGAAAGCCTGCAGCCCCCAGGTCTGTGGGGCTACGCAAGCGGTTCCCAAAGAGCTTTAGAACAAGGCATAGTTTTCCCTGCTGGCTCTTTGGGCGTGGGACCAATCTCCAGACAGATGGCCATTTTTTTGGCCTAGAGCGGCGCCTAGTGGGAAAGGGTGGTTTTGAGGCTGAAGGCAGCAGGAAAGCCTGCAGCCCCCAGGTGTGTGGGGCTATGCAAGCAGTTCCCAAAAAACTTTAGAACAAGGCATAGTTTTCCCTGCTGGCTTTTTGTGCGTGGGACCAATCTCCAGACAGATGGCCATTTTGGGGCCTGGCACGGTGCCAAGTGGGAAAGGGTGGTTTTGAGGCTGAAGGCAGCAGGAAAGCCTGCAGCCCCCAGGTGTGTGGGGCTATGCAAGCGGTTCCCAAAGAGCTTTAGAACAAGGCATAATTTTCCCTGCTGGCTCTATGTGCATGGGACCAGTCTCCAGACAGATGGCCATTTTTGGGCCTGGCGCGGCACCAAGTGGGAAAGGGTGGTTTTGAGGCTGAAGGCAGCAGGAAAGCCTGCAGCCCCCAGGTCTGTGGGGCTACGCAAGCGGTTCCCAAAGAGCTTTAGAACAAGGCATAGTTTTCCCTGCTGGCTCTTTGGGCGTGGGACCAATCTCCAGACAGATGGCCATTTTTTTGGCCTAGAGCGGCACCTAGTGGGAAAGGGTGGTTTTGAGACTGAAGGCAGCAGGAAAGCCTGCAGCCCCCAGGTGTGTGGGGCTACGCAAGCGGTTCCCAAAAAACTTTAGAACAAGGCATAGTTTTCCCTGCTGGCTCTTTGGGCGTGGGACCAATCTCCAGACAGATGGCCATTTTTTTGGCCTAGAGCGGCGCCTAGTGGGAAAGGGTGGTTTTGAGACTGAAGGCAGCAGGAAAGCCTGCAGCCCCCAGGTGTGTGGGGCTATGCAAGCAGTTCCCAAAAAACTTTAGAACAAGGCATAGTTTTCCCTGCTGGCTCTTTGGGCGTGGGACCAATCTCCAGGCAGATGGCCATTTTTGTTCCTGGCGCGGCGCCAAGTGGGAAAGGGTGGTTTTGAGGCTGAAGGCAGCAGGAAAGCCTGCAGCCCCCAGGTGTGTGGGGCTATGCAAGCGGTTCCCAAAGAGCTATAGAACAAGGCATCGTTTTCCCTGCTGGCTTTTTGTGCGTGGGACCAATCTCCAGACAGATGGCCATTTTTGTGCCTGGCACGGTGCCAAGTGGGAAAGGGTGGTTTTGAGGCTGAAGGCAGCAGGAAAGCCTGCAGCCCCCAGGTGTGTGGGGCTATGCAAGCGGTTCCCAAAGAGCTTTAGAACAAGGCATAGTTTTCCCTGCTGGCTCTATGTGCATGGGACCAGTCTCCAGACAGATGGCCATTTTTGGGCCTGGCGCGGCACCAAGTGGGAAAGGGTGGTTTTGAGGCTGAAGGCAGCAGGAAAGCCTGCAGCCCCCAGGTCTGTGGGGCTACGCAAGCGGTTGCCAAAGAGCTTTAGAACAAGGCATAGTTTTCCCTGCTGGCTCTTTGGGCGTGGGACCAATCTCCAGACAGATGGCCATTTTTTTGGCCTAGAGCGGCACCTAGTGGGAAAGGGTGGTTTTGAGACTGAAGGCAGCAGGAAAGCCTGCAGCCCCCAGGTGTGTGGGGCTACGCAAGCGGTTCCCAAAAAACTTTAGAACAAGGCATAGTTTTCCCTGCTGGCTCTTTGGGCGTGGGACCAATCTCCAGACAGATGGCCATTTTTCGGCTTAGCGCGGCGCCAAGTGGGAAAGGGTGGTTTTGAGGCTGAAGGCAGCAGGAAAGCCTGCAGCCCCCAGGTCTGTGGGGCTACGCAAGCGGTTCCCAAAGAGCTTTAGAACAAGGCATAGTTTTCCCTGCTGGCTCTTTGGGCGTGGGACCAGTCTCCAGACAGATGGCTATTTTTGTGCCTGGCACGGCACCAAGTGGGAAAGGGTGGTTTTGAGGCTGAAGGCAGCAGGAAACCCTGCAGCCCTCAGGTCTCTTTGGCTACGCAACTAGATATCTTTGTGCTCTAAATCTCCCAACAGCCAAATGTAATAGCAGAAAACATCTTGCTCTATGTCCCACATCCAGAGTTCCAAGAGAGAGCTTGCTCTCCCTGTCTTTGAGTACTGTTTTCACTGTCCCGGTTACCTCTTTGCTAACATTCTCTCGAGAGAGTTGTGCTCAAAAGCAAAGCACCTATCAAGACATATCTCCACATCGAAACTGCCAGCAGGGAAAGGTTGGGACTGTTCTTGGATTCGATAGGAACTGCTTCAAGTCACCTAATTATGTCTCTGCCTACTCTCGCCATAGAGCTAGGCGCAAAACCAACCAACAACAACAGGGAAAGAGCCAGGACGGAATTGTAGGGCTTGTTTCTCAGTGTCTCCAATAACGGCATTCAGTGTGCCACCAACTTTTTCTTCTACACCCTCGAGGAGTTCTCCTCAAAATCCATAAAGGTCTTGTTATACGTAAAACAACCAAAGGGCCAAAAGTGAATTGTATAGCTGTTCTCAGTGTCTCTGAGAATTGCTCTGATTATCCGTGTGACCTCTTTGCTAAGACTCTACAGAGAGCCTTCCTCAAAACCAACACACATCTTGACATATCTCCCACATTGATCGCAGTGTCTCTCCAGGAACGGCATTCAGTGAGCCAGGAACTTTTCTGCCTACACTGTCCACTGAGTTGTCCTCAAAACCGATATATGTCCTGCTATATCTACTACATGGAAAGTGCCAAGAGAATAATGTAGAGCTTGCTCTCCCTGTCTTTGAGTACTGCTTTCTACTCTCCCGATTACCTCTTTGCTAACATTCTCTTCAGAGCTGCAGTGAAACAGGAACCATGTGGAGAAGGCACCCACACTGAAAATGACTGGAAGGAACGTTGGGGCTTCTTCTCAGTGTCTCTGATGTCAGGTTTTACTGTCCCGGGAAAGTCTCTGCTAACACGCTGCAGAGCGCAGTGCCCAATATACAGAAACGTCTTGCGGTATCTCCTACAGGGAAAGTGCCAAGAGGGAATTGTGGAGTTTGGTCTCAGTGTCTCTGAGAATTGCTCTGATTATCCGTGTGACCTCTTTGCTAAGACTCTCCAGAGAGCCTTCCTCAAAACCAACACACATCTTGACATATCTCCCACACTGATCGCAGTGTCTCCAGGAACGACATTCAAGGAGCCAGGAACTTTTCTGCCCACACTGTCCGGGGACAGTTCCTTAAAACCGATATACATCCTGCTATATCTCCCACATGGAAAATGCCAGGAGGGAGAAGTGGGCATTATGTTTAGACTTTCTCAGAACTGCTTCAAATCAACTGGATATCTTTGTGCTGTAAATCTCCCAATAGGCAAATGTAAAAGCAGCAAACATCTCGCTGTATGTCCCACATCCAAAGTGCCAAGAGAGAGCTTGCTCTCCCTGTCTTTGAGTACTGCTTTTTACTCTCCCGGTTACCTCTTTGCTAACATTCTCTTCAGAGCTGCAGTGAAACCAGGAACCATGTGGAGAAGGCACCCACACTGAAAATGTCTGGAAGGAACGTTGGGGCTTCTTCTCAGTGTCTCTGACGTCAGGTTTTACTGTCCCGGGAAAGTCTCTGCTAACACGCTGCAGAGCGCAGTGCCCAATATACAGAAACGTCTTGTGGTATCTCCTACAGGGAAAGTGCCAGGAGGGAATTGTGGAGTTTGGTCTCAGTGTCTCTGAGAATTGCTCTGATTATCCGTGTGACCTCTTTGCTAAGTCTCTCCAGAGAGCCGTCCTCAAAACCAACACACATCTTGACATATCTCCCACATTGATCGCAGTGTCTCTCCAGGAACGGCATTCAGTGAGCCAGGAACTTTTCTGCCTACACTGTCTGGGGACGGTTCCTCAAAACCAATATACATCCTGCTATATCTCCCACATGGAAAATGCCAGGAGGGAGAAGTGGGCATTATGTTTAGACTTTCTCAGAACTGCTTCAAATCAACTAGATATCTTTGTGCTGTAAATCTCCCAACAGCCAAACATAAAAGCAGCAAGGGCCTGGCGCGGCGCCAAGTGGGAAAGGGTGGTTTTGAGGCTGAAGGTAGCAGGAAAGCCTGCAGCCCCCAGGTCTGTGGGGCTACGCAAGCGGTTCCCAAAGAGCTTTAGAACAAGGCATAGTTTTCCCTGCTGGCTCTTTGGGCGTTGGACCAATCTCCAGGCAGATGGCCATTTTTGTTCCTGGCGCGGCGCCAAGTGCGAAAGGGTGGTTTTGAGGCTGAAGGCAGCAGGAAAGCCTGCAGCTCCCAGGTGTTTGGGACTATACAAGCGGTTCCCAAAGAGCTTTAGAACAAGGCATAGTTTTCCCTGCTGGCTCTTTGGGCGTGGGACCAGTCTCCAGACATATGGCCATTTTTGGTCCTAGAGCGGCGCCAAGTGGGAAAGGTGGTTTTTGAGGCTGAAGGCAGCAGGAAAGCCTGCAGCCCCCAGGTCTGTGGGGCTATGCAAGCGGTTCCCAAAGAGCTTTAGAACAAGGCATAGTTTTCCCTGCTGGCTCTTTGGGCGTGGGACCAATCTCCAGACAGATGGCCATTTTTGTGCCTGGCGCGGCGCCAAGTGGGAATGGGTGGTTTTGAGACTGAAGGCAGCAGGAAAGCCTGCAGTCCCCCGGTCTGTGGGGCTACGCAAGCGGTTCCCAAAGAGCTTTAGAACGAGGCAATTTTTCCCTGCTGGCTCTTTGGGCGTGGGACCAATCTCCTGAGATATGGCCATTTTTGTGCCTGGCGCGGCGCCAAGTGGGAATGGGTGGTTTTGAGACTGAAGGCAGCAGGAAAGCCTGCAGCCCCCAGGTCTGTGGGGCTACGCAAGCGGTTCCCAAAGAGCTTTAGAACAAGGCATAATTTTCCCTGCTGGCTCTTTGGGCGTGGGACCAATCTCCAGACAGATGGCCATTTTTGGGCCTAGAGCGGCTCCTAGTGGGAAAGGGTGGTTTTGAGACTGAAGGCAGCAGGAAAGCCTGCAGCCCCCAGGTCTGTGGGGCTACGCAAGCGGTTCCCAAAGAGCTTTAGAACAAGGCATAGTTTTCCCTGCTGGCTCTTTGGGCGTGGGACCAATCTCCAGACAGATGGCCATTTTTTTGGCCTAGAGCGGCGCCTAGTGGGAAAGGGTGGTTTTGAGACTGAAGGCAGCAGGAAAGCCTGCAGCCCCCAGGTGTGTGGGGCTATGCAAGCAGTTCCCAAAAAACTTTAGAACAAGGCATAGTTTTCCCTGCTGGCTCTTTGGGCGTGGGACCAATCTCCAGGCAGATGGCCATTTTTGTTCCTGGCGCGGCGCCAAGTGGGAAAGGGTGGTTTTGAGGCTGAAGGCAGCAGGAAAGCCTGCAGCCCCCAGGTCTGTGGGGCTATGCAAGCGGTTCCCAAAGAGCTTTAGAACAAGGCATAGTTTTCCCTGCTGGCTCTTTGTGCATGGGACCAGTCTCCAGACAGATGGCCATTTTTGGGCCTGGCGCGGCGCCAAGTGGGAAAGGGTGGTTTTGAGGCTGAAGGCAGCAGGAAAGCCTGCAGCCCCCAGGTCTGTGGGCCTACGCAAGCGGTTCCCAAAGAGCTTTAGAACAAGGCATAGTTTTCCCTGCTGGCTCTTTGGGCGTGGGACCATTCTCCAGGGATGTGGCCATTTTTGTGCCTGGCACGGCACCAAGTGGGAAAGGGTGGTTTTGAGGCTGAAGGCAGCAGGAAAGCCTGCAGCCCCCAGGTGTGTGGGGCTACGCAAGCGGTTGCCAAAGAGCTTTAGAACAAGGCATAGTTTTCCCTGCTGGCTCTTTGGGCGTGGGACCAATCTCCAGACAGATGGCCATTTTTTTGGCCTAGAGCGGCACCTAGTGGGAAAGGGTGGTTTTGAGACTGAAGGCAGCAGGAAAGCCTGCAGCCCCCAGGTGTGTGGGGCTACGCAAGCGGTTCCCAAAAAACTTTAGAACAAGGCATAGTTTTCCCTGCTGGCTCTTTGGGTGTGGGACCAATCTCCAGACAGATGGCCATTTTTGGGCCTGGCGCGGCGCCAAGTGGGAAAGGGTGGTTTTGAGGCTGAAGGCAGCAGGAAAGCCTGCAGCCCCCAGGTGTGTGGGGCTACGCAAGCGGTTCCCAAAGAGCTATAGAACAAGGCATAGTTTTCCCTGCTGGCTCTTTGTGCATGGGACCAATCTCCAGACAGATGGCCATTTTTCGGCTTAGCGCGGCGCCAAGTGGGAAAGGGTGGTTTTGAGGCTGAAGGCAGCAGGAAAGCCTGCAGCCCCCAGGTCTGTGGGGCTACGCAAGCGGTTCCCAAAGAGCTTTAGAACAAGGCATAGTTTTCCCTGCTGGCTCTTTGGGCGTGGGACCAGTCTCCAGACAGATGGCTATTTTTGTGCCTGGCACGGCACCAAGTGGGAAAGGGTGGTTTTGAGGCTGAAGGCAGCAGGAAACCCTGCAGCCCTCAGGTCTGTTTGGCTACGCAACTAGATATCTTTGTGCTCTAAATCTCCCAACAGCCAAATGTAATAGCAGAAAACATCTTGCTCGATGTCCCACATCCAGAGTTCCAAGAGAGAGCTTGCTCTCCCTGTCTTTGAGTACTGTTTTCACTGTCCCGGTTACCTCTTTGCTAACATTCTCTCGAGAGAGTTGTGCTCAAAAGCAAAGCACCTATCAAGACATATCTCCACATCGAAACTGCCAGCAGGGAAAGGTTGGGACTGTTCTTGGACTCGATAGGAACTGCTTCAAGTCACCTAATTATGTCTCTGCCTACTCTCGCCATAGAGCTAGGCGCAAAACCAACCAACAACAACAGGGAAAGAGCCAGGAGGGAATTGTAGGGCTTGTTTCTCAGTGTCTCCAATAACGGCATTCAGTGTGCCACCAACTTTTTCTTCTACACCCTCGAGGAGTTCTCCTCAAAATCCATAAAGGTCTTGTTATACGTAAAACAACCAAAGGGCCAAAAGTGAATTGTATAGCTGTTCTCAGTGTCTCTGAGAATTGCTCTGATTATCCGTGTGACCTCTTTGCTAAGACTCTACAGAGAGCCTTCCTCAAAACCAACACACATCTTGACATATCTCCCACATTGATCGCAGTGTCTCTCCAGGAACGGCATTCAGTGAGCCAGGAACTTTTCTGCCTACACTGTCCACTGAGTTGTCCTCAAAACCGATATATGTCCTGCTATATCTACTACATGGAAAGTGCCAAGAGAATAATGTAGAGCTTGCTCTCCCTGTCTTTGAGTACTGCTTTCTACTCTCCCGATTACCTCTTTTCTAACATTCTCTTCAGAGCTGCAGTGAAACAGGAACCATGTGGAGAAGGCACCCACACTGAAAATGTCTGGAAGGAACGTTGGGGCTTCTTCTCAGTGTCTCTGATGTCAGGTTTTACTGTCCCGGGAAAGTCTCTGCTAACACGCTGCAGAGCGCAGTGCCCAATATACAGAAACGTCTTGCGGTATCTCCTACAGGGAAAGTGCCAGGAGGGAATTGTGGAGTTTGGTCTCAGTGTCTCTGAGAATTGCTCTGATTATCCGTGTGACCTCTTTGCTAAGACTCTCCAGAGAGCCTTCCTCAAAACCAACACACATCTTGACATATCTCCCACATTGATCGCAGTGTCTCTCCAGGAACGGCATTCAGTGAGCCAGGAACTTTTCTGCCTACACTGTCCACTGAGTTGTCCTCAAAACCGATATATATCCTGCTATATCTACTACATGGAAAGTGCCAAGAGAATAATGTAGAGCTTGCTCTCCCTGTCTTTGAGTACTGCTTTCTACTCTCCCGGTTACCTCTTTCCTAACATTCTCTTCAGAGCTGCAGTGAAACCAGGAACCATGTGGAGAAGGCACCCACACTGAAAATGTCTGGAAGGAACGTTGGGGCTTCTTCTCAGTGTCTCTGATGTCAGGTTTTACTGTCCCGGGAAAGTCTCTGCTAACACGCTGCAGAGCGCAGTGCCCAATATACAGAAACGTCTTGCGGTATCTCCTACAGGGAAAGTGCCAGGAGGGAATTGTGGAGTTTGGTCTCAGTGTCTCTGAGAATTGCTCTGATTATCCGTGTGACCTCTTTGCTAAGTCTCTCCAGAGAGCCGTCCTCAAAACCAACACACATCTTGACATATCTCCCACATTGATCGCAGTGTCTCTCCAGGAACGGCATTCAGTGAGCCAGGAACTTTTCTGCCTACACTGTCTGGGGACGGTTCCTCAAAACCAATATACATCCTGCTATATCTCCCACATGGAAAATGCCAGGAGGGAGAAGTGGGCATTATGTTTAGACTTTCTCAGAACTGCTTCAAATCAACTGGATATCTTTGTGCTGTAAATCTCCCAATAGCCAAATGTAAAAGCAGCAAACATCTCGCTGTATGTCCCACATCCAAAGTGCCAAGAGAGAGCTTGCTCTCCCTGTCTTTGAGTACTGCTTTTTACTCTCCCGGTTACCTCTTTGCTAACATTCTCTTCAGAGCTGCAGTGAAACCAGGAACCATGTGGAGAAGGCACCCACACTGAAAATGTCTGGAAGGAACGTTGGGGCTTCTTCTCAGTGTCTCTGACGTCAGGTTTTACTGTCCCGGGAAAGTCTCTGCTAACACGCTGCAGAGCGCAGTGCCCAATATACAGAAACGTCTTGTGGTATCTCCTACAGGGAAAGTGCCAGGAGGGAATTGTGGAGTTTGGTCTCAGTGTCTCTGAGAATTGCTCTGATTATCCGTGTGACCTCTTTGCTAAGTCTCTCCAGAGAGCCGTCCTCAAAACCAACACACATCTTGACATATCTCCCACATTGATCGCAGTGTCTCTCCAGGAACGGCATTCAGTGAGCCAGGAACTTTTCTGCCTACACTGTCTGGGGACGGTTCCTCAAAACCAATATACATCCTGCTATATCTCCCACATGGAAAATGCCAGGAGGGAGAAGTGGGCATTATGTTTAGACTTTCTCAGAACTGCTTCAAATCAACTAGATATCTTTGTGCTGTAAATCTCCCAACAGCCAAACATAAAAGCAGCAAGGGCCTGGCGCGGCGCCAAGTGGGAAAGGGTGGTTTTGAGGCTGAAGGTAGCAGGAAAGCCTGCAGCTCCCAGGTGTTTGGGACTATACAAGCGGTTCCCAAAGAGCTTTAGAACAAGGCATAGTTTTCCCTGCTGGCTCTTTGGGCGTGGGACCAGTCTCCAGACATATGGCCATTTTTGGGCCTAGAGCGGCGCCAAGTGGGAAAGGTGGTTTTTGAGGCTGAAGGCAGCAGGAAAGCCTGCAGTCCCCCGGTCTGTGGGGCTACGCAAGCGGTTCCCAAAGAGCTTTAGAACAAGGCATAGTTTTCCCTGCTGGCTCTTTGGGCGTGGGACCAATCTCCTGAGATATGGCCATTTTTGTGCCTGGCGCGGCTCCAAGTGGGAATGGGTGGTTTTGAGACTGAAGGCAGCAGGAAAGCCTGCAGCCCCCAGGTGTGTGGGGCTACGCAAGCGGTTCCCAAAGAGCTTTAGAACAAGGCATAATTTTCCCTGCTGGCTCTTTGGGCGTGGGACCAATCTCCAGACAGATGGCCATTTTTGGGCCTAGAGCGGCTCCTAGTGGGAAAGGGTGGTTTTGAGGCTGAAGGCAGCAGGAAAGCCTGCAGCCCCCAGG
Organism: Rissa tridactyla; assembly: GCF_028500815.1. Taxonomy (NCBI): domain Eukaryota; kingdom Metazoa; phylum Chordata; class Aves; order Charadriiformes; family Laridae; genus Rissa; species Rissa tridactyla. Next base: position 186,898 of record NW_026529366.1, read on the forward strand.
TCTGTGGGGCTACGCAAGCGGTTCCCAAAGAGCTATAGAACAAGGCATAGTTTTCCCTGCTGGCTCTTTGGGCGTGGGACCAATCTCCAGACAGATGGCCATTTTTGGGCCTAGAGCGGCTCCTAGTGGGAAAGGGTGGTTTTGAGACTGAAGGCAGCAGGAAAGCCTGCAGCCCCCAGGTCTGTGGGGCTACGCAAGCGGTTCCCAAAGAGCTTTAGAACAAGGCATAGTTTTCCCTGCTGGCTCTTTGGGCGTGGGACCAATCTCCAGACAGATGGCCATTTTTTTGGCCTAGAGCGGCGCCTAGTGGGAAAGGGTGGTTTTGAGGCTGAAGGCAGCAGGAAAGCCTGCAGCCCCCAGGTGTGTGGGGCTATGCAAGCAGTTCCCAAAAAACTTTAGAACAAGGCATAGTTTTCCCTGCTGGCTCTTTGGGCGTGGGACCAATCTCCAGGCAGATGGCCATTTTTGTTCCTGGCGCGGCGCCAAGTGGGAAAGGGTGGTTTTGAGGCTGAAGGCAGCAGGAAAGCCTGCAGCCCCCAGGTCTGTGGGCCTACGCAAGCGGTTCCCAAAGAGCTTTAGAACAAGGCATAGTTTTCCCTGCTGGCTCTTTGGGCGTGGGACCATTCTCCAGGGATGTGGCCATTTTTGTGCCTGGCACGGCACCAAGTGGGAAAGGGTGGTTTTGAGGCTGAAGGCAGCAGGAAAGCCTGCAGCCCCCAGGTGTGTGGGGCTACGCAAGCGGTTGCCAAAGAGCTTTAGAACAAGGCATAGTTTTCCCTGCTGGCTCTTTGGGCGTGGGACCAATCTCCAGACAGATGGCCATTTTTTTGGCCTAGAGCGGCACCTAGTGGGAAAGGGTGGTTTTGAGACTGAAGGCAGCAGGAAAGCCTGCAGCCCCCAGGTGTGTGGGGCTACGCAAGCGGTTCCCAAAAAACTTTAGAACAAGGCATAGTTTTCCCTGCTGGCTCTTTGGGCGTGGGACCAATCTCCAGACAGATGGCCATTTTTGGGCCTGGCGCGGCGCCAAGTGGGAAAGGGTGGTTTTGAGGCTGAAGGCAGCAGGAAAGCCTGCAGCCCCCAGGTGTGTGGGGCTACGCAAGCGGTTCCCAAAGAGCTATAGAACAAGGCATAGTTTTCCCTGCTGGCTCTTTGTGCATGGGACCAATCTCCAGACAGATGGCCATTTTTCGGCTTAGCGCGGCGCCAAGTGGGAAAGGGTGGTTTTGAGGCTGAAGGCAGCAGGAAAGCCTGCAGCCCCCAGGTCTGTGGGGCTACGCAAGCGGTTCCCAAAGAGCTTTAGAACAAGGCATAGTTTTCCCTGCTGGCTCTTTGGGCGTGGGACCAGTCTCCAGACAGATGGCTATTTTTGTGCCTGGCACGGCACCAAGTGGGAAAGGGTGGTTTTGAGGCTGAAGGCAGCAGGAAACCCTGCAGCCCTCAGGTCTGTTTGGCTACGCAACTAGATATCTTTGTGCTCTAAATCTCCCAACAGCCAAATGTAATAGCAGAAAACATCTTGCTCGATGTCCCACATCCAGAGTTCCAAGAGAGAGCTTGCTCTCCCTGTCTTTGAGTACTGTTTTCACTGTCCCGGTTACCTCTTTGCTAACATTCTCTCGAGAGAGTTGTGCTCAAAAGCAAAGCACCTATCAAGACATATCTCCACATCGAAACTGCCAGCAGGGAAAGGTTGGGACTGTTCTTGGACTCGATAGGAACTGCTTCAAGTCACCTAATTATGTCTCTGCCTACTCTCGCCATAGAGCTAGGCACAAAACCAACCAACAACAACAGGGAAAGAGCCAGGAGGGAATTGTAGGGCTTGTTTCTCAGTGTCTCCAATAACGGCATTCAGTGTGCCACCAACTTTTTCTTCTACACCCTCGAGGAGTTCTCCTCAAAATCCATAAAGGTCTTGTTATACGTAAAACAACCAAAGGGCCAAAAGTGAATTGTATAGCTGTTCTCAGTGTCTCTGAGAATTGCTCTGATTATCCGTGTGACCTCTTTGCTAAGACTCTACAGAGAGCCTTCCTCAAAACCAACACACATCTTGACATATCTCCCACATTGATCGCAGTGTCTCTCCAGGAACGGCATTCAGTGAGCCAGGAACTTTTCTGCCTACACTGTCCACTGAGTTGTCCTCAAAACCGATATATGTCCTGCTATATCTACTACATGGAAAGTGCCAAGAGAATAATGTAGAGCTTGCTCTCCCTGTCTTTGAGTACTGCTTTCTACTCTCCCGATTACCTCTTTGCTAACATTCTCTTCAGAGCTGCAGTGAAACAGGAACCATGTGGAGAAGGCACCCACACTGAAAATGACTGGAAGGAACGTTGGGGCTTCTTCTCAGTGTCTCTGATGTCAGGTTTTACTGTCCCGGGAAAGTCTCTGCTAACACGCTGCAGAGCGCAGTGCCCAATATACAGAAACGTCTTGCGGTATCTCCTACAGGGAAAGTGCCAGGAGGGAATTGTGGAGTTTGGTCTCAGTGTCTCTGAGAATTGCTCTGATTATCCGTGTGACCTCTTTGCTAAGACTCTCCAGAGAGCCTTCCTCAAAACCAACACACATCTTGACATATCTCCCACATTGATCGCAGTGTCTCTCCAGGAACGGCATTCAGTGAGCCAGGAACTTTTCTGCCCACACTGTCCGGGGACAGTTCCTTAAAACCGATATAGATCCTGCTATATCTCCCACATGGAAAATGCCAGGAGGGAGAAGTGGGCATTATGTTTAGACTTTCTCAGAACTGCTTCAAATCAACTGGATATCTTTGTGCTGTAAATCTCCCAATAGCCAAATGTAAAAGCAGCAAACATCTCGCTGTATGTCCCACATCCAAAGTGCCAAGAGAGAGCTTGCTCTCCCTGTCTTTGAGTACTGCTTTCTACTCTCCCGGTTACCTCTTTGCTAACATTCTCTTCAGAGCTGCAGTGAAACCAGGAACCATGTGGAGAAGGCACCCACACTGAAAATGTCTGGAAGGAACGTTGGGGCTTCTTCTCAGTGTCTCTGATGTCAGGTTTTACTGTCCCGGGAAAGTCTCTGCTAACACGCTGCAGAGCGCAGTGCCCAATATACAGAAACGTCTTGCGGTATCTCCTACAGGGAAAGTGCCAGGAGGGAATTGTGGAGTTTGGTCTCAGTGTCTCTGAGAATTGCTCTGATTATCCGTGTGACCTCTTTGCTAAGACTCTCCAGAGAGCCTTCCTCAAAACCAACACACATCTTGACATATCTCCCACACTGATCGCAGTGTCTCCAGGAACGACATTCAAGGAGCCAGGAACTTTTCTGCCCACACTGTCCGGGGACAGTTCCTTAAAACCAATATACATCCTGCTATATCTCCCACATGGAAAATGCCAGGAGGGAGAAGTGGGCATTATGTTTAGACTTTCTCAGAACTGCTTCAAATCAACTGGATATCTTTGTGCTGTAAATCTCCCAATAGCCAAATGTAAAAGCAGCAAACATCTCGCTGTATGTCCCACATCCAAAGTGCCAAGAGAGAGCTTGCTCTCCCTGTCTTTGAGTACTGCTTTTTACTCTCCCGGTTACCTCTTTGCTAACATTCTCTTCAGAGCTGCAGTGAAACCAGGAACCATGTGGAGAAGGCACCCACACTGAAAATGTCTGGAAGGAACGTTGGGGCTTCTTCTCAGTGTCTCTGACGTCAGGTTTTACTGTCCCGGGAAAGTCTCTGCTAACACGCTGCAGAGCGCAGTGCCCAATATACAGAAACGTCTTGTGGTATCTCCTACAGGGAAAGTGCCAGGAGGGAATTGTGGAGTTTGGTCTCAGTGTCTCTGAGAATTGCTCTGATTATCCGTGTGACCTCTTTGCTAAGTCTCTCCAGAGAGCCGTCCTCAAAACCAACACACATCTTGACATATCTCCCACATTGATCGCAGTGTCTCTCCAGGAACGGCATTCAGTGAGCCAGGAACTTTTCTGCCTACACTGTCTGGGGACGGTTCCTCAAAACCAATATACATCCTGCTATATCTCCCACATGGAAAATGCCAGGAGGGAGAAGTGGGCATTATGTTTAGACTTTCTCAGAACTGCTTCAAATCAACTAGATATCTTTGTGCTGTAAATCTCCCAACAGCCAAACATAAAAGCAGCAAGGGCCTGGCGCGGCGCCAAGTGGGAAAGGGTGGTTTTGAGGCTGAAGGTAGCAGGAAAGCCTGCAGCCCCCAGGTCTGTGGGGCTACGCAAGCGGTTCCCAAAGAGCTTTAGAACAAGGCATAGTTTTCCCTGCTGGCTCTTTGGGCGTGGGACCAGTCTCCAGACATATGGCCATTTTTGGGCCTAGAGCGGCGCCAAGTGGGAAAGGTGGTTTTTGAGGCTGAAGGCAGCAGGAAAGCCTGCAGCCCCCAGGTCTGTGGGGCTATGCAAGCGGTTCCCAAAGAGCTTTAGAACAAGGCATAGTTTTCCCTGCTGGCTCTTTGGGCGTGGGACCAATCTCCAGACAGATGGCCATTTTTGTGCCTGGCGCGGCGCCAAGTGGGAATGGGTGGTTTTGAGACTGAAGGCAGCAGGAAAGCCTGCAGTCCCCCGGTCTGTGGGGCTACGCAAGCGGTTCCCAAAGAGCTTTAGAACAAGGCATAGTTTTCCCTGCTGGCTCTTTGGGCGTGGGACCAATCTCCTGAGATATGGCCATTTTTGTGCCTGGCGCGGCGCCAAGTGGGAATGGGTGGTTTTGAGACTGAAGGCAGCAGGAAAGCCTGCAGCCCCCAGGTGTGTGGGGCTACGCAAGCGGTTCCCAAAGAGCTTTAGAACAAGGCATAGTTTTCCCTGCTGGCTCTTTGGGCGTGGGACCAATCTCCAGACAGATGGCCATTTTTGGGCCTAGAGCGGCTCCTAGTGGGAAAGGGTGGTTTTGAGACTGAAGGCAGCAGGAAAGCCTGCAGCCCCCAGGTGTGTGGGGCTACGCAAGCGGTTCCCAAAGAGCTTTAGAACAAGGCATAGTTTTCCCTGCTGGCTCTTTGGGCGTGGGACCATTCTCCAGGGATGTGGCCATTTTTGTGCCTGGCACGGCACCAAGTGGGAAAGGGTGGTTTTGAGGCTGAAGGCAGCAGGAAAGCCTGCAGCCCCCAGGTGTGTGGGGCTACGCAAGCGGTTGCCAAAGAGCTTTAGAACAAGGCATAGTTTTCCCTGCTGGCTCTTTGGGCGTGGGACCAATCTCCAGACAGATGGCCATTTTTTTGGCCTAGAGCGGCACCTAGTGGGAAAGGGTGGTTTTGAGACTGAAGGCAGCAGGAAAGCCTGCAGCCCCCAGGTGTGTGGGGCTACGCAAGCGGTTCCCAAAAAACTTTAGAACAAGGCATAGTTTTCCCTGCTGGCTCTTTGGGCGTGGGACCAATCTCCAGACAGATGGCCATTTTTGGGCCTGGCGCGGCGCCAAGTGGGAAAGGGTGGTTTTGAGGCTGAAGGCAGCAGGAAAGCCTGCAGCCCCCAGGTGTGTGGGGCTACGCAAGCGGTTCCCAAAGAGCTATAGAACAAGGCATAGTTTTCCCTGCTGGCTCTTTGTGCATGGGACCAATCTCCAGACAGATGGCCATTTTTCGGCTTAGCGCGGCGCCAAGTGGGAAAGGGTGGTTTTGAGGCTGAAGGCAGCAGGAAAGCCTGCAGCCCCCAGGTCTGTGGGGCTACGCAAGCGGTTCCCAAAGAGCTTTAGAACAAGGCATAGTTTTCCCTGCTGGCTCTTTGGGCGTGGGACCAGTCTCCAGACAGATGGCTATTTTTGTGCCTGGCACGGCACCAAGTGGGAAAGGGTGGTTTTGAGGCTGAAGGCAGCAGGAAACCCTGCAGCCCTCAGGTCTGTTTGGCTACGCAACTAGATATCTTTGTGCTCTAAATCTCCCAACAGCCAAATGTAATAGCAGAAAACATCTTGCTCTATGTCCCACATCCAGAGTTCCAAGAGAGAGCTTGCTCTCCCTGTCTTTGAGTACTGTTTTCACTGTCCCGGTTACCTCTTTGCTAACATTCTCTCGAGAGAGTTGTGCTCAAAAGCAAAGCACCTATCAAGACATATCTCCACATCGAAACTGCCAGCAGGGAAAGGTTGGGACTGTTCTTGGACTCGATAGGAACTGCTTCAAGTCACCTAATTATGTCTCTGCCTACTCTCGCCATAGAGCTAGGCGCAAAACCAACCAACAACAACAGGGAAAGAGCCAGGAGGGAATTGTAGGGCTTGTTTCTCAGTGTCTCCAATAACGGCATTCAGTGTGCCACCAACTTTTTCTTCTACACCCTCGAGGAGTTCTCCTCAAAATCCATAAAGGTCTTGTTATACGTAAAACAACCAAAGGGCCAAAAGTGAATTGTATAGCTGTTCTCAGTGTCTCTGAGAATTGCTCTGATTATCCGTGTGACCTCTTTGCTAAGACTCTACAGAGAGCCTTCCTCAAAACCAACACACATCTTGACATATCTCCCACATTGATCGCAGTGTCTCTCCAGGAACGGCATTCAGTGAGCCAGGAACTTTTCTGCCTACACTGTCCACTGAGTTGTCCTCAAAACCGATATATGTCCTGCTATATCTACTACATGGAAAGTGCCAAGAGAATAATGTAGAGCTTGCTCTCCCTGTCTTTGAGTACTGCTTTCTACTCTCCCGATTACCTCTTTGCTGACATTCTCTTCAGAGCTGCAGTGAAACAGGAACCATGTGGAGAAGGCACCCACACTGAAAATGACTGGAAGGAACGTTGGGGCTTCTTCTCAGTGTCTCTGATGTCAGGTTTTACTGTCCCGGGAAAGTCTCTGCTAACACGCTGCAGAGCGCAGTGCCCAATATACAGAAACGTCTTGCGGTATCTCCTACAGGGAAAGTGCCAGGAGGGAATTGTGGAGTTTGGTCTCAGTGTCTCTGAGAATTGCTCTGATTATCCGTGTGACCTCTTTGCTAAGACTCTCCAGAGAGCCTTCCTCAAAACCAACACACATCTTGACATATCTCCCACATTGATCGCAGTGTCTCTCCAGGAACGGCATTCAGTGAGCCAGGAACTTTTCTGCCTACACTGTCCACTGAGTTGTCCTCAAAACCGATATATGTCCTGCTATATCTACTACATGGAAAGTGCCAAGAGAATAATGTAGAGCTTGCTCTCCCTGTCTTTGAGTACTGCTTTCTACTCTCCCGATTACCTCTTTGCTAACATTCTCTTCAGAGCTGCAGTGAAACCAGGAACCATGTGGAGAAGGCACCCACACTGAAAATGACTGGAAGGAACGTTGGGGCTTCTTCTCAGTGTCTCTGATGTCAGGTTTTACTGTCCCGGGAAAGTCTCTGCTAACACGCTGCAGAGCGCAGTGCCCAATATACAGAAACGTCTTGCGGTATCTCCTACAGGGAAAGTGCCAGGAGGGAATTGTGGAGTTTGGTCTCAGTGTCTCTGAGAATTGCTCTGATTATCCGTGTGACCTCTTTGCTAAGACTCTCCAGAGAGCCTTCCTCAAAACCAACACACATCTTGACATATCTCCCACACTGATCGCAGTGTCTCCAGGAACGGCATTCAGTGAGCCAGGAACTTTTCTGCCCACACTGTCCGGGGACAGTTCCTTAAAACCGATATACATCCTGCTATATCTCCCACATGGAAAATGCCAGGAGGGAGAAGTGGGCATTATGTTTAGACTTTCTCAGAACTGCTTCAAATCAACTGGATATCTTTGTGCTGTAAATCTCCCAATAGCCAAATGTAAAAGCAGCAAACATCTCGCTGTATGTCCCACATCCAAAGTGCCAAGAGAGAGCTTGCTCTCCCTGTCTTTGAGTACTGCTTTCTACTCTCCCGGTTACCTCTTTGCTAACGTTCTCTCGAGAGAGTTGTGCTCCAAACCAAAGCACATCTTGACATATCTCCCACATGGAAAGTGCTATTAGGCAATTGTAGGATTTGATCGCAGTGTCTCTCCAGGAACGGCATTCAGTGAGCCAGGAACTTTTCTGCCTACACTGTCTGGGGACGGTTCCTCAAAACCAATATACATCCTGCTATATCTCCCACATGGAAAATGCCAGGAGGGAGAAGTGGGCATTATGTTTAGACTTTCTCAGAACTGCTTCAAATCAACTAGATATCTTTGTGCTGTAAATCTCCCAACAGCCAAACATAAAAGCAGCAAGGGCCTGGCGCGGCGCCAAGTGGGAAAGGGTGGTTTTGAGGCTGAAGGCAGCAGGAAAGCCTGCAGCCCCCAGGTCTGTGGGGCTACGCAAGCGGTTCCCAAAGAGCTTTAGAACAAGGCATAGTTTTCCCTGCTGGCTCTTTGGGCGTGGGACCAATCTCCAGGCAGATGGCCATTTTTGTTCCTGGCACGGCGCCAAGTGCGAAAGGGTGGTTTTGAGGCTGAAGGCAGCAGGAAAGCCTGCAGCTCCCAGGTGTTTGGGACTATACAAGCGGTTCCCAAAGAGCTATAGAACAAGGCATAGTTTTCCCTGCTGGCTCTTTGGGCGTGGGACCAGTCTCCAGACATATGGCCATTTTTGGGCCTAGAGCGGCGCCAAGTGGGAAAGGGTGGTTTTTGAGGCTGAAGGCAGCAGGAAAGCCTGCAGCCCCCAGGTCTGTGGGGCTATGCAAGCGGTTCCCAAAGAGCTTTAGAACAAGGCATAGTTTTCCCTGCTGGCTCTTTGGGCGTGGGACCAGTCTCCAGACAGATGGCTATTTTTGTGCCTGGCACGGCACCAAGTGGGAAAGGGTGGTTTTGAGGCTGAAGGCAGCAGGAAACCCTGCAGCCCTCAGGTCTCTTTGGCTACGCAACTAGATATCTTTGTGCTCTAAATCTCCCAACAGCAAATGTAATAGCAGAAAACATCTTGCTCTATGTCCCACATCCAGAGTTCCAAGAGAGAGCTTGCTCTCCCTGTCTTTGAGTACTGTTTTCACTGTCCCGGTTACCTCTTTGCTAACATTCTCTCGAGAGAGTTGTGCTCAAAAGCAAAGCACCTATCAAGACATATCTCCACATCGAAACTGCCAGCAGGGAAAGGTGGGGACTGTTCTTGGACTCGATAGGAACTGCTTCAAGTCACCTAATTATGTCTCTGCCTACTCTCGCCATAGAGCTAGGCGCAAAACCAACCAACAACAACACGGAAAGAGCCAGGAGGGAATTGTAGGGCTTGTTTCTCAGTGTCTCCAATAACGGCATTCAGTGTGCCACCAACTTTTTCTTCTACACCCTCGAGGAGTTCTCCTCAAAATCCATAAAGGTCTTGTTATACGTAAAACAACCAAAGGGACAAAAGTGAATTGTATAGCTGTTCTCAGTGTCTCTGAGAATTGCTCTGATTATCCGTGTGACCTCTTTGCTAAGACTCTCCAGAGAGCCTTCCTCAAAACCAACACACATCTTGACATATCTCCCACACTGATCGCAGTGTCTCTCCAGGAACGGCATTGAAGGAGCCAGGAACTTTTCTGCCCACACTGTCCGGGGACAGTTCCTCAAAACCAATATACATCCTGCTATATCTCCCACATGGAAAATGCCAGGAGGGAGAAGTGGGCATTATGTTTAGACTTTCTCAGAACTGCTTCAAATCAACTAGATATCTTTGTGCTGTAAATCTCCCAACAGCCAAACATAAAAGCAGCAAGGGCCTGGCGCGGCGCCAAGTGGGAAAGGGTGGTTTTGAGGCTGAAGGCAGCAGGAAAGCCTGCAGCCCCCAGGTCTGTGGGGCTACGCAAGCGGTTCCCAAAGAGCTTTAGAACAAGGCATAGTTTTCCCTGCTGGCTCTTTGGGCGTGGGACCAATCTCCAGGCAGATGGCCATTTTTGTTCCTGGCACGGCGCCAAGTGCGAAACGGTGGTTTTGAGGCTGAAGGCAGCAGGAAAGCCTGCAGCTCCCAGGTGTTTGGGACTATACAAGCGGTTCCCAAAGAGCTATAGAACAAGGCATAGTTTTCCCTGCTGGCTCTTGGGCGTGGGACCAGTCTCCAGACATATGGCCATTTTTGGGCCTAGAGCGGCGCCAAGTGGGAAAGGGTGGTTTTTGAGGCTGAAGGCAGCAGGAAAGCCTGCAGCCCCCAGGTGTGTGGGGCTATGCAAGCGGTTCCCAAAGAGCTTTAGAACAAGGCATAGTTTTCCCTGCTGGCTCTTTGGGCGTGGGACCAGTCTCCAGACAGATGGCTATTTTTGTGCCTGGCACGGCACCAAGTGGGAAAGGGTGGTTTTGAGGCTGAAGGCAGCAGGAAACCCTGCAGCCCTCAGGTCTCTTTGGCTACGCAACTAGATATCTTTGTGCTCTAAATCTCCCAACAGCAAATGTAATAGCAGAAAACATCTTGCTCTATGTCCCACATCCAGAGTTCCAAGAGAGAGCTTGCTCTCCCTGTCTTTGAGTACTGTTTTCACTGTCCCGGTTACCTCTTTGCTAACATTCTCTCGAGAGAGTTGTGCTCAAAAGCAAAGCACCTATCAAGACATATCTCCACATCGAAACTGCCAGCAGGGAAAGGTGGGGACTGTTCTTGGACTCGATAGGAACTGCTTCAAGTCACCTAATTATGTCTCTGCCTACTCTCGCCATAGAGCTAGGCGCAAAACCAACCAACAACAACAGGGAAAGAGCCAGGAGGGAATTGTAGGGCTTGTTTCTCAGTGTCTCCAATAACGGCATTCAGTGTGCCACCAACTTTTTCTTCTACACCCTCGAGGAGTTCTCCTCAAAATCCATAAAGGTCTTGTTATACGTAAAACAACCAAAGGGACAAAAGTGAATTGTATAGCTGTTCTCAGTGTCTCTGAGAATTGCTCTGATTATCCGTGTGACCTCTTTGCTAAGACTCTCCAGAGAGCCTTCCTCAAAACCAACACACATCTTGACATATCTCCCACACTGATCGCAGTGTCTCTCCAGGAACGGCATTGAAGGAGCCAGGAACTTTTCTGCCCACACTGTCCGGGGACAGTTCCTCAAAACCAATATACATCCTGCTATATCTCCCACATGGAAAATGCCAGGAGGGAGAAGTGGGCATTATGTTTAGACTTTCTCAGAACTGCTTCAAATCAACTAGATATCTTTGTGCTGTAAATCTCCCAACAGCCAAACATAAAAGCAGCAAGGGCCTGGCGCGGCGCCAAGTGGGAAAGGGTGGTTTTGAGGCTGAAGGCAGCAGGAAAGCCTGCAGCCCCCAGGTCTGTGGGGCTACGCAAGCGGTTCCCAAAGAGCTTTAGAACAAGGCATAGTTTTCCCTGCTGGCTCTTTGGGCGTGGGACCAATCTCCAGGCAGATGGCCATTTTTGTTCCTGGCACGGCGCCAAGTGCGAAACGGTGGTTTTGAGGCTGAAGGCAGCAGGAAAGCCTGCAGCTCCCAGGTGTTTGGGACTATACAAGCGGTTCCCAAAGAGCTATAGAACAAGGCATAGTTTTCCCTGCTGGCTCTTGGGCGTGGGACCAGTCTCCAGACATATGGCCATTTTTGGGCCTAGAGCGGCGCCAAGTGGGAAAGGGTGGTTTTTGAGGCTGAAGGCAGCAGGAAAGCCTGCAGCCCCCAGGTGTGTGGGGCTATGCAAGCGGTTCCCAAAGAGCTTTAGAACAAGGCATAGTTTTCCCTGCTGGCTCTTTGGGCGTGGGACCAGTCTCCAGACAGATGGCTATTTTTGTGCCTGGCACGGCACCAAGTGGGAAAGGGTGGTTTTGAGGCTGAAGGCAGCAGGAAACCCTGCAGCCCTCAGGTCTCTTTGGCTACGCAACTAGATATCTTTGTGCTCTAAATCTCCCAACAGCAAATGTAATAGCAGAAAACATCTTGCTCTATGTCCCACATCCAGAGTTCCAAGAGAGAGCTTGCTCTCCCTGTCTTTGAGTACTGTTTTCACTGTCCCGGTTACCTCTTTGCTAACATTCTCTCGAGAGAGTTGTGCTCAAAAGCAAAGCACCTATCAAGACATATCTCCACATCGAAACTGCCAGCAGGGAAAGGTGGGGACTGTTCTTGGACTCGATAGGAACTGCTTCAAGTCACCTAATTATGTCTCTGCCTACTCTCGCCATAGAGCTAGGCGCAAAACCAACCAACAACAACAGGGAAAGAGCCAGGAGGGAATTGTAGGGCTTGTTTCTCAGTGTCTCCAATAACGGCATTCAGTGTGCCACCAACTTTTTCTTCTACACCCTCGAGGAGTTCTCCTCAAAATCCATAAAGGTCTTGTTATACGTAAAACAACCAAAGGGACAAAAGTGAATTGTATAGCTGTTCTCAGTGTCTCTGAGAATTGCTCTGATTATCCGTGTGACCTCTTTGCTAAGACTCTCCAGAGAGCCTTCCTCAAAACCAACACACATCTTGACATATCTCCCACACTGATCGCAGTGTCTCTCCAGGAACGGCATTGAAGGAGCCAGGAACTTTTCTGCCCACACTGTCCGGGGACAGTTCCTCAAAACCAATATACATCCTGCTATATCTCCCACATGGAAAATGCCAGGAGGGAGAAGTGGGCATTATGTTTAGACTTTCTCAGAACTGCTTCAAATCAACTGGATATCTTTGTGCTGTAAATCTCCCAATAGCCAAATGTAAAAGCAGCAAACATCTCGCTGTATGTCCCACATCCAAAGTGCCAAGAGAGAGCTTGCTCTCCCTGTCTTTGAGTACTGCTTTCTACTCTCCCGGTTACCTCTTTGCTAACGTTCTCTCGAGAGAGTTGTGCTCCAAACCAAAGCACATCTTGACATATCTCCCACATGGAAAGTGCTATTAGGCAATTGTAGGATTTGATCGCAGTGTCTCTCCAGGAACGGCATTCAGTGAGCCAGGAACTTTTCTGCCTACACTGTCCACTGAGTTGTCCTCAAAACCGATATATATCCTGCTATATCTACTACATGGAAAGTGCCAAGAGAATAATGTAGAGCTTGCTCTCCCTGTCTTTGAGTACTGCTTTCTACTCTCCCGGTTACCTCTTTGCTAACATTCTCTTCAGAGCTGCAGTGAAACCAGGAACCATGTGGAGAAGGCACCCACACTGAAAATGACTGGAAGGAACGTTGGGGCTTCTTCTCAGTGTCTCTGATGTCAGGTTTTACTGTCCCGGGAAAGTCTCTGCTAACACGCTGCAGAGCGCAGTGCCCAATATACAGAAACGTCTTGCGGTATCTCCTACAGGGAAAGTGCCAGGAGGGAATTGTGGAGTTTGGTCTCAGTGTCTCTGAGAATTGCTCTGATTATCCGTGTGACCTCTTTGCTAAGACTCTCCAGAGAGCCGTCCTCAAAACCAACACACATCTTGACATATCTCCCACATTGATCGCAGTGTCTCTCCAGGAACGGCATTCAGTGAGCCAGGAACTTTTCTGCCTACACTGTCTGGGGACGGTTCCTCAAAACCAATATACATCCTGCTATATCTCCCACATGGAAAATGCCAGGAGGGAGAAGTGGGCATTATGTTTAGACTTTCTCAGAACTGCTTCAAATCAACTAGATATCTTTGTGCTGTAAATCTCCCAACAGCCAAACATAAAAGCAGCAAGGGCCTGGCGCGGCGCCAAGTGGGAAAGGGTGGTTTTGAGGCTGAAGGTAGCAGGAAAGCCTGCAGCCCCCAGGTCTGTGGGGCTACGCAAGCGGTTCCCAAAGAGCTTTAGAACAAGGCATAGTTTTCCCTGCTGGCTCTTTGGGCGTGGGACCAGTCTCCAGACATATGGCCATTTTTGGGCCTAGAGCGGCGCCAAGTGGGAAAGGTGGTTTTTGAGGCTGAAGGCAGCAGGAAAGCCTGCAGCCCCCAGGTCTGTGGGGCTATGCAAGCGGTTCCCAAAGAGCTTTAGAACAAGGCATAGTTTTCCCTGCTGGCTCTTTGGGCGTGGGACCAATCTCCAGACAGATGGCCATTTTTGTGCCTGGCGCGGCGCCAAGTGGGAATGGGTGGTTTTGAGACTGAAGGCAGCAGGAAAGCCTGCAGTCCCCCGGTCTGTGGGGCTACGCAAGCGGTTCCCAAAGAGCTTTAGAACAAGGCATAGTTTTCCCTGCTGGCTCTTTGGGCGTGGGACCAATCTCCTGAGATATGGCCATTTTTGTGCCTGGCGCGGCGCCAAGTGGGAATGGGTGGTTTTGAGACTGAAGGCAGCAGGAAAGCCTGCAGCCCCCAGGTGTGTGGGGCTACGCAAGCGGTTCCCAAAGAGCTTTAGAACAAGGCATAGTTTTCCCTGCTGGCTCTTTGGGCGTGGGACCAATCTCCAGACAGATGGCCATTTTTGGGCCTAGAGCGGCTCCTAGTGGGAAAGGGTGGTTTTGAGACTGAAGGCAGCAGGAAAGCCTGCAGCCCCCAGGTGTGTGGGGCTACGCAAGCGGTTCCCAAAGAGCTTTAGAACAAGGCATAGTTTTCCCTGCTGGCTCTTTGGGCGTGGGACCATTCTCCAGGGATGTGGCCATTTTTGTGCCTGGTACGGCACCAAGTGGGAAAGGGTGGTTTTGAGGCTGAAGGCAGCAGGAAAGCCTGCAGCCCCCAGGTGTGTGGGGCTACGCAAGCGGTTCCCAAAGAGCTTTAGAACAAGGCATAGTTTTCCCTGCTGGCTCTTTGGGCGTGGGACCAATCTCCAGACAGATGGCCATTTTTTTGGCCTAGAGCGGCACCTAGTGGGAAAGGGTGGTTTTGAGACTGAAGGCAGCAGGAAAGCCTGCAGCCCCCAGGTGTGTGGGGCTACGCAAGCGGTTCCCAAAAAACTTTAGAACAAGGCATAGTTTTCCCTGCTGGCTCTTTGGCCGTGGGACCAATCTCCAGACAGATGGCCATTTTTGGGCCTGGCGCGGCGCCAAGTGGGAAAGGGTGGTTTTGAGGCTGAAGGCAGCAGGAAAGCCTGCAGCCCCCAGGTCTGTGGGGCTACGCAAGCGGTTCCCAAAGAGCTATAGAACAAGGCATAGTTTTCCCTGCTGGCTCTTTGTGCATGGGACCAATCTCCAGACAGATGGCCATTTTTCGGCTTAGCGCGGCGCCAAGTGGGAAAGGGTGGTTTTGAGGCTGAAGGCAGCAGGAAAGCCTGCAGCCCCCAGGTCTGTGGGGCTACGCAAGCGGTTCCCAAAGAGCTTTAGAACAAGGCATAGTTTTCCCTGCTGGCTCTTTGGGCGTGGGACCAGTCTCCAGACAGATGGCTATTTTTGTGCCTGGCACGGCACCAAGTGGGAAAGGGTGGTTTTGAGGCTGAAGGCAGCAGGAAACCCTGCAGCCCTCAGGTCTGTTTGGCTACGCAACTAGATATCTTTGTGCTCTAAATCTCCCAACAGCCAAATGTAATAGCAGAAAACATCTTGCTCTATGTCCCACATCCAGAGTTCCAAGAGAGAGCTTGCTCTCCCTGTCTTTGAGTACTGTTTTCACTGTCCCGGTTACCTCTTTGCTAACATTCTCTCGAGAGAGTTGTGCTCAAAAGCAAAGCACCTATCAAGACATATCTCCACATCGAAACTGCCAGCAGGGAAAGGTTGGGACTGTTCTTGGACTCGATAGGAACTGCTTCAAGTCACCTAATTATGTCTCTGCCTACTCTCACCATAGAGCTAGGCGCAAAACCAACCAACAACAACAGGGAAAGAGCCAGGAGGGAATTGTAGGGCTTGTTTCTCAGTGTCTCCAATAACGGCATTCAGTGTGCCACCAACTTTTTCTTCTACACCCTCGAGGAGTTCTCCTCAAAATCCATAAAGGTCTTGTTATACGTAAAACAACCAAAGGGCCAAAAGTGAATTGTATAGCTGTTCTCAGTGTCTCTGAGAATTGCTCTGATTATCCGTGTGACCTCTTTGCTAAGACTCTACAGAGAGCCTTCCTCAAAACCAACACACATCTTGACATATCTCCCACATTGATCGCAGTGTCTCTCCAGGAACGGCATTCAGTGAGCCAGGAACTTTTCTGCCTACACTGTCCACTGAGTTGTCCTCAAAACCGATATATGTCCTGCTATATCTACTACATGGAAAGTGCCAAGAGAATAATGTAGAGCTTGCTCTCCCTGTCTTTGAGTACTGCTTTCTACTCTCCCGATTACCTCTTTGCTGACATTCTCTTCAGAGCTGCAGTGAAACAGGAACCATGTGGAGAAGGCACCCACACTGAAAATGACTGGAAGGAACGTTGGGGCTTCTTCTCAGTGTCTCTGATGTCAGGTTTTACTGTCCCGGGAAAGTCTCTGCTAACACGCTGCAGAGCGCAGTGCCCAATATACAGAAACGTCTTGCGGTATCTCCTACAGGGAAAGTGCCAGGAGGGAATTGTGGAGTTTGGTCTCAGTGTCTCTGAGAATTGCTCTGATTATCCGTGTGACCTCTTTGCTAAGACTCTCCAGAGAGCCTTCCTCAAAACCAACACACATCTTGACATATCTCCCACATTGATCGCAGTGTCTCTCCAGGAACGGCATTCAGTGAGCCAGGAACTTTTCTGCCTACACTGTCCACTGAGTTGTCCTCAAAACCGATATATGTCCTGCTATATCTACTACATGGAAAGTGCCAAGAGAATAATGTAGAGCTTGCTCTCCCTGTCTTTGAGTACTGCTTTCTACTCTCCCGATTACCTCTTTGCTAACATTCTCTTCAGAGCTGCAGTGAAACCAGGAACCATGTGGAGAAGGCACCCACACTGAAAATGACTGGAAGGAACGTTGGGGCTTCTTCTCAGTGTCTCTGATGTCAGGTTTTACTGTCCCGGGAAAGTCTCTGCTAACACGCTGCAGAGCGCAGTGCCCAATATACAGAAACGTCTTGCGGTATCTCCTACAGGGAAAGTGCCAGGAGGGAATTGTGGAGTTTGGTCTCAGTGTCTCTGAGAATTGCTCTGATTATCCGTGTGACCTCTTTGCTAAGACTCTCCAGAGAGCCTTCCTCAAAACCAACACACATCTTGACATATCTCCCACACTGATCGCAGTGTCTCCAGGAACGGCATTCAGTGAGCCAGGAACTTTTCTGCCCACACTGTCCGGGGACAGTTCCTTAAAACCGATATACATCCTGCTATATCTCCCACATGGAAAATGCCAGGAGGGAGAAGTGGGCATTATGTTTAGACTTTCTCAGAACTGCTTCAAATCAACTGGATATCTTTGTGCTGTAAATCTCCCAATAGCCAAATGTAAAAGCAGCAAACATCTCGCTGTATGTCCCACATCCAAAGTGCCAAGAGAGAGCTTGCTCTCCCTGTCTTTGAGTACTGCTTTCTACTCTCCCGGTTACCTCTTTGCTAACGTTCTCTCGAGAGAGTTGTGCTCCAAACCAAAGCACATCTTGACATATCTCCCACATGGAAAGTGCTATTAGGCAATTGTAGGATTTGATCGCAGTGTCTCTCCAGGAACGGCATTCAGTGAGCCAGGAACTTTTCTGCCTACACTGTCTGGGGACGGTTCCTCAAAACCAATATACATCCTGCTATATCTCCCACATGGAAAATGCCAGGAGGGAGAAGTGGGCATTATGTTTAGACTTTCTCAGAACTGCTTCAAATCAACTAGATATCTTTGTGCTGTAAATCTCCCAACAGCCAAACATAAAAGCAGCAAGGGCCTGGCGCGGCGCCAAGTGGGAAAGGGTGGTTTTGAGGCTGAAGGCAGCAGGAAAGCCTGCAGCCCCCAGGTCTGTGGGGCTACGCAAGCGGTTCCCAAAGAGCTTTAGAACAAGGCATAGTTTTCCCTGCTGGCTCTTTGGGCGTGGGACCAATCTCCAGGCAGATGGCCATTTTTGTTCCTGGCACGGCGCCAAGTGCGAAAGGGTGGTTTTGAGGCTGAAGGCAGCAGGAAAGCCTGCAGCTCCCAGGTGTTTGGGACTATACAAGCGGTTCCCAAAGAGCTATAGAACAAGGCATAGTTTTCCCTGCTGGCTCTTTGGGCGTGGGACCAGTCTCCAGACATATGGCCATTTTTGGGCCTAGAGCGGCGCCAAGTGGGAAAGGGTGGTTTTTGAGGCTGAAGGCAGCAGGAAAGCCTGCAGCCCCCAGGTCTGTGGGGCTATGCAAGCGGTTCCCAAAGAGCTTTAGAACAAGGCATAGTTTTCCCTGCTGGCTCTTTGGGCGTGGGACCAGTCTCCAGACAGATGGCTATTTTTGTGCCTGGCACGGCACCAAGTGGGAAAGGGTGGTTTTGAGGCTGAAGGCAGCAGGAAACCCTGCAGCCCTCAGGTCTCTTTGGCTACGCAACTAGATATCTTTGTGCTCTAAATCTCCCAACAGCAAATGTAATAGCAGAAAACATCTTGCTCTATGTCCCACATCCAGAGTTCCAAGAGAGAGCTTGCTCTCCCTGTCTTTGAGTACTGTTTTCACTGTCCCGGTTACCTCTTTGCTAACATTCTCTCGAGAGAGTTGTGCTCAAAAGCAAAGCACCTATCAAGACATATCTCCACATCGAAACTGCCAGCAGGGAAAGGTGGGGACTGTTCTTGGACTCGATAGGAACTGCTTCAAGTCACCTAATTATGTCTCTGCCTACTCTCGCCATAGAGCTAGGCGCAAAACCAACCAACAACAACACGGAAAGAGCCAGGAGGGAATTGTAGGGCTTGTTTCTCAGTGTCTCCAATAACGGCATTCAGTGTGCCACCAACTTTTTCTTCTACACCCTCGAGGAGTTCTCCTCAAAATCCATAAAGGTCTTGTTATACGTAAAACAACCAAAGGGACAAAAGTGAATTGTATAGCTGTTCTCAGTGTCTCTGAGAATTGCTCTGATTATCCGTGTGACCTCTTTGCTAAGACTCTCCAGAGAGCCTTCCTCAAAACCAACACACATCTTGACATATCTCCCACACTGATCGCAGTGTCTCTCCAGGAACGGCATTGAAGGAGCCAGGAACTTTTCTGCCCACACTGTCCGGGGACAGTTCCTCAAAACCAATATACATCCTGCTATATCTCCCACATGGAAAATGCCAGGAGGGAGAAGTGGGCATTATGTTTAGACTTTCTCAGAACTGCTTCAAATCAACTAGATATCTTTGTGCTGTAAATCTCCCAACAGCCAAACATAAAAGCAGCAAGGGCCTGGCGCGGCGCCAAGTGGGAAAGGGTGGTTTTGAGGCTGAAGGCAGCAGGAAAGCCTGCAGCCCCCAGGTCTGTGGGGCTACGCAAGCGGTTCCCAAAGAGCTTTAGAACAAGGCATAGTTTTCCCTGCTGGCTCTTTGGGCGTGGGACCAATCTCCAGGCAGATGGCCATTTTTGTTCCTGGCACGGCGCCAAGTGCGAAACGGTGGTTTTGAGGCTGAAGGCAGCAGGAAAGCCTGCAGCTCCCAGGTGTTTGGGACTATACAAGCGGTTCCCAAAGAGCTATAGAACAAGGCATAGTTTTCCCTGCTGGCTCTTGGGCGTGGGACCAGTCTCCAGACATATGGCCATTTTTGGGCCTAGAGCGGCGCCAAGTGGGAAAGGGTGGTTTTTGAGGCTGAAGGCAGCAGGAAAGCCTGCAGCCCCCAGGTCTGTGGGGCTATGCAAGCGGTTCCCAAAGAGCTTTAGAACAAGGCATAGTTTTCCCTGCTGGCTCTTTGGGCGTGGGACCAGTCTCCAGACAGATGGCTATTTTTGTGCCTGGCACGGCACCAAGTGGGAAAGGGTGGTTTTGAGGCTGAAGGCAGCAGGAAACCCTGCAGCCCTCAGGTCTCTTTGGCTACGCAACTAGATATCTTTGTGCTCTAAATCTCCCAACAGCAAATGTAATAGCAGAAAACATCTTGCTCTATGTCCCACATCCAGAGTTCCAAGAGAGAGCTTGCTCTCCCTGTCTTTGAGTACTGTTTTCACTGTCCCGGTTACCTCTTTGCTAACATTCTCTCGAGAGAGTTGTGCTCAAAAGCAAAGCACCTATCAAGACATATCTCCACATCGAAACTGCCAGCAGGGAAAGGTGGGGACTGTTCTTGGACTCGATAGGAACTGCTTCAAGTCACCTAATTATGTCTCTGCCTACTCTCGCCATAGAGCTAGGCGCAAAACCAACCAACAACAACACGGAAAGAGCCAGGAGGGAATTGTAGGGCTTGTTTCTCAGTGTCTCCAATAACGGCATTCAGTGTGCCACCAACTTTTTCTTCTACACCCTCGAGGAGTTCTCCTCAAAATCCATAAAGGTCTTGTTATACGTAAAACAACCAAAGGGACAAAAGTGAATTGTATAGCTGTTCTCAGTGTCTCTGAGAATTGCTCTGATTATCCGTGTGACCTCTTTGCTAAGACTCTCCAGAGAGCCTTCCTCAAAACCAACACACATCTTGACATATCTCCCACACTGATCGCAGTGTCTCTCCAGGAACGGCATTGAAGGAGCCAGGAACTTTTCTGCCCACACTGTCCGGGGACAGTTCCTCAAAACCAATATACATCCTGCTATATCTCCCACATGGAAAATGCCAGGAGGGAGAAGTGGGCATTATGTTTAGACTTTCTCAGAACTGCTTCAAATCAACTGGATATCTTTGTGCTGTAAATCTCCCAATAGCCAAATGTAAAAGCAGCAAACATCTCGCTGTATGTCCCACATCCAAAGTGCCAAGAGAGAGCTTGCTCTCCCTGTCTTTGAGTACTGCTTTCTACTCTCCCGGTTACCTCTTTGCTAACGTTCTCTCGAGAGAGTTGTGCTCCAAACCAAAGCACATCTTGACATATCTCCCACATGGAAAGTGCTATTAGGCAATTGTAGGATTTGATCGCAGTGTCTCTCCAGGAACGGCATTCAGTGAGCCAGGAACTTTTCTGCCTACACTGTCTGGGGACGGTTCCTCAAAACCAATATACATCCTGCTATATCTCCCACATGGAAAATGCCAGGAGGGAGAAGTGGGCATTATGTTTAGACTTTCTCAGAACTGCTTCAAATCAACTAGATATCTTTGTGCTGTAAATCTCCCAACAGCCAAACATAAAAGCAGCAAGGGCCTGGCGCGGCGCCAAGTGGGAAAGGGTGGTTTTGAGGCTGAAGGCAGCAGGAAAGCCTGCAGCCCCCAGGTCTGTGGGGCTACGCAAGCGGTTCCCAAAGAGCTTTAGAACAAGGCATAGTTTTCCCTGCTGGCTCTTTGGGCGTGGGACCAATCTCCAGGCAGATGGCCATTTTTGTTCCTGGCACGGCGCCAAGTGCGAAAGGGTGGTTTTGAGGCTGAAGGCAGCAGGAAAGCCTGCAGCTCCCAGGTGTTTGGGACTATACAAGCGGTTCCCAAAGAGCTATAGAACAAGGCATAGTTTTCCCTGCTGGCTCTTTGGGCGTGGGACCAGTCTCCAGACATATGGCCATTTTTGGGCCTAGAGCGGCGCCAAGTGGGAAAGGGTGGTTTTTGAGGCTGAAGGCAGCAGGAAAGCCTGCAGCCCCCAGGTGTGTGGGGCTATGCAAGCGGTTCCCAAAGAGCTTTAGAACAAGGCATAGTTTTCCCTGCTGGCTCTTTGGGCGTGGGACCAGTCTCCAGACAGATGGCTATTTTTGTGCCTGGCACGGCACCAAGTGGGAAAGGGTGGTTTTGAGGCTGAAGGCAGCAGGAAACCCTGCAGCCCTCAGGTCTCTTTGGCTACGCAACTAGATATCTTTGTGCTCTAAATCTCCCAACAGCAAATGTAATAGCAGAAAACATCTTGCTCTATGTCCCACATCCAGAGTTCCAAGAGAGAGCTTGCTCTCCCTGTCTTTGAGTACTGTTTTCACTGTCCCGGTTACCTCTTTGCTAACATTCTCTCGAGAGAGTTGTGCTCAAAAGCAAAGCACCTATCAAGACATATCTCCACATCGAAACTGCCAGCAGGGAAAGGTGGGGACTGTTCTTGGACTCGATAGGAACTGCTTCAAGTCACCTAATTATGTCTCTGCCTACTCTCGCCATAGAGCTAGGCGCAAAACCAACCAACAACAACACGGAAAGAGCCAGGAGGGAATTGTAGGGCTTGTTTCTCAGTGTCTCCAATAACGGCATTCAGTGTGCCACCAACTTTTTCTTCTACACCCTCGAGGAGTTCTCCTCAAAATCCATAAAGGTCTTGTTATACGTAAAACAACCAAAGGGACAAAAGTGAATTGTATAGCTGTTCTCAGTGTCTCTGAGAATTGCTCTGATTATCCGTGTGACCTCTTTGCTAAGACTCTCCAGAGAGCCTTCCTCAAAACCAACACACATCTTGACATATCTCCCACACTGATCGCAGTGTCTCTCCAGGAACGGCATTGAAGGAGCCAGGAACTTTTCTGCCCACACTGTCCGGGGACAGTTCCTCAAAACCAATATACATCCTGCTATATCTCCCACATGGAAAATGCCAGGAGGGAGAAGTGGGCATTATGTTTAGACTTTCTCAGAACTGCTTCAAATCAACTAGATATCTTTGTGCTGTAAATCTCCCAACAGCCAAACATAAAAGCAGCAAGGGCCTGGCGCGGCGCCAAGTGGGAAAGGGTGGTTTTGAGGCTGAAGGCAGCAGGAAAGCCTGCAGCCCCCAGGTCTGTGGGGCTACGCAAGCGGTTCCCAAAGAGCTTTAGAACAAGGCATAGTTTTCCCTGCTGGCTCTTTGGGCGTGGGACCAATCTCCAGGCAGATGGCCATTTTTGTTCCTGGCACGGCGCCAAGTGCGAAACGGTGGTTTTGAGGCTGAAGGCAGCAGGAAAGCCTGCAGCTCCCAGGTGTTTGGGACTATACAAGCGGTTCCCAAAGAGCTATAGAACAAGGCATAGTTTTCCCTGCTGGCTCTTGGGCGTGGGACCAGTCTCCAGACATATGGCCATTTTTGGGCCTAGAGCGGCGCCAAGTGGGAAAGGGTGGTTTTTGAGGCTGAAGGCAGCAGGAAAGCCTGCAGCCCCCAGGTCTGTGGGGCTATGCAAGCGGTTCCCAAAGAGCTTTAGAACAAGGCATAGTTTTCCCTGCTGGCTCTTTGGGCGTGGGACCAGTCTCCAGACAGATGGCTATTTTTGTGCCTGGCACGGCACCAAGTGGGAAAGGGTGGTTTTGAGGCTGAAGGCAGCAGGAAACCCTGCAGCCCTCAGGTCTCTTTGGCTACGCAACTAGATATCTTTGTGCTCTAAATCTCCCAACAGCAAATGTAATAGCAGAAAACATCTTGCTCTATGTCCCACATCCAGAGTTCCAAGAGAGAGCTTGCTCTCCCTGTCTTTGAGTACTGTTTTCACTGTCCCGGTTACCTCTTTGCTAACATTCTCTCGAGAGAGTTGTGCTCAAAAGCAAAGCACCTATCAAGACATATCTCCACATCGAAACTGCCAGCAGGGAAAGGTGGGGACTGTTCTTGGACTCGATAGGAACTGCTTCAAGTCACCTAATTATGTCTCTGCCTACTCTCGCCATAGAGCTAGGCGCAAAACCAACCAACAACAACAGGGAAAGAGCCAGGAGGGAATTGTAGGGCTTGTTTCTCAGTGTCTCCAATAACGGCATTCAGTGTGCCACCAACTTTTTCTTCTACACCCTCGAGGAGTTCTCCTCAAAATCCATAAAGGTCTTGTTATACGTAAAACAACCAAAGGGACAAAAGTGAATTGTATAGCTGTTCTCAGTGTCTCTGAGAATTGCTCTGATTATCCGTGTGACCTCTTTGCTAAGACTCTCCAGAGAGCCTTCCTCAAAACCAACACACATCTTGACATATCTCCCACACTGATCGCAGTGTCTCTCCAGGAACGGCATTGAAGGAGCCAGGAACTTTTCTGCCCACACTGTCCGGGGACAGTTCCTCAAAACCAATATACATCCTGCTATATCTCCCACATGGAAAATGCCAGGAGGGAGAAGTGGGCATTATGTTTAGACTTTCTCAGAACTGCTTCAAATCAACTGGATATCTTTGTGCTGTAAATCTCCCAATAGCCAAATGTAAAAGCAGCAAACATCTCGCTGTATGTCCCACATCCAAAGTGCCAAGAGAGAGCTTGCTCTCCCTGTCTTTGAGTACTGCTTTCTACTCTCCCGGTTACCTCTTTGCTAACGTTCTCTCGAGAGAGTTGTGCTCCAAACCAAAGCACATCTTGACATATCTCCCACATGGAAAGTGCTATTAGGCAATTGTAGGATTTGATCGCAGTGTCTCTCCAGGAACGGCATTCAGTGAGCCAGGAACTTTTCTGCCTACACTGTCCACTGAGTTGTCCTCAAAACCGATATATATCCTGCTATATCTACTACATGGAAAGTGCCAAGAGAATAATGTAGAGCTTGCTCTCCCTGTCTTTGAGTACTGCTTTCTACTCTCCCGGTTACCTCTTTGCTAACATTCTCTTCAGAGCTGCAGTGAAACCAGGAACCATGTGGAGAAGGCACCCACACTGAAAATGACTGGAAGGAACGTTGGGGCTTCTTCTCAGTGTCTCTGATGTCAGGTTTTACTGTCCCGGGAAAGTCTCTGCTAACACGCTGCAGAGCGCAGTGCCCAATATACAGAAACGTCTTGCGGTATCTCCTACAGGGAAAGTGCCAGGAGGGAATTGTGGAGTTTGGTCTCAGTGTCTCTGAGAATTGCTCTGATTATCCGTGTGACCTCTTTGCTAAGACTCTCCAGAGAGCCTTCCTCAAAACCAACACACATCTTGACATATCTCCCACACTGATCGCAGTGTCTCCAGGAACGGCATTGAAGGAGCCAGGAACTTTTCTGCCCACACTGTCCGGGGACAGTTCCTCAAAACCAATATACATCCTGCTATATCTCCCACATGGAAAATGCCAGGAGGGAGAAGTGGGCATTATGTTTAGACTTTCTCAGAACTGCTTCAAATCAACTGGATATCTTTGTGCTGTAAATCTCCCAATAGCCAAATGTAAAAGCAGCAAACATCTCGCTGTATGTCCCACATCCAAAGTGCCAAGAGAGAGCTTGCTCTCCCTGTCTTTGAGTACTGCTTTTTACTCTCCCGGTTACCTCTTTGCTAACGTTCTCTCGAGAGAGTTGTGCTCCAAACCAAAGCACATCTTGACATATCTCCCACATGGAAAGTGCTATTAGGCAATTGTAGGATTTGATCGCAGTGTCTCTCCAGGAACGGCATTCAGTGAGCCAGGAACTTTTCTGCCTACACTGTCTGGGGACGGTTCCTCAAAACCAATATACATCCTGCTATATCTCCCACATGGAAAATGCCAGGAGGGAGAAGTGGGCATTATGTTTAGACTTTCTCAGAACTGCTTCAAATCAACTAGATATCTTTGTGCTGTAAATCTCCCAACAGCCAAACATAAAAGCAGCAAGGGCCTGGCGCGGCGCCAAGTGGGAAAGGGTGGTTTTGAGGCTGAAGGCAGCAGGAAAGCCTGCAGCCCCCAGGTCTGTGGGGCTACGCAAGCGGTTCCCAAAGAGCTTTAGAACAAGGCATAGTTTTCCCTGCTGGCTCTTTGGGCGTGGGACCAATCTCCAGGCAGATGGCCATTTTTGTTCCTGGCACGGCGCCAAGTGCGAAAGGGTGGTTTTGAGGCTGAAGGCAGCAGGAAAGCCTGCAGCTCCCAGGTGTTTGGGACTATACAAGCGGTTCCCAAAGAGCTATAGAACAAGGCATAGTTTTCCCTGCTGGCTCTTTGGGCGTGGGACCAGTCTCCAGACATATGGCCATTTTTGGGCCTAGAGCGGCGCCAAGTGGGAAAGGGTGGTTTTTGAGGCTGAAGGCAGCAGGAAAGCCTGCAGCCCCCAGGTCTGTGGGGCTATGCAAGCGGTTCCCAAAGAGCTTTAGAACAAGGCATAGTTTTCCCTGCTGGCTCTTTGGGCGTGGGACCAGTCTCCAGACAGATGGCTATTTTTGTGCCTGGCACGGCACCAAGTGGGAAAGGGTGGTTTTGAGGCTGAAGGCAGCAGGAAACCCTGCAGCCCTCAGGTCTCTTTGGCTACGCAACTAGATATCTTTGTGCTCTAAATCTCCCAACAGCAAATGTAATAGCAGAAAACATCTTGCTCTATGTCCCACATCCAGAGTTCCAAGAGAGAGCTTGCTCTCCCTGTCTTTGAGTACTGTTTTCACTGTCCCGGTTACCTCTTTGCTAACATTCTCTCGAGAGAGTTGTGCTCAAAAGCAAAGCACCTATCAAGACATATCTCCACATCGAAACTGCCAGCAGGGAAAGGTGGGGACTGTTCTTGGACTCGATAGGAACTGCTTCAAGTCACCTAATTATGTCTCTGCCTACTCTCGCCATAGAGCTAGGCGCAAAACCAACCAACAACAACACGGAAAGAGCCAGGAGGGAATTGT
The DNA here is from genome assembly GCF_028500815.1 of Rissa tridactyla. Classification (NCBI taxonomy): domain Eukaryota; kingdom Metazoa; phylum Chordata; class Aves; order Charadriiformes; family Laridae; genus Rissa; species Rissa tridactyla. The sequence goes on from NW_026529366.1 coordinate 213,079, forward strand.
AGGGCTTGTTTCTCAGTGTCTCCAATAACGGCATTCAGTGTGCCACCAACTTTTTCTTCTACACCCTCGAGGAGTTCTCCTCAAAATCCATAAAGGTCTTGTTATACGTAAAACAACCAAAGGGACAAAAGTGAATTGTATAGCTGTTCTCAGTGTCTCTGAGAATTGCTCTGATTATCCGTGTGACCTCTTTGCTAAGACTCTCCAGAGAGCCTTCCTCAAAACCAACACACATCTTGACATATCTCCCACACTGATCGCAGTGTCTCTCCAGGAACGGCATTGAAGGAGCCAGGAACTTTTCTGCCCACACTGTCCGGGGACAGTTCCTCAAAACCAATATACATCCTGCTATATCTCCCACATGGAAAATGCCAGGAGGGAGAAGTGGGCATTATGTTTAGACTTTCTCAGAACTGCTTCAAATCAACTAGATATCTTTGTGCTGTAAATCTCCCAACAGCCAAACATAAAAGCAGCAAGGGCCTGGCGCGGCGCCAAGTGGGAAAGGGTGGTTTTGAGGCTGAAGGCAGCAGGAAAGCCTGCAGCCCCCAGGTCTGTGGGGCTACGCAAGCGGTTCCCAAAGAGCTTTAGAACAAGGCATAGTTTTCCCTGCTGGCTCTTTGGGCGTGGGACCAATCTCCAGGCAGATGGCCATTTTTGTTCCTGGCACGGCGCCAAGTGCGAAACGGTGGTTTTGAGGCTGAAGGCAGCAGGAAAGCCTGCAGCTCCCAGGTGTTTGGGACTATACAAGCGGTTCCCAAAGAGCTATAGAACAAGGCATAGTTTTCCCTGCTGGCTCTTGGGCGTGGGACCAGTCTCCAGACATATGGCCATTTTTGGGCCTAGAGCGGCGCCAAGTGGGAAAGGGTGGTTTTTGAGGCTGAAGGCAGCAGGAAAGCCTGCAGCCCCCAGGTCTGTGGGGCTATGCAAGCGGTTCCCAAAGAGCTTTAGAACAAGGCATAGTTTTCCCTGCTGGCTCTTTGGGCGTGGGACCAGTCTCCAGACAGATGGCTATTTTTGTGCCTGGCACGGCACCAAGTGGGAAAGGGTGGTTTTGAGGCTGAAGGCAGCAGGAAACCCTGCAGCCCTCAGGTCTCTTTGGCTACGCAACTAGATATCTTTGTGCTCTAAATCTCCCAACAGCAAATGTAATAGCAGAAAACATCTTGCTCTATGTCCCACATCCAGAGTTCCAAGAGAGAGCTTGCTCTCCCTGTCTTTGAGTACTGTTTTCACTGTCCCGGTTACCTCTTTGCTAACATTCTCTCGAGAGAGTTGTGCTCAAAAGCAAAGCACCTATCAAGACATATCTCCACATCGAAACTGCCAGCAGGGAAAGGTGGGGACTGTTCTTGGACTCGATAGGAACTGCTTCAAGTCACCTAATTATGTCTCTGCCTACTCTCGCCATAGAGCTAGGCGCAAAACCAACCAACAACAACAGGGAAAGAGCCAGGAGGGAATTGTAGGGCTTGTTTCTCAGTGTCTCCAATAACGGCATTCAGTGTGCCACCAACTTTTTCTTCTACACCCTCGAGGAGTTCTCCTCAAAATCCATAAAGGTCTTGTTATACGTAAAACAACCAAAGGGACAAAAGTGAATTGTATAGCTGTTCTCAGTGTCTCTGAGAATTGCTCTGATTATCCGTGTGACCTCTTTGCTAAGACTCTCCAGAGAGCCTTCCTCAAAACCAACACACATCTTGACATATCTCCCACACTGATCGCAGTGTCTCTCCAGGAACGGCATTGAAGGAGCCAGGAACTTTTCTGCCCACACTGTCCGGGGACAGTTCCTCAAAACCAATATACATCCTGCTATATCTCCCACATGGAAAATGCCAGGAGGGAGAAGTGGGCATTATGTTTAGACTTTCTCAGAACTGCTTCAAATCAACTGGATATCTTTGTGCTGTAAATCTCCCAATAGCCAAATGTAAAAGCAGCAAACATCTCGCTGTATGTCCCACATCCAAAGTGCCAAGAGAGAGCTTGCTCTCCCTGTCTTTGAGTACTGCTTTCTACTCTCCCGGTTACCTCTTTGCTAACGTTCTCTCGAGAGAGTTGTGCTCCAAACCAAAGCACATCTTGACATATCTCCCACATGGAAAGTGCTATTAGGCAATTGTAGGATTTGATCGCAGTGTCTCTCCAGGAACGGCATTCAGTGAGCCAGGAACTTTTCTGCCTACACTGTCCACTGAGTTGTCCTCAAAACCGATATATATCCTGCTATATCTACTACATGGAAAGTGCCAAGAGAATAATGTAGAGCTTGCTCTCCCTGTCTTTGAGTACTGCTTTCTACTCTCCCGGTTACCTCTTTGCTAACATTCTCTTCAGAGCTGCAGTGAAACCAGGAACCATGTGGAGAAGGCACCCACACTGAAAATGACTGGAAGGAACGTTGGGGCTTCTTCTCAGTGTCTCTGATGTCAGGTTTTACTGTCCCGGGAAAGTCTCTGCTAACACGCTGCAGAGCGCAGTGCCCAATATACAGAAACGTCTTGCGGTATCTCCTACAGGGAAAGTGCCAGGAGGGAATTGTGGAGTTTGGTCTCAGTGTCTCTGAGAATTGCTCTGATTATCCGTGTGACCTCTTTGCTAAGACTCTCCAGAGAGCCTTCCTCAAAACCAACACACATCTTGACATATCTCCCACACTGATCGCAGTGTCTCCAGGAACGGCATTGAAGGAGCCAGGAACTTTTCTGCCCACACTGTCCGGGGACAGTTCCTCAAAACCAATATACATCCTGCTATATCTCCCACATGGAAAATGCCAGGAGGGAGAAGTGGGCATTATGTTTAGACTTTCTCAGAACTGCTTCAAATCAACTGGATATCTTTGTGCTGTAAATCTCCCAATAGCCAAATGTAAAAGCAGCAAACATCTCGCTGTATGTCCCACATCCAAAGTGCCAAGAGAGAGCTTGCTCTCCCTGTCTTTGAGTACTGCTTTTTACTCTCCCGGTTACCTCTTTGCTAACGTTCTCTCGAGAGAGTTGTGCTCCAAACCAAAGCACATCTTGACATATCTCCCACATGGAAAGTGCTATTAGGCAATTGTAGGATTTGATCGCAGTGTCTCTCCAGGAACGGCATTCAGTGAGCCAGGAACTTTTCTGCCTACACTGTCCACTGAGTTGTCCTCAAAACCGATATATATCCTGCTATATCTACTACATGGAAAGTGCCAAGAGAATAATGTAGAGCTTGCTCTCCCTGTCTTTGAGTACTGCTTTCTACTCTCCCGGTTACCTCTTTGCTAACATTCTCTTCAGAGCTGCAGTGAAACCAGGAACCATGTGGAGAAGGCACCCACACTGAAAATGACTGGAAGGAACGTTGGGGCTTCTTCTCAGTGTCTCTGATGTCAGGTTTTACTGTCCCGGGAAAGTCTCTGCTAACACGCTGCAGAGCGCAGTGCCCAATATACAGAAACGTCTTGCGGTATCTCCTACAGGGAAAGTGCCAGGAGGGAATTGTGGAGTTTGGTCTCAGTGTCTCTGAGAATTGCTCTGATTATCCGTGTGACCTCTTTGCTAAGACTCTCCAGAGAGCCTTCCTCAAAACCAACACACATCTTGACATATCTCCCACACTGATCGCAGTGTCTCCAGGAACGGCATTGAAGGAGCCAGGAACTTTTCTGCCCACACTGTCCGGGGACAGTTCCTCAAAACCAATATACATCCTGCTATATCTCCCACATGGAAAATGCCAGGAGGGAGAAGTGGGCATTATGTTTAGACTTTCTCAGAACTGCTTCAAATCAACTGGATATCTTTGTGCTGTAAATCTCCCAATAGCCAAATGTAAAAGCAGCAAACATCTCGCTGTATGTCCCACATCCAAAGTGCCAAGAGAGAGCTTGCTCTCCCTGTCTTTGAGTGCTGCTTTCTACTCTCCCGGTTACCTCTTTGCTAACGTTCTCTCGAGAGAGTTGTGCTCCAAACCAAAGCACATCTTGACATATCTCCCACATGGAAAGTGCTATTAGGCAATTGTAGGATTTGATCGCAGTGTCTCTCCAGGAACGGCATTCAGTGAGCCAGGAACTTTTCTGCCTACACTGTCCACTGAGTTGTCCTCAAAACCGATATATATCCTGCTATATCTACTACATGGAAAGTGCCAAGAGAATAATGTAGAGCTTGCTCTCCCTGTCTTTGAGTACTGCTTTCTACTCTCCCGATTACCTCTTTGCTAACATTCTCTTCAGCGCTGCAGTGAAACCAGGAACCATGTGGAGAAGGCACCCACACTGAAAATGTCTGGAAGGAACGTTGGGGCTTCTTCTCAGTGTCTCTGATGTCAGGTTTTACTGTCCCGGGAAAGTCTCTGCTAACACGCTGCAGAGCGCAGTGCCCAATATACAGAAACGTCTTGCGGTATCTCCTACAGGGAAAGTGCCAGGAGGGAATTGTGGAGTTTGGTCTCAGTGTCTCTGAGAATTGCTCTGATTATCCGTGTGACCTCTTTGCTAAGACTCTCCAGAGAGCCTTCCTCAAAACCAACACACATCTTGACATATCTCCCACACTTATCGCAGTGTCTCCAGGAACGGCATTGAAGGAGCCAGGAACTTTTCTGCCCACACTGTCCGGGGACAGTTCCTCAAAACCAATATACATCCTGCTATATCTCCCACATGGAAAATGCCAGGAGGGAGAAGTGGGCATTATGTTTAGACTTTCTCAGAACTGCTTCAAATCAACTGGATATCTTTGTGCTGTAAATCTCCCAATAGCCAAATGTAAAAGCAGCAAACATCTCGCTGTATGTCCCACATCCAAAGTGCCAAGAGAGAGCTTGCTCTCCCTGTCTTTGAGTACTGCTTTCTACTCTCCCGGTTACCTCTTTGCTAACGTTCTCTCGAGAGAGTTGTGCTCCAAACCAAAGCACATCTTGACATATCTCCCACATGGAAAGTGCTATTAGGCAATTGTAGGATTTGATCGCAGTGTCTCTCCAGGAACGGCATTCAGTGAGCCAGGAACTTTTCTGCCTACACTGTCCACTGAGTTGTCCTCAAAACCGATATATATCCTGCTATATCTACTACATGGAAAGTGCCAAGAGAATAATGTAGAGCTTGCTCTCCCTGTCTTTGAGTACTGCTTTCTACTCTCCCGGTTACCTCTTTGCTAACATTCTCTTCAGAGCTGCAGTGAAACCAGGAACCATGTGGAGAAGGCACCCACACTGAAAATGACTGGAAGGAACGTTGGGGCTTCTTCTCAGTGTCTCTGATGTCAGGTTTTACTGTCCCGGGAAAGTCTCTGCTAACACGCTGCAGAGCGCAGTGCCCAATATACAGAAACGTCTTGCGGTATCTCCTACAGGGAAAGTGCCAGGAGGGAATTGTGGAGTTTGGTCTCAGTGTCTCTGAGAATTGCTCTGATTATCCGTGTGACCTCTTTGCTAAGACTCTCCAGAGAGCCTTCCTCAAAACCAACACACATCTTGACATATCTCCCACACTGATCGCAGTGTCTCCAGGAACGGCATTGAAGGAGCCAGGAACTTTTCTGCCCACACTGTCCGGGGACAGTTCCTTAAAACCAATATACATCCTGCTATATCTCCCACATGGAAAATGCCAGGAGGGAGAAGTGGGCATTATGTTTAGACTTTCTCAGAACTGCTTCAAATCAACTGGATATCTTTGTGCTGTAAATCTCCCAATAGCCAAATGTAAAAGCAGCAAACATCTCGCTGTATGTCCCACATCCAAAGTGCCAAGAGAGAGCTTGCTCTCCCTGTCTTTGAGTGCTGCTTTCTACTCTCCCGGTTACCTCTTTGCTAACGTTCTCTCGAGAGAGTTGTGCTCCAAACCAAAGCACATCTTGACATATCTCCCACATGGAAAGTGCTATTAGGCAATTGTAGGATTTGATCGCAGTGTCTCTCCAGGAACGGCATTCAGTGAGCCAGGAACTTTTCTGCCTACACTGTCCACTGAGTTGTCCTCAAAACCGATATATATCCTGCTATATCTACTACATGGAAAGTGCCAAGAGAATAATGTAGAGCTTGCTCTCCCTGTCTTTGAGTACTGCTTTCTACTCTCCCGGTTACCTCTTTGCTAACATTCTCTTCAGCGCTGCAGTGAAACCAGGAACCATGTGGAGAAGGCACCCACACTGAAAATGTCTGGAAGGAACGTTGGGGCTTCTTCTCAGTGTCTCTGATGTCAGGTTTTACTGTCCCGGGAAAGTCTCTGCTAACACGCTGCAGAGCGCAGTGCCCAATATAGAGAAACGTCTTGCGGTATCTCCTACAGGGAAAGTGCCAGGAGGGAATTGTGGAGTTTGGTCTCAGTGTCTCTGAGAATTGCTCTGATTATCCGTGTGACCTCTTTGCTAAGTCTCTCCAGAGAGCCGTCCTCAAAACCAACACACATCTTGACATATCTCCCACACTGATCGCAGTGTCTCTCCAGGAACGGCATTCAGTGAGCCAGGAACTTTTCTGCCCACACTGTCCGGGGACGGTTCCTCAAAACCAATATACATCCTGCTATATCTCCCACATGGAAAATGCCAGGAGGGAGAAGTGGGCATTATGTTTAGACTTTCTCAGAACTGCTTCAAATCAACTGGATATCTTTGTGCTGTAAATCTCCCAATAGCCAAATGTAAAGGCAGCAAACATCTCGCTGTATGTCCCACATCCAAAGTGCCAAGAGAGAGCTTGCTCTCCCTGTCTTTGAGTACTGTTTTCACTGTCCCGATTTCCTCTTTGCTAACATTCTCTTCAGAGCTGCAGTGAAACCAGGAACCATGTGGAGAAGGCACCCACACTGAAAATGACTGGAAGGAACGTTGGGGCTTCTTCTCAGTGTCTCTGATGTCAGGTTTTACTGTCCCGGGAAAGTCTCTGCTAACACGCTGCAGAGCGCAGTGCCCAATATACAGAAACGTCTTGCGGTATCTCCTACAGGGAAAGTGCCAGGAGGGAATTGTGGAGTTTGGTCTCAGTGTCTCTGAGAATTGCTCTGATTATCCGTGTGACCTCTTTGCTAAGACTCTCCAGAGAGCCTTCCTCAAATCCAACACACATCTTGACCTATCTCCCACACTGATCGCAGTGTCTCCAGGAACGGCATTCAAGGAGCCAGGAACTTTTCTGCCCACACTGTCCGGGGACAGTTCCTTAAAACCAATATACATCCTGCTATATCTCCCACATGGAAAATGCCAGGAGGGAGAAGTGGGCATTATGTTTAGACTTTCTCAGAACTGCTTCAAATCAACTGGATATCTTTGTGCTGTAAATCTCCCAATAGCCAAATGTAAAAGCAGCAAACATCTCGCTGTATGTCCCACATCCAAAGTGCCAAGAGAGAGCTTGCTCTCCCTGTCTTTGAGTACTGCTTTCTACTCTCCCGGTTACCTCTTTGCTAACATTCTCTTCAGAGCTGCAGTGAAACCAGGAACCATGTGGAGAAGGCACCCACACTGAAAATGTCTGGAAGGAACGTTGGGGCTTCTTCTCAGTGTCTCTGATGTCAGGTTTTACTGTCCCGGGAAAGTCTCTGCTAACACGCTGCAGAGCGCAGTGCCCAATATACAGAAACGTCTTGCGGTATCTCCTACAGGGAAAGTGCCAGGAGGGAATTGTGGAGTTTGGTCTCAGTGTCTCTGAGAATTGCTCTGATTATCCGTGTGACCTCTTTGCTAAGTCTCTCCAGAGAGCCGTCCTCAAAACCAACACACATCTTGACATATCTCCCACACTGATCGCAGTGTCTCTCCAGGAACGGCATTCAGTGAGCCAGGAACTTTTCTGCCCACACTGTCCGGGGACGGTTCCTCAAAACCAATATACATCCTGCTATATCTCCCACATGGAAAATGCCAGGAGGGAGAAGTGGGCATTATGTTTAGACTTTCTCAGAACTGCTTCAAATCAACTGGATATCTTTGTGCTGTAAATCTCCCAATAGCCAAATGTAAAGGCAGCAAACATCTCGCTGTATGTCCCACATCCAAAGTGCCAAGAGAGAGCTTGCTCTCCCTGTCTTTGAGTGCTGCTTTCTACTCTCCCGGTTACCTCTTTGCTAACGTTCTCTCGAGAGAGTTGTGCTCCAAACCAAAGCACATCTTGACATATCTCCCACATGGAAAGTGCTATTAGGCAATTGTAGGATTTGATCGCAGTGTCTCTCCAGGAACGGCATTCAGTGAGCCAGGAACTTTTCTGCCTACACTGTCCACTGAGTTGTCCTCAAAACCGATATATATCCTGCTATATCTACTACATGGAAAGTGCCAAGAGAATAATGTAGAGCTTGCTCTCCCTGTCTTTGAGTACTGCTTTCTACTCTCCCGATTACCTCTTTGCTAACATTCTCTTCAGAGCTGCAGTGAAACCAGGAACCATGTGGAGAAGGCACCCACACTGAAAATGACTGGAAGGAACGTTGGGGCTTCTTCTCAGTGTCTCTGATGTCAGGTTTTACTGTCCCGGGAAAGTCTCTGCTAACACGCTGCAGAGCGCAGTGCCCAATATACAGAAACGTCTTGCGGTATCTCCTACAGGGAAAGTGCCAGGAGGGAATTGTGGAGTTTGGTCTCAGTGTCTCTGAGAATTGCTCTGATTATCCGTGTGACCTCTTTGCTAAGACTCTCCAGAGAGCCTTCCTCAAAACCAACACACATCTTGACCTATCTCCCACACTGATCGCAGTGTCTCCAGGAACGGCATTCAGTGAGCCAGGAACTTTTCTGCCTACACTGTCCGGGGACAGTTCCTTAAAACCAATATACATCCTGCTATATCTCCCACATGGAAAATGCCAGGAGGGAGAAGTGGGCATTATGTTTAGACTTTCTCAGAACTGCTTCAAATCAACTGGATATCTTTGTGCTGTAAATCTCCCAATAGCCAAATGTAAAAGCAGCAAACATCTCGCTGTATGTCCCACATCCAAAGTGCCAAGAGCGAGCTTGCTCTCCCTGTCTTTGAGTACTGCTTTCTACTCTCCCGGTTACCTCTTTGCTAACGTTCTCGAGAGAGAGTTGTGCTCCAAACCAAAGCACATCTTGACATATCTCCCACATGGAAAGTGCTATTAGGCAATTGTAGGATTTGATCGCAGTGTCTCTCCAGGAACGGCATTCAGTGAGCCAGGAACTTTTCTGCCTACACTGTCCACTGAGTTGTCCTCAAAACCGATATATATCCTGCTATATCTACTACATGGAAAGTGCCAAGAGAATAATGTAGAGCTTGCTCTCCCTGTCTTTGAGTACTGCTTTCTACTCTCCCGATTACCTCTTTGCTAACATTCTCTTCAGAGCTGCAGTGAAACCAGGAACCATGTGGAGAAGGCACCCACACTGAAAATGTCTGGAAGGAACGTTGGGGCTTCTTCTCAGTGTCTCTGATGTCAGGTTTTACTGTCCCGGGAAAGTCTCTGCTAACACGCTGCAGAGCGCAGTGCCCAATATAGAGAAACGTCTTGCGGTATCTCCTACAGGGAAAGTGCCAGGAGGGAATTGTGGAGTTTGGTCTCAGTGTCTCTGAGAATTGCTCTGATTATCCGTGTGACCTCTTTGCTAAGACTCTCCAGAGAGCCTTCCTCAAAACCAACACACATCTTGACATATCTCCCACACTGATCGCAGTGTCTCCAGGAACGGCATTGAAGGAGCCAGGAACTTTTCTGCCCACACTGTCCGGGGACAGTTCCTTAAAACCAATATACATCCTGCTATATCTCCCACATGGAAAATGCCAGGAGGGAGAAGTGGGCATTATGTTTAGACTTTCTCAGAACTGCTTCAAATCAACTGGATATCTTTGTGCTGTAAATCTCCCAATAGCCAAATGTAAAAGCAGCAAACATCTCGCTGTATGTCCCACATCCAAAGTGCCAAGAGAGAGCTTGCTCTCCCTGTCTTTGAGTGCTGCTTTCTACTCTCCCGGTTACCTCTTTGCTAACGTTCTCTCGAGAGAGTTGTGCTCCAAACCAAAGCACATCTTGACATATCTCCCACATGGAAAGTGCTATTAGGCAATTGTAGGATTTGATCGCAGTGTCTCTCCAGGAACGGCATTCAGTGAGCCAGGAACTTTTCTGCCTACACTGTCCACTGAGTTGTCCTCAAAACCGATATATATCCTGCTATATCTACTACATGGAAAGTGCCAAGAGAATAATGTAGAGCTTGCTCTCCCTGTCTTTGAGTACTGCTTTCTACTCTCCCGATTACCTCTTTGCTAACATTCTCTTCAGCGCTGCAGTGAAACCAGGAACCATGTGGAGAAGGCACCCACACTGAAAATGTCTGGAAGGAACGTTGGGGCTTCTTCTCAGTGTCTCTGATGTCAGGTTTTACTGTCCCGGGAAAGTCTCTGCTAACACGCTGCAGAGCGCAGTGCCCAATATAGAGAAACGTCTTGCGGTATCTCCTACAGGGAAAGTGCCAGGAGGGAATTGTGGAGTTTGGTCTCAGTGTCTCTGAGAATTGCTCTGATTATCCGTGTGACCTCTTTGTTAAGACTCTCCAGAGAGCCTTCCTCAAAACCAACACACATCTTGACATATCTCCCACACTGATCGCAGTGTCTCCAGGAACGGCATTGAAGGAGCCAGGAACTTTTCTGCCCACACTGTCCGGGGACAGTTCCTTAAAACCAATATACATCCTGCTATATCTCCCACATGGAAAATGCCAGGAGGGAGAAGTGGGCATTATGTTTAGACTTTCTCAGAACTGCTTCAAATCAACTGGATATCTTTGTGCTGTAAATCTCCCAATAGCCAAATGTAAAAGCAGCAAACATCTCGCTGTATGTCCCACATCCAAAGTGCCAAGAGAGAGCTTGCTCTCCCTGTCTTTGAGTACTGTTTTCACTGTCCCGATTTCCTCTTTGCTAACATTCTCTTCAGAGCTGCAGTGAAAGCAGGAACCATGTGGAGAAGGCACCCACACTGAAAATGACTGGAAGGAACGTTGGGGCTTCTTCTCAGTGTCTCTGATGTCAGGTTTTACTGTCCCGGGAAAGTCTCTGCTAACACGCTGCAGAGCGCAGTGCCCAATATACAGAAACGTCTTGCGGTATCTCCTACAGGGAAAGTGCCAGGAGGGAATTGTGGAGTTTGGTCTCAGTGTCTCTGAGAATTGCTCTGATTATCCGTGTGACCTCTTTGCTAAGACTCTCCAGAGAGCCTTCCTCAAAACCAACACACATCTTGACCTATCTCCCACACTGATCGCAGTGTCTCCAGGAACGGCATTCAGTGAGCCAGGAACTTTTCTGCCCACACTGTCCGGGGACAGTTCCTTAAAACCAATATACATCCTGCTATATCTCCCACATGGAAAATGCCAGGAGGGAGAAGTGGGCATTATGTTTAGACTTTCTCAGAACTGCTTCAAATCAACTGGATATCTTTGTGCTGTAAATCTCCCAATAGCCAAATGTAAAAGCAGCAAACATCTCGCTGTATGTCCCACATCCAAAGTGCCAAGAGAGAGCTTGCTCTCCCTGTCTTTGAGTACTGCTTTCTACTCTCCCGGTTACCTCTTTGCTAACGTTCTCTCGAGAGAGTTGTGCTCCAAACCAAAGCACATCTTGACATATCTCCCACATGGAAAGTGCTATTAGGCAATTGTAGGATTTGATCGCAGTGTCTCTCCAGGAACGGCATTCAGTGAGCCAGGAACTTTTCTGCCTACACTGTCCACTGAGTTGTCCTCAAAACCGATATATATCCTGCTATATCTACTACATGGAAAGTGCCAAGAGAATAATGTAGAGCTTGCTCTCCCTGTCTTTGAGTACTGCTTTCTACTCTCCCGGTTACCTCTTTGCTAACATTCTCTTCAGAGCTGCAGTGAAACCAGGAACCATGTGGAGAAGGCACCCACACTGAAAATGACTGGAAGGAACGTTGGGGCTTCTTCTCAGTGTCTCTGATGTCAGGTTTTACTGTCCCGGGAAAGTCTCTGCTAACACGCTGCAGAGCGCAGTGCCCAATATACAGAAACGTCTTGCGGTATCTCCTACAGGGAAAGTGCCAGGAGGGAATTGTGGAGTTTGGTCTCAGTGTCTCTGAGAATTGCTCTGATTATCCGTGTGACCTCTTTGCTAAGACTCTCCAGAGAGCCTTCCTCAAAACCAACACACATCTTGACATATCTCCCACACTGATCGCAGTGTCTCTCCAGGAACGGCATTCAGTGAGCCAGGAACTTTTCTGCCCACACTGTCCGGGGACGGTTCCTCAAAACCAATATACATCCTGCTATATCTCCCACATGGAAAATGCCAGGAGGGAGAAGTGGGCATTATGTTTAGACTTTCTCAGAACTGCTTCAAATCAACTGGATATCTTTGTGCTGTAAATCTCCCAATAGCCAAATGTAAAGGCAGCAAACATCTCGCTGTATGTCCCACATCCAAAGTGCCAAGAGAGAGCTTGCTCTCCCTGTCTTTGAGTACTGTTTTCACTGTCCCGATTTCCTCTTTGCTAACATTCTCTTCAGAGCTGCAGTGAAACCAGGAACCATGTGGAGAAGGCACCCACACTGAAAATGACTGGAAGGAACGTTGGGGCTTCTTCTCAGTGTCTCTGATGTCAGGTTTTACTGTCCCGGGAAAGTCTCTGCTAACACGCTGCAGAGCGCAGTGCCCAATATACAGAAACGTCTTGCGGTATCTCCTACAGGGAAAGTGCCAGGAGGGAATTGTGGAGTTTGGTCTCAGTGTCTCTGAGAATTGCTCTGATTATCCGTGTGACCTCTTTGCTAAGACTCTCCAGAGAGCCTTCCTCAAAACCAACACACATCTTGACCTATCTCCCACACTGATCGCAGTGTCTCCAGGAACGGCATTGAAGGAGCCAGGAACTTTTCTGCCCACACTGTCCGGGGACAGTTCCTTAAAACCAATATACATCCTGCTATATCTCCCACATGGAAAATGCCAGGAGGGAGAAGTGGGCATTATGTTTAGACTTTCTCAGAACTGCTTCAAATCAACTGGATATCTTTGTGCTGTAAATCTCCCAATAGCCAAATGTAAAAGCAGCAAACATCTCGCTGTATGTCCCACATCCAAAGTGCCAAGAGAGAGCTTGCTCTCCCTGTCTTTGAGTACTGCTTTCTACTCTCCCGGTTACCTCTTTGCTAACGTTCTCTCGAGAGAGTTGTGCTCCAAACCAAAGCACATCTTGACATATCTCCCACATGGAAAGTGCTATTAGGTAATTGTAGGATTTGATCGCAGTGTCTCTCCAGGAACGGCATTCAGTGAGCCAGGAACTTTTCTGCCTACACTGTCCACTGAGTTGTCCTCAAAACCGATATATATCCTGCTATATCTACTACATGGAAAGTGCCAAGAGAATAATGTAGAGCTTGCTCTCCCTGTCTTTGAGTACTGTTTTAACTGTCCCGATTACCTCTTTGCTAACATTCTCTTCAGAGCTGCAGTGAAACCAGGAACCATGTGGAGAAGGCACCCACACTGAAAATGACTGGAAGGAACGTTGGGGCTTCTTCTCAGTGTCTCTGATGTCAGGTTTTACTGTCCCGGGAAAGTCTCTGCTAACACGCTGCAGAGCGCAGTGCCCAATATACAGAAACGTCTTGCGGTATCTCCTACAGGGAAAGTGCCAGGAGGGAATTGTGGAGTTTGGTCTCAGTGTCTCTGAGAATTGCTCTGATTATCCGTGTGACCTCTTTGCTAAGACTCTCCAGAGAGCCTTCCTCAAAACCAACACACATCTTGACATATCTCCCACACTGATCGCAGTGTCTCCAGGAACGGCATTCAAGGAGCCAGGAACTTTTCTGCCCACACTGTCCGGGGACAGTTCCTTAAAACCAATATACATCCTGCTATATCTCCCACATGGAAAATGCCAGGAGGGAGAAGTGGGCATTATGTTTAGACTTTCTCAGAACTGCTTCAAATCAACTGGATATCTTTGTGCTGTAAATCTCCCAATAGCCAAATGTAAAAGCAGCAAACATCTCGCTGTATGTCCCACATCCAAAGTGCCAAGAGAGAGCTTGTTCTCCCTGTCTTTGAGTACTGCTTTCTACTCTCCCGGTTACCTCTTTGCTAACATTCTCTTCAGAGCTGCAGTGAAACCAGGAACCATGTGGAGAAGGCACCCACACTGAAAATGTCTGGAAGGAACGTTGGGGCTTCTTCTCAGTGTCTCTGATGTCAGGTTTTACTGTCCCGGGAAAGTCTCTGCTAACACGCTGCAGAGCGCAGTGCCCAATATACAGAAACGTCTTGCGGTATCTCCTACAGGGAAAGTGCCAGGAGGGAATTGTGGAGTTTGGTCTCAGTGTCTCTGAGAATTGCTCTGATTATCCGTGTGACCTCTTTGCTAAGTCTCTCCAGAGAGCCGTCCTCAAAACCAACACACATCTTGACATATCTCCCACACTGATCGCAGTGTCTCTCCAGGAACGGCATTCAGTGAGCCAGGAACTTTTCTGCCCACACTGTCCGGGGACGGTTCCTCAAAACCAATATACATCCTGCTATATCTCCCACATGGAAAATGCCAGGAGGGAGAAGTGGGCATTATGTTTAGACTTTCTCAGAACTGCTTCAAATCAACTGGATATCTTTGTGCTGTAAATCTCCCAATAGCCAAATGTAAAGGCAGCAAACATCTCGCTGTATGTCCCACATCCAAAGTGCCAAGAGAGAGCTTGCTCTCCCTGTCTTTGAGTGCTGCTTTCTACTCTCCCGGTTACCTCTTTGCTAACGTTCTCTCGAGAGAGTTGTGCTCCAAACCAAAGCACATCTTGACATATCTCCCACATGGAAAGTGCTATTAGGCAATTGTAGGATTTGATCGCAGTGTCTCTCCAGGAACGGCATTCAGTGAGCCAGGAACTTTTCTGCCTACACTGTCCACTGAGTTGTCCTCAAAACCGATATATATCCTGCTATATCTACTACATGGAAAGTGCCAAGAGAATAATGTAGAGCTTGCTCTCCCTGTCTTTGAGTACTGCTTTCTACTCTCCCGATTACCTCTTTGCTAACATTCTCTTCAGAGCTGCAGTGAAACCAGGAACCATGTGGAGAAGGCACCCACACTGAAAATGACTGGAAGGAACGTTGGGGCTTCTTCTCAGTGTCTCTGATGTCAGGTTTTACTGTCCCGGGAAAGTCTCTGCTAACACGCTGCAGAGCGCAGTGCCCAATATACAGAAACGTCTTGCGGTATCTCCTACAGGGAAAGTGCCAGGAGGGAATTGTGGAGTTTGGTCTCAGTGTCTCTGAGAATTGCTCTGATTATCCGTGTGACCTCTTTGCTAAGACTCTCCAGAGAGCCTTCCTCAAAACCAACACACATCTTGACCTATCTCCCACACTGATCGCAGTGTCTCCAGGAACGGCATTCAGTGAGCCAGGAACTTTTCTGCCTACACTGTCCGGGGACAGTTCCTTAAAACCAATATACATCCTGCTATATCTCCCACATGGAAAATGCCAGGAGGGAGAAGTGGGCATTATGTTTAGACTTTCTCAGAACTGCTTCAAATCAACTGGATATCTTTGTGCTGTAAATCTCCCAATAGCCAAATGTAAAAGCAGCAAACATCTCGCTGTATGTCCCACATCCAAAGTGCCAAGAGAGAGCTTGCTCTCCCTGTCTTTGAGTACTGCTTTCTACTCTCCCGGTTACCTCTTTGCTAACGTTCTCTCGAGAGAGTTGTGCTCCAAACCAAAGCACATCTTGACATATCTCCCACATGGAAAGTGCTATTAGGCAATTGTAGGATTTGATCGCAGTGTCTCTCCAGGAACGGCATTCAGTGAGCCAGGAACTTTTCTGCCTACACTGTCCACTGAGTTGTCCTCAAAACCGATATATATCCTGCTATATCTACTACATGGAAAGTGCCAAGAGAATAATGTAGAGCTTGCTCTCCCTGTCTTTGAGTACTGCTTTCTACTCTCCCGATTACCTCTTTGCTAACATTCTCTTCAGAGCTGCAGTGAAACCAGGAACCATGTGGAGAAGGCACCCACACTGAAAATGTCTGGAAGGAACGTTGGGGCTTCTTCTCAGTGTCTCTGATGTCAGGTTTTACTGTCCCGGGAAAGTCTCTGCTAACACGCTGCAGAGCGCAGTGCCCAATATAGAGAAACGTCTTGCGGTATCTCCTACAGGGAAAGTGCCAGGAGGGAATTGTGGAGTTTGGTCTCAGTGTCTCTGAGAATTGCTCTGATTATCCGTGTGACCTCTTTGCTAAGACTCTCCAGAGAGCCTTCCTCAAAACCAACACACATCTTGACATATCTCCCACACTGATCGCAGTGTCTCCAGGAACGGCATTGAAGGAGCCAGGAACTTTTCTGCCCACACTGTCCGGGGACAGTTCCTTAAAACCAATATACATCCTGCTATATCTCCCACATGGAAAATGCCAGGAGGGAGAAGTGGGCATTATGTTTAGACTTTCTCAGAACTGCTTCAAATCAACTGGATATCTTTGTGCTGTAAATCTCCCAATAGCCAAATGTAAAAGCAGCAAACATCTCGCTGTATGTCCCACATCCAAAGTGCCAAGAGAGAGCTTGCTCTCCCTGTCTTTGAGTACTGTTTTCACTGTCCCGATTTCCTCTTTGCTAACATTCTCTTCAGAGCTGCAGTGAAACCAGGAACCATGTGGAGAAGGCACCCACACTGAAAATGACTGGAAGGAACGTTGGGGCTTCTTCTCAGTGTCTCTGATGTCAGGTTTTACTGTCCCGGGAAAGTCTCTGCTAACACGCTGCAGAGCGCAGTGCCCAATATACAGAAACGTCTTGCGGTATCTCCTACAGGGAAAGTGCCAGGAGGGAATTGTGGAGTTTGGTCTCAGTGTCTCTGAGAATTGCTCTGATTATCCGTGTGACCTCTTTGCTAAGACTCTCCAGAGAGCCTTCCTCAAAACCAACACACATCTTGACCTATCTCCCACACTGATCGCAGTGTCTCCAGGAACGGCATTCAGTGAGCCAGGAACTTTTCTGCCCACACTGTCCGGGGACAGTTCCTTAAAACCAATATACATCCTGCTATATCTCCCACATGGAAAATGCCAGGAGGGAGAAGTGGGCATTATGTTTAGACTTTCTCAGAACTGCTTCAAATCAACTGGATATCTTTGTGCTGTAAATCTCCCAATAGCCAAATGTAAAAGCAGCAAACATCTCGCTGTATGTCCCACATCCAAAGTGCCAAGAGAGAGCTTGCTCTCCCTGTCTTTGAGTACTGCTTTCTACTCTCCCGGTTACCTCTTTGCTAACATTCTCTTCAGAGCTGCAGTGAAACCAGGAACCATGTGGAGAAGGCACCCACACTGAAAATGTCTGGAAGGAACGTTGGGGCTTCTTCTCAGTGTCTCTGATGTCAGGTTTTACTGTCCCGGGAAAGTCTCTGCTAACACGCTGCAGAGCGCAGTGCCCAATATACAGAAACGTCTTGCGGTATCTCCTACAGGGAAAGTGCCAGGAGGGAATTGTGGAGTTTGGTCTCAGTGTCTCTGAGAATTGCTCTGATTATCCGTGTGACCTCTTTGCTAAGTCTCTCCAGAGAGCCGTCCTCAAAACCAACACACATCTTGACATATCTCCCACACTGATCGCAGTGTCTCTCCAGGAACGGCATTCAGTGAGCCAGGAACTTTTCTGCCCACACTGTCCGGGGACGGTTCCTCAAAACCAATATACATCCTGCTATATCTCCCACATGGAAAATGCCAGGAGGGAGAAGTGGGCATTATGTTTAGACTTTCTCAGAACTGCTTCAAATCAACTGGATATCTTTGTGCTGTAAATCTCCCAATAGCCAAATGTAAAGGCAGCAAACATCTCGCTGTATGTCCCACATCCAAAGTGCCAAGAGAGAGCTTGCTCTCCCTGTCTTTGAGTGCTGCTTTCTACTCTCCCGGTTACCTCTTTGCTAACGTTCTCTCGAGAGAGTTGTGCTCCAAACCAAAGCACATCTTGACATATCTCCCACATGGAAAGTGCTATTAGGCAATTGTAGGATTTGATCGCAGTGTCTCTCCAGGAACGGCATTCAGTGAGCCAGGAACTTTTCTGCCTACACTGTCCACTGAGTTGTCCTCAAAACCGATATATATCCTGCTATATCTACTACATGGAAAGTGCCAAGAGAATAATGTAGAGCTTGCTCTCCCTGTCTTTGAGTACTGTTTTCACTGTCCCGATTACCTCTTTGCTAACATTCTCTTCAGAGCTGCAGTGAAACCAGGAACCATGTGGAGAAGGCACCCACACTGAAAATGACTGGAAGGAACGTTGGGGCTTCTTCTCAGTGTCTCTGATGTCAGGTTTTACTGTCCCGGGAAAGTCTCTGCTAACACGCTGCAGAGCGCAGTGCCCAATATACAGAAACGTCTTGCGGTATCTCCTACAGGGAAAGTGCCAGGAGGGAATTGTGGAGTTTGGTCTCAGTGTCTCTGAGAATTGCTCTGATTATCCGTGTGACCTCTTTGCTAAGACTCTCCAGAGAGCCTTCCTCAAAACCAACACACATCTTGACCTATCTCCCACACTGATCGCAGTGTCTCCAGGAACGGCATTCAGTGAGCCAGGAACTTTTCTGCCTACACTGTCCGGGGACAGTTCCTTAAAACCAATATACATCCTGCTATATCTCCCACATGGAAAATGCCAGGAGGGAGAAGTGGGCATTATGTTTAGACTTTCTCAGAACTGCTTCAAATCAACTGGATATCTTTGTGCTGTAAATCTCCCAATAGCCAAATGTAAAAGCAGCAAACATCTCGCTGTATGTCCCACATCCAAAGTGCCAAGAGAGAGCTTGCTCTCCCTGTCTTTGAGTACTGCTTTCTACTCTCCCGGTTACCTCTTTGCTAACGTTCTCTCGAGAGAGTTGTGCTCCAAACCAAAGCACATCTTGACATATCTCCCACATGGAAAGTGCTATTAGGCAATTGTAGGATTTGATCGCAGTGTCTCTCCAGGAACGGCATTCAGTGAGCCAGGAACTTTTCTGCCTACACTGTCCACTGAGTTGTCCTCAAAACCGATATATATCCTGCTATATCTACTACATGGAAAGTGCCAAGAGAATAATGTAGAGCTTGCTCTCCCTGTCTTTGAGTACTGCTTTCTACTCTCCCGATTACCTCTTTGCTAACATTCTCTTCAGAGCTGCAGTGAAACCAGGAACCATGTGGAGAAGGCACCCACACTGAAAATGTCTGGAAGGAACGTTGGGGCTTCTTCTCAGTGTCTCTGATGTCAGGTTTTACTGTCCCGGGAAAGTCTCTGCTAACACGCTGCAGAGCGCAGTGCCCAATATACAGAAACGTCTTGCGGTATCTCCTACAGGGAAAGTGCCAGGAGGGAATTGTGGAGTTTGGTCTCAGTGTCTCTGAGAATTGCTCTGATTATCCGTGTGACCTCTTTGCTAAGACTCTCCAGAGAGCCTTCCTCAAAACCAACACACATCTTGACATATCTCCCACACTGATCGCAGTGTCTCTCCAGGAACGGCATTCAAGGAGCCAGGAACTTTTCTGCCCACACTGTCCGGGGACAGTTCCTTAAAACCAATATACATCCTGCTATATCTCCCACATGGAAAATGCCAGGAGGGAGAAGTGGGCATTATGTTTAGACTTTCTCAGAACTGCTTCAAATCAACTGGATATCTTTGTGCTGTAAATCTCCCAATAGCCAAATGTAAAAGCAGCAAACATCTCGCTGTATGTCCCACATCCAAAGTGCCAAGAGAGAGCTTGCTCTCCCTGTCTTTGAGTGCTGCTTTCTACTCTCCCGGTTACCTCTTTGCTAACGTTCTCTCGAGAGAGTTGTGCTCCAAACCAAAGCACATCTTGACATATCTCCCACATGGAAAGTGCTATTAGGCAATTGTAGGATTTGATCGCAGTGTCTCTCCAGGAACGGCATTCAGTGAGCCAGGAACTTTTCTGCCTACACTGTCCACTGAGTTGTCCTCAAAACCGATATATATCCTGCTATATCTACTACATGGAAAGTGCCAAGAGAATAATGTAGAGCTTGCTCTCCCTGTCTTTGAGTACTGCTTTCTACTCTCCCGATTACCTCTTTGCTAACATTCTCTTCAGCGCTGCAGTGAAACCAGGAACCATGTGGAGAAGGCACCCACACTGAAAATGTCTGGAAGGAACGTTGGGGCTTCTTCTCAGTGTCTCTGATGTCAGGTTTTACTGTCCCGGGAAAGTCTCTGCTAACACGCTGCAGAGCGCAGTGCCCAATATAGAGAAACGTCTTGCGGTATCTCCTACAGGGAAAGTGCCAGGAGGGAATTGTGGAGTTTGGTCTCAGTGTCTCTGAGAATTGCTCTGATTATCCGTGTGACCTCTTTGCTAAGACTCTCCAGAGAGCCTTCCTCAAAACCAACACACATCTTGACATATCTCCCACACTGATCGCAGTGTCTCCAGGAACGGCATTGAAGGAGCCAGGAACTTTTCTGCCCACACTGTCCGGGGACAGTTCCTTAAAACCAATATACATCCTGCTATATCTCCCACATGGAAAATGCCAGGAGGGAGAAGTGGGCATTATGTTTAGACTTTCTCAGAACTGCTTCAAATCAACTGGATATCTTTGTGCTGTAAATCTCCCAATAGCCAAATGTAAAAGCAGCAAACATCTCGCTGTATGTCCCACATCCAAAGTGCCAAGAGAGAGCTTGCTCTCCCTGTCTTTGAGTACTGTTTTCACTGTCCCGATTTCCTCTTTGCTAACATTCTCTTCAGAGCTGCAGTGAAACCAGGAACCATGTGGAGAAGGCACCCACACTGAAAATGTCTGGAAGGAACGTTGGGGCTTCTTCTCAGTGTCTCTGATGTCAGGTTTTACTGTCCCGGGAAAGTCTCTGCTAACACGCTGCAGAGCGCAGTGCCCAATATACAGAAACGTCTTGCGGTATCTCCTACAGGGAAAGTGCCAGGAGGGAATTGTGGAGTTTGGTCTCAGTGTCTCTGAGAATTGCTCTGATTATCCGTGTGACCTCTTTGCTAAGTCTCTCCAGAGAGCCGTCCTCAAAACCAACACACATCTTGACATATCTCCCACACTGATCGCAGTGTCTCTCCAGGAACGGCATTCAGTGAGCCAGGAACTTTTCTGCCCACACTGTCCGGGGACGGTTCCTCAAAACCAATATACATCCTGCTATATCTCCCACATGGAAAATGCCAGGAGGGAGAAGTGGGCATTATGTTTAGACTTTCTCAGAACTGCTTCAAATCAACTGGATATCTTTGTGCTGTAAATCTCCCAATAGCCAAATGTAAAGGCAGCAAACATCTCGCTGTATGTCCCACATCCAAAGTGCCAAGAGAGAGCTTGCTCTCCCTGTCTTTGAGTGCTGCTTTCTACTCTCCCGGTTACCTCTTTGCTAACGTTCTCTCGAGAGAGTTGTGCTCCAAACCAAAGCACATCTTGACATATCTCCCACATGGAAAGTGCTATTAGGCAATTGTAGGATTTGATCGCAGTGTCTCTCCAGGAACGGCATTCAGTGAGCCAGGAACTTTTCTGCCTACACTGTCCACTGAGTTGTCCTCAAAACCGATATATATCCTGCTATATCTACTACATGGAAAGTGCCAAGAGAATAATGTAGAGCTTGCTCTCCCTGTCTTTGAGTACTGTTTTCACTGTCCCGATTACCTCTTTGCTAACATTCTCTTCAGAGCTGCAGTGAAACCAGGAACCATGTGGAGAAGGCACCCACACTGAAAATGTCTGGAAGGAACGTTGGGGCTTCTTCTCAGTGTCTCTGATGTCAGGTTTTACTGTCCCGGGAAAGTCTCTGCTAACACGCTGCAGAGCGCAGTGCCCAATATACAGAAACGTCTTGCGGTATCTCCTACAGGGAAAGTGCCAGGAGGGAATTGTGGAGTTTGGTCTCAGTGTCTCTGAGAATTGCTCTGATTATCCGTGTGACCTCTTTGCTAAGACTCTCCAGAGAGCCTTCCTCAAAACCAACACACATCTTGACCTATCTCCCACACTGATCGCAGTGTCTCCAGGAACGGCATTCAGTGAGCCAGGAACTTTTCTGCCTACACTGTCCGGGGACAGTTCCTTAAAACCAATATACATCCTGCTATATCTCCCACATGGAAAATGCCAGGAGGGAGAAGTGGGCATTATGTTTAGACTTTCTCAGAACTGCTTCAAATCAACTGGATATCTTTGTGCTGTAAATCTCCCAATAGCCAAATGTAAAAGCAGCAAACATCTCGCTGTATGTCCCACATCCAAAGTGCCAAGAGAGAGCTTGCTCTCCCTGTCTTTGAGTACTGTTTTCACTGTCCCGGTTACCTCTTTGCTAACATTCTCTTCAGAGCTGCAGTGAAACCAGGAACCATGTGGAGAAGGCACCCACACTGAAAATGTCTGGAAGGAACGTTGGGGCTTCTTCTCAGTGTCTCTGATGTCAGGTTTTACTGTCCCGGGAAAGTCTCTGCTAACACGCTGCAGAGCGCAGTGCCCAATATACAGAAACGTCTTGCGGTATCTCCTACAGGGAAAGTGCCAGGAGGGAATTGTGGAGTTTGGTCTCAGTGTCTCTGAGAATTGCTCTGATTATCCGTGTGACCTCTTTGCTAAGTCTCTCCAGAGAGCCGTCCTCAAAACCAACACACATCTTGACATATCTCCCACATTGATCGCAGTGTCTCTCCAGGAACGGCATTCAGTGAGCCAGGAACTTTTCTGCCTACACTGTCTGGGGACGGTTCCTCAAAACCAATATACATCCTGCTATATCTCCCACATGGAAAATGCCAGGAGGGAGAAGTGGGCATTATGTTTAGACTTTCTCAGAACTGCTTCAAATCAACTGGATATCTTTGTGCTGTAAATCTCCCAATAGCCAAATGTAAAAGCATCAAACATCTCGCTGTATGTCCCACATCCAAAGTGCCAAGAGAGAGCTTGCTCTCCCTGTCTTTGAGTGCTGCTTTCTACTCTCCCGGTTACCTCTTCGCTAACGTTCTCTCGAGAGAGTTGTGCTCCAAACCAAAGCACATCTTGACATATCTCCCACATGGAAAGTGCTATTAGGCAATTGTAGGATTTGATCGCAGTGTCTCTCCAGGAACGGCATTCAGTGAGCCAGGAACTTTTCTGCCTACACTGTCCACTGAGTTGTCCTCAAAACCGATATATATCCTGCTATATCTACTACATGGAAAGTGCCAAGAGAATAATGTAGAGCTTGCTCTCCCTGTCTTTGAGTACTGCTTTCTACTCTCCCGATTACCTCTTTGCTAACATTCTCTTCAGAGCTGCAGTGAATGCAGGAACCATGTGGAGAAGGCACCCACACTGAAAATGACTGGAAGGAACGTTGGGGCTTCTTCTCAGTGTCTCTGATGTCAGGTTTTACTGTCCCGGGAAAGTCTCTGCTAACACGCTGCAGAGCGCAGTGCCCAATATACAGAAACGTCTTGCGGTATCTCCTACAGGGAAAGTGCCAGGAGGGAATTGTGGAGTTTGGTCTCAGTGTCTCTGAGAATTGCTCTGATTATCCGTGTGACCTCTTTGCTAAGACTCTCCAGAGAGCCTTCCTCAAAACCAACACACATCTTGACCTATCTCCCACACTGATCGCAGTGTCTCCAGGAACGGCATTCAAGGAGCCAGGAACTTTTCTGCCCACACTGTCCGGGGACAGTTCCTTAAAACCAATATACATCCTGCTATATCTCCCACATGGAAAATGCCAGGAGGGAGAAGTGGGCATTATGTTTAGACTTTCTCAGAACTGCTTCAAATCAACTGGATATCTTTGTGCTGTAAATCTCCCAATAGCCAAATGTAAAAGCAGCAAACATCTCGCTGTATGTCCCACATCCAAAGTGCCAAGAGAGAGCTTGCTCTCCCTGTCTTTGAGTACTGCTTTCTACTCTCCCGGTTACCTCTTTGCTAACATTCTCTCGAGAGAGTTGTGCTCCAAACCAAAGCACATCTTGACATATCTCCCACATGGAAAGTGCTATTAGGCAATTGTAGGATTTGATCGCAGTGTCTCTCCAGGAACGGCATTCAGTGAGCCAGGAACTTTTCTGCCTACACTGTCCACTGAGTTGTCCTCAAAACCGATATATATCCTGCTATATCTACTACATGGAAAGTGCCAAGAGAATAATGTAGAGCTTGCTCTCCCTGTCTTTGAGTACTGCTTTCTACTCTCCCGATTACCTCTTTGCTAACATTCTCTTCAGAGCTGCAGTGAAACAGGAACCATGTGGAGAAGGCACCCACACTGAAAATGACTGGAAGGAACGTTGGGGCTTCTTCTCAGTGTCTCTGATGTCAGGTTTTACTGTCCCGGGAAAGTCTCTGCTAACACGCTGCAGAGCGCAGTGCCCAATATACAGAAACGTCTTGCGGTATCTCCTACAGGGAAAGTGCCAGGAGGGAATTGTGGAGTTTGGTCTCAGTGTCTCTGAGAATTGCTCTGATTATCCGTGTGACCTCTTTGCTAAGACTCTCCAGAGAGCCTTCCTCAAAACCAACACACATCTTGACATATCTCCCACACTGATCGCAGTGTCTCCAGGAACGGCATTCAGTGAGCCAGGAACTTTTCTGCCCACACTGTCCGGGGACAGTTCCTTAAAACCAATATACATCCTGCTATATCTCCCACATGGAAAATGCCAGGAGGGAGAAGTGGGCATTATGTTTAGACTTTCTCAGAACTGCTTCAAATCAACTGGATATCTTTGTGCTGTAAATCTCCCAACAGCCAAACATAAAAGCAGCAAGGGCCTGGCGCGGCGCCAAGTGGGAAAGGGTGGTTTTGAGGCTGAAGGCAGCAGGAAAGCCTGCAGCCCCCAGGTGTGTGGGGCTACGCAAGCGGTTCCCAAAGAGCTATAGAACAAGGCATACTTTTCCCTGCTGGCTCTTTGGGCGTGGCACCCATCTCCAGACATATGGCCATTTTTGTGTCTGGCGCGGCGCCAAATGGGAAAGGGTGGTTTTGAGGCTGAAGGCAGCAGGAAAGCCTGCAGCCCCCAGGTCTGTGGGGCTACGCAAGCGGTTCCCAAAGAGCTTTAGAACAAGGCATAGTTTTCCATGCTGGCTCTTTGGGCGTGGCACCCATCTCCAGACATATGGCCATTTTTGTGTCTGGCGCGGCGCCAAGTGGGAAAGGGTGGTTTTGAGGCTGAAGGCAGTAGGAAAGCCTGCAGCCCCCAGGTCTGTGGGGCTACGCACGCGGTTCCCAAAGAGCTTTAGAACAAGGCATAGTTTTCCCTGCTGGCTCTTTGGGCGTGGGACCAATCTCCAGACAGATGGCCATTTTTGTGTCTGGCGCGGCGCCAAGTGGGAAAGGGTGGTTTTGAGGCTGAAGGCAGCAGGAAAGCCTGCAGCCCCCAGGTCTGTGGGGCTACGCAAGCGGTTCCCAAAGAGCTTTAGAACAAGGCATAGTTTTCCCTGCTGGCTCTTTGGGCGTGGGACCAATCTCCAGACAGATGGCGATTTTTGGGCCTGGCGCAGCGCCAAGTGGGAAAGGGTGGTTTTGAGGCTGAAGGCAGCAGGAAAGCCTGCAGCCCCCAGGTGTGTGGGGCTACGCAAGCGGTTCCCAAAGAGCTTTAGATCAAGGCATAGTTTTCCCTGCTGGCTCTTTGGGCGTGGGACCAATCTCCAGACGTATGGCCATTTTTGTGTCTGGCGCGGCGCCAAGTGGGAAAGGGTGGTTTTGAGGCTGAAGGCAGCAGGAAAGCCTGCAGCCCCCAGGTCTGTGGGGCTACGCACGAGGTTCCCAAAGAGCTTTAGAACAAGGCATAGTTTTCCCTGCTGGCTCTTTGGGCGTGGCACCCATCTCCAGACATATGGCCATTTTTGTGCCTGGCGCGGCGCCAAGTGGGAAAGGGTGGTTTTGAGGCTGAAGGCAGCAGGAAAGCCTGCAGCCCCCAGGTGTGTGGGGCTACGCAAGTGGTTCCCAAAGAGCTTTAGAACAAGGCATCGTTTTCCCTGCTGGCTCTTTGGGCCTGGGACCAATCTCCAGACATATGGCCATTTTTGTGTCTGGCGCGGCGCCAAGTGGGAAAGGGTGGTTTTGAGGCTGAAGGCAGCAGGAAAGCCTGCAGCCCCCAGGTGTGTGGGGCTACGCAAGCGGTTCCCAAAGAGCTTTAGAACAAGGCATAGTTTTCCCTGCTGGCTCTTTGGGCGTGCGACCAATCTCCAGACAGATGGCCATTTTTGGGCCTAGCGCGGCGCCAAGTGGGAAAGGGTGGTTTTGAGGCTGAAGGCAGCAGGAAAGCCTGCAGCCCCCAGGTCTGTGGGGCTACGCAAGCGGTTCCCAAAGAGCTTTAGAACAAGGCATAGTTTTCCCTGCTGGCTCTTTGGGCGTGGGACCAATCTCCAGACAGATGGCCATTTTTGGGCCTGGCGCGGCGCCAAGTGGGAAAGGGTGGTTTTGAGGCTGAAGGCAGCAGGAAAGCCTGCAGCCCCCAGGTCTGTGGGGCTACGCAAGCGGTTCCCAAAGAGCTTTAGAACAAGGCATAGTTCATAGCATCTTTCCTGCTGCCTTCAGCCTCAAAACCACCCTTTCCCACTTGGCGCCGCGCTAAGCCGAAAAATGGCCATCTGTCTGGAGATTGGTCCCATGCACAAAGAGCCAGCAGGGAAAACTATGCCTTGTTCTATAGCTCTTTGGGAACCGCTTGCGTAGCCCCACAGACCTGGGGGCTGCAGGCTTTCCTGCTGCCTTCAGCCTCAAAACCACCCTTTCCCACTTGGCGCCACGCCAGGCCCAAAAATGGCCATCTGTCTGGAGATTGGTCCCACGCCCAAAGAGCCAGCAGGGAAAACTATGCCTTGTTCTAAAGTTTTTTGGGAACCGATTGCGTAGCCCCACACACCTGGGGGCTGCAGGCTTTCCTGCTGCCTTCAGTCTCAAAACCACCCTTTCCCACTAGGTGCCGCTCTAGGCCAAAAAAATGGCCATCTGTCTGGAGATTGGTCCCACGCCCAAAGAGCCAGCAGGGAAAACTATGCCTTGTTCTAAAGCTCTTTGGCAACCGCTTGCGTAGCCCCACAGACCTGGGGGCTGCAGGCTTTCCTGCTGCCTTCAGCCTCAAAACCACCCTTTTCCACTTGGCGCCGCGCCAGGCCCAAAAATGGCCATCTGTCTGGAGACTGGTCCCATGCACATAGAGCCAGCAGGGAAAACTATGCCTTGTTCTAAAGCTCTTTGGGAACCGCTTGCATAGCCCCACACACCTGGGGGCTGCAGGCTTTCCTGCTGCCTTCAGCCTCAAAACCACCCTTTCCCACTTGGCACCGTGCCAGGCCCCAAAATGGCCATCTGTCTGGAGATTGGTCCCACGCACAAAAAGCCAGCAGGGAAAACGATGCCTTGTTCTATAGCTCTTTGGGAACCGCTTGTATAGTCCCAAACACCTGGGGGCTGCAGGCTTTCCTGCTGCCTTCAGCCTCAAAACCACCCTTTCCCACTTGGCGCCGCGCCAGGAACAAAAATGGCCATCTGCCTGGAGATTGGTCCCACGCCCAAAGAGCCAGCAGGGAAAACTATGCCTTGTTCTAAAGTTTTTTGGGAACCGCTTGCATAGCCCCACACACCTGGGGGCTGCAGGCTTTCCTGCTGCCTTCAGTCTCAAAACCACCCTTTCCCACTAGGCGCCGCTCTAGGCCAAAAAAATGGCCATCTGTCTGGAGATTGGTCCCACGCCCAAAGAGCCAGCAGGGAAAACTATGCCTTGTTCTAAAGCTCTTTGGGAACCGCTTGCGTAGCCCCACAGACCTGGGGGCTGCAGGCTTTCCTGCTGCCTTCAGCCTCAAAACCACCCATTCCCACTTGGCGCCGCGCCAGGCACAAAAATGGCCATATCTCAGGAGATTGGTCCCACGCCCAAAGAGCCAGCAGGGAAAACTATGCCTTGTTCTAAAGCTCTTTGGGAACCGCTTGCGTAGCCCCACAGACCTGGGGACTGCAGGCTTTCCTGCTGCCTTCAGTCTCAAAACCACCCATTCCCACTTGGCGCCGCGCCAGGCACAAAAATGGCCATCTGTCTGGAGATTGGTCCCACGCCCAAAGAGCCAGCAGGGAAAACTATGCCTTGTTCTAAAGCTCTTTGGGAACTGCTTGCATAGCCCCACAGACCTGGGGGCTGCAGGCTTTCCTGCTGCCTTCAGCCTCAAAAACCACCCTTTCCCACTTGGCGCCGCTCTAGGCCCAAAAATGGCCATATGTCTGGAGACTGGTCCCACGCCCAAAGAGCCAGCAGGGAAAACTATGCCTTGTTCTATAGCTCTTTGGGAACCGCTTGTATAGTCCCACACACCTGGGGGCTGCAGGCTTTCCTGCTGCCTTCAGCCTCAAAACCACCCTTTCCCATTTGGCGCCGCGCCAGGCCCTTGCTGCTTTTATGTTTGGCTGTTGGGAGATTTACAGCACAAAGATATCTAGTTGATTTGAAGCAGTTCTGAGAAAGTCTAAACATAATGCCCACTTCTCCCTCCTGGCATTTTCCATGTGGGAGATATAGCAGGATGTATATTGGTTTTGAGGAACCGTCCCCAGACAGTGTAGGCAGAAAAGTTCCTGGCTCACTGAATGCCGTTCCTGGAGAGACACTGCGATCAATGTGGGAGATATGTCAAGATGTGTGTTGGTTTTGAGGACGGCTCTCTGGAGAGACTTAGCAAAGAGGTCACACGGATAATCAGAGCAATTCTCAGAGACACTGAGACCAAACTCCACAATTCCCTCCTGGCACTTTCCCTGTAGGAGATACCGCAAGACGTTTCTGTATATTGGGCACTGCGCTCTGCAGCGTGTTAGCAGAGACTTTCCCGGGACAGTAAAACCTGACATCAGAGACACTGAGAAGAAGCCCCAACGTTCCTTCCAGACATTTTCAGTGTGGGTGCCTTCTCCACATGGTTCCTGGTTTCACTGCAGCTCTGAAGAGAATGTTAGCAAAGAGGTAATCGGGACAGTGAAAACAGTACTCAAAGACAGGGAGAGCAAGCTCTACATTATTCTCTTGGCACTTTCCATGTAGTAGATATAGCAGGACATATATCGGTTTTGAGGACAACTCAGTGGACAGTGTAAGCAGAAAAGTTCCTGGCTCACTGAATGCCGCTCCTGGAGAGACACTGCGATCAAATCCTACAATTGCCTAATAGCACTTTCCATGTGGGAGATATGTCAAGATGTGCTTTGGTTTGGAGCACAACTCTCTCGAGAGAACGTTAGCAAAGAGGTAACCGGGAGAGTAGAAAGCAGTACTCAAAGACAGGGAGAGCAAGCTCTCTCTTGGCACTTTGGATGTGGGACATACAGCGAGATGTTTGCTGCTTTTACATTTGGCTATTGGGAGATTTACAGCACAAAGATATCCAGTTGATTTGAAGCAGTTCTGAGAAAGTCTAAACATAATGCCCACTTCTCCCTCCTGGCATTTTCCATGTGGGAGATATAGCAGGATGTATATTGGTTTTAAGGAACTGTCCCCGGACAGTGTGGGCAGAAAAGTTCCTGGCTCCTTGAATGCCGTTCCTGGAGACACTGCGATCAGTGTGGGAGATATGTCAAGATGTGTGTTGGTTTTGAGGAAGGCTCTCTGGAGAGTCTTAGCAAAGAGGTCACACGGATAATCAGAGCAATTCTCAGAGACACTGAGACCAAACTCCACAATTCCCTCCTGGCACTTTCCCTGTAGGAGATACCGCAAGACGTTTCTGTATATTGGGCACTGCGCTCTGCAGCGTGTTAGCAGAGACTTTCCCGGGACAGTAAAACCTGACATCAGAGACACTGAGAAGAAGCCCCAACGTTCCTTCCAGACATTTTCAGTGTGGGTGCCTTCTCCACATGGTTCCTGGTTTCACTGCAGCTCTGAAGAGAATGTTAGCAAAGAGGTAATCGGGACAGTGAAAACAGTACTCAAAGACAGGGAGAGCAAGCTCTCTCTTGGCACTTTGGATGTGGGACATACAGCGAGATGTTTGCTGCTTTTACATTTGGCTATTGGGAGATTTACAGCACAAAGATATCCAGTTGATTTGAAGCAGTTCTGAGAAAGTCTAAACATAATGCCCACTTCTCCCTCCTGGCATTTTCCATGTGGGAGATATAGCAGGATGTATATTGGTTTTGAGGAACCGTCCCCAGACAGTGTAGGCAGAAAAGTTCCTGGCTCACTGAATGCCGTTCCTGGAGAGACACTGCGATCAATGTGGGAGATATGTCAAGATGTGTGTTGGTTTTGAGGACGGCTCTCTGGAGAGACTTAGCAAAGAGGTCACACGGATAATCAGAGCAATTCTCAGAGACACTGAGACCAAACTCCACAATTCCCTCCTGGCACTTTCCCTGTAGGAGATACCGCAAGACGTTTCTGTATATTGGGCACTGCGCTCTGCAGCGTGTTAGCAGAGACTTTCCCGGGACAGTAAAACCTGACATCAGAGACACTGAGAAGAAGCCCCAACGTTCCTTCCAGTCATTTTCAGTGTGGGTGCCTTCTCCACATGGTTCCTGGTTTCACTGCAGCTCTGAAGAGAATGTTAGCAAAGAGGTAACCGGGAGAGTAGAAAGCAGTACTCAAAGACAGGGAGAGCAAGCTCTCTCTTGGCACTTTGGATGTGGGACATACAGCGAGATGTTTGCTGCTTTTACATTTGGCTATTGGGAGATTTACAGCACAAAGATATCCAGTTGATTTGAAGCAGTTCTGAGAAAGTCTAAACATAATGCCCACTTCTCCCTCCTGGCATTTTCCATGTGGGAGATATAGCAGGATGTATATTGGTTTTGAGGAACCGTCCCCAGACAGTGTAGGCAGAAAAGTTCCTGGCTCACTGAATGCCGTTCCTGGAGAGACACTGCGATCAATGTGGGAGATATGTCAAGATGTGTGTTGGTTTTGAGGACGGCTCTCTGGAGAGACTTAGCAAAGAGGTCACACGGATAATCAGAGCAATTCTCAGAGACACTGAGACCAAACTCCACAATTCCCTCCTGGCACTTTCCCTGTAGGAGATACCGCAAGACGTTTCTGTATATTGGGCACTGCGCTCTGCAGCGTGTTAGCAGAGACTTTCCCGGGACAGTAAAACCTGACATCAGAGACACTGAGAAGAAGCCCCAACGTTCCTTCCAGTCATTTTCAGTGTGGGTGCCTTCTCCACATGGTTCCTGGTTTCACTGCAGCTCTGAAGAGAATGTTAGCAAAGAGGTAACCGGGAGAGTAGAAAGCAGTACTCAAAGACAGGGAGAGCAAGCTCTCTCTTGGCACTTTGGATGTGGGACATACAGCGAGATGTTTGCTGCTTTTACATTTGGCTATTGGGAGATTTACAGCACAAAGATATCCAGTTGATTTGAAGCAGTTCTGAGAAAGTCTAAACATAATGCCCACTTCTCCCTCCTGGCATTTTCCATGTGGGAGATATAGCAGGATGTATATTGGTTTTAAGGAACTGTCCCCGGACAGTGTGGGCAGAAAAGTTCCTGGCTCCTTGAATGTCGTTCCTGGAGACACTGCGATCAGTGTGGGACATATGTCAAGATGTGTGTTGGTTTTGAGGAAGGCTCTCTGGAGAGTCTTAGCAAAGAGGTCACACGGATAATCAGAGCAATTCTCAGAGACACTGAGACCAAACTCCACAATTCCCTCCTGGCACTTTCCCTGTAGGAGATACCGCAAGACGTTTCTGTATATTGGGCACTGCGCTCTGCAGCGTGTTAGCAGAGACTTTCCCGGGACAGTAAAACCTGACATCAGAGACACTGAGAAGAAGCCCCAACGTTCCTTCCAGTCATTTTCAGTGTGGGTGCCTTCTCCACATGGTTCCTGGTTTCACTGCAGCTCTGAAGAGAATGTTAGGAAAGAGGTAATCGGGACAGTGAAAACAGTACTCAAAAACAGGGAGAGCAAGCTCTACATTATTCTCTTGGCACTTTCCATGTAGTAGATATAGCAGGATATATATCGGTTTTGAGGACAACTCAGTGGACAGTGTAGGCAGAAAAGTTCCTGGCTCACTGAATGCCGTTCCTGGAGAGACACTGCGATCAAATCCTACAATTGCCTAATAGCACTTTCCATGTGGGAGATATGTCAAGATGTGCTTTGGTTTGGAGCACAACTCTCTCGAGAGAACGTTAGCAAAGAGGTAACCGGGAGAGTAGAAAGCAGTACTCAAAGACAGGGAGAGCAAGCTCTCTCTTGGCACTTTGGATGTGGGACATACAGCGAGATGTTTGCTGCTTTTACATTTGGCTATTGGGAGATTTACAGCACAAAGATATCCAGTTGATTTGAAGCAGTTCTGAGAAAGTCTAAACATAATGCCCACTTCTCCCTCCTGGCATTTTCCATGTGGGAGATATAGCAGGATGTATATTGGTTTTAAGGAACTGTCCCCGGACAGTGTGGGCAGAAAAGTTCCTGGCTCCTTGAATGTCGTTCCTGGAGACACTGCGATCAGTGTGGGACATATGTCAAGATGTGTGTTGGTTTTGAGGAAGGCTCTCTGGAGAGTCTTAGCAAAGAGGTCACACGGATAATCAGAGCAATTCTCAGAGACACTGAGACCAAACTCCACAATTCCCTCCTGGCACTTTCCCTGTAGGAGATACCGCAAGACGTTTCTGTATATTGGGCACTGCGCTCTGCAGCGTGTTAGCAGAGACTTTCCCGGGACAGTAAAACCTGACATCAGAGACACTGAGAAGAAGCCCCAACGTTCCTTCCAGTCATTTTCAGTGTGGGTGCCTTCTCCACATGGTTCCTGCTTTCACTGCAGCTCTGAAGAGAATGTTAGCAAAGAGGTAATCGGGAGAGTAGAAAGCAGTACTCAAAGACAGGGAGAGCAAGCTCTACATTATTCTCTTGGCACTTTCCATGTAGTAGATATAGCAGTATATATATCGGTTTTGAGGACAACTCAGTGGACAGTGTAGGCAGAAAAGTTCCTAGCTCACTGAATGTCGTTCCTGGAGAGACACTGCGATCAAATCCTACAATTGCCTAATAGCACTTTCCATGTGGGAGATATGTCAAGATGTGCTTTGGTTTGGAGCACAACTCTCTCGAGAGAACGTTAGCAAAGAGGTAACCGGGAGAGTAGAAAGCAGTACTCAAAGACAGGGAGAGCAAGCTCTCTCTTGGCACTTTGGATGTGGGACATACAGCGAGATGTTTGCTGCTTTTACATTTGGCTATTGGGAGATTTACAGCACAAAGATATCCAGTTGATTTGAAGCAGTTCTGAGAAAGTCTAAACATAATGCCCACTTCTCCCTCCTGGCATTTTCCATGTGGGAGATATAGCAGGATGTATATTGGTTTTAAGGAACTGTCCCCGGACAGTGTGGGCAGAAAAGTTCCTGGCTCCTTGAATGCCGTTCCTGGAGACACTGCGATCAGTGTGGGAGATATGTCAAGATGTGTGTTGGTTTTGAGGAAGGCTCTCTGGAGAGTCTTAGCAAAGAGGTCACACGGATAATCAGAGCAATTCTCAGAGACACTGAGACCAAACTCCACAATTCCCTCCTGGCACTTTCCCTGTAGGAGATACCGCAAGACGTTTCTGTATATTGGGCACTGCGCTCTGCAGCGTGTTAGCAGAGACTTTCCCGGGACAGTAAAACCTGACATCAGAGACGCTGAGAAGAAGCCCCAACGTTCCTTCCAGTCATTTTCAGTGTGGGTGCCTTCTCCACATGGTTCCTGCTTTCACTGCAGCTCTGAAGAGAATGTTAGCAAAGAGGTAATCGGGAGAGTAGAAAGCGGTACTCAAAGACAGGGAGAGCAAGCTCTACATTATTCTCTTGGCACTTTCCATGTAGTAGATATAGCAGGATATATATCGGTTTTGAGGACAACTCAGTGGACAGTGTAGGCAGAAAAGTTCCTGGCTCACTGAATGCCGTTCCTGGAGAGACACTGCGATCAAATCCTACAATTGCCTAATAGCACTTTCCATGTGGGAGATATGTCAAGATGTGCTTTGGTTTGGAGCACAACTCTCTCTCGAGAGAACGTTAGCAAAGAGGTAACCGGGAGAGTAGAAAGCAGCACTCAAAGACAGGGAGAGCAAGCTCTCTCTTGGCACTTTGGATGTGGGACATACAGCGAGATGTTTGCTGCTTTTACATTTGGCTATTGGGAGATTTACAGCACAAAGATATCCAGTTGATTTGAAGCAGTTCTGAGAAAGTCTAAACATAATGCCCACTTCTCCCTCCTGGCATTTTCCATGTGGGAGATATAGCAGGATGTATATTGGTTTTAAGGAACTGTCCCCGGACAGTGTGGGCAGAAAAGTTCCTGGCTCCTTGAATGCCGTTCCTGGAGACACTGCGATCAGTGTGGGAGATATGTCAAGATGTGTGTTGGTTTTGAGGAAGGCTCTCTGGAGAGTCTTAGCAAAGAGGTCACACGGATAATCAGAGCAATTCTCAGAGACACTGAGACCAAACTCCACAATTCCCTCCTGGCACTTTCCCTGTAGGAGATACCGCAAGACATTTCTGTATATTGGGCACTGCGCTCTGCAGCGTGTTAGCAGAGACTTTCCCGGGACAGTAAAACCTGACGTCAGAGACACTGAGAAGAAGCCCCAACGTTCCTTCCAGTCATTTTCAGTGTGGGTGCCTTCTCCACATGGTTCCTGGTTTCACTGCAGCTCTGAAGAGAATGTTAGCAAAGAGGTAACCGGGAGAGTAGAAAGCAGTACTCAAAGACAGGGAGAGCAAGCTCTCTCTTGGCACTTTGGATGTGGGACATACAGCGAGATGTTTGCTGCTTTTACATTTGGCTATTGGGAGATTTACAGCACAAAGATATCCAGTTGATTTGAAGCAGTTCTGAGAAAGTCTAAACATAATGCCCACTTCTCCCTCCTGGCATTTTCCATGTGGGAGATATAGCAGGATGTATATTGGTTTTAAGGAACTGTCCCCGGACAGTGTGGGCAGAAAAGTTCCTGGCTCCTTGAATGTCGTTCCTGGAGACACTGCGATCAGTGTGGGACATATGTCAAGATGTGTGTTGGTTTTGAGGAAGGCTCTCTGGAGAGTCTTAGCAAAGAGGTCACACGGATAATCAGAGCAATTCTCAGAGACACTGAGACCAAACTCCACAATTCCCTCCTGGCACTTTCCCTGTAGGAGATACCGCAAGACGTTTCTGTATATTGGGCACTGCGCTCTGCAGCGTGTTAGCAGAGACTTTCCCGGGACAGTAAAACCTGACATCAGAGACGCTGAGAAGAAGCCCCAACGTTCCTTCCAGTCATTTTCAGTGTGGGTGCCTTCTCCACATGGTTCCTGCTTTCACTGCAGCTCTGAAGAGAATGTTAGCAAAGAGGTAATCGGGAGAGTAGAAAGCAGTACTCAAAGACAGGGAGAGCAAGCTCTACATTATTCTCTTGGCACTTTCCATGTAGTAGATATAGCAGTATATATATCGGTTTTGAGGACAACTCAGTGGACAGTGTAGGCAGAAAAGTTCCTGGCTCACTGAATGTTGTTCCTGGAGAGACACTGCGATCAAATCCTACAATTGCCTAATAGCACTTTCCATGTGGGAGATATGTCAAGATGTGCTTTGGTTTGGAGCACAACTCTCTCTCGAGAACGTTAGCAAAGAGGTAACCGGGAGAGTAGAAAGCAGTACTCAAAGACAGGGAGAGCAAGCTCTCTCTTGGCACTTTGGATGTGGGACATACAGCGAGATGTTCGATGCTTTTACATTTGGCTATTGGGAGATTTACAGCACAAAGATATCCAGTTGATTTGAAGCAGTTCTGAGAAAGTCTAAACATAATGCCCACTTCTCCCTCCTGGCATTTTCCATGTGGGAGATATAGCAGGATGTATATTGGTTTTAAGGAACTGTCCCCGGACAGTGTGGGCAGAAAAGTTCCTGGCTCCTTGAATGCCGTTCCTGGAGACACTGCGATCAGTGTGGGAGATATGTCAAGATGTGTGTTGGTTTTGAGGAAGGCTCTCTGGAGAGTCTTAGCAAAGAGGTCACACGGATAATCAGAGCAATTCTCAGAGACACTGAGACCAAACTCCACAATTCCCTCCTGGCACTTTCCCTGTAGGAGATACCGCAAGACATTTCTGTATATTGGGCACTGCGCTCTGCAGCGTGTTAGCAGAGACTTTCCCGGGACAGTAAAACCTGACATCAGAGACACTGAGAAGAAGCCCCAACGTTCCTTCCAGACATTTTCAGTGTGGGTGCCTTCTCCACATGGTTCCTGGTTTCACTGCAGCTCTGAAGAGAATGTTAGCAAAGAGGTAATCGGGACAGTGAAAACAGTACTCAAAGACAGGGAGAGCAAGCTCTACATTATTCTCTTGGCACTTTCCATGTAGTAGATATAGCAGGACATATATCGGTTTTGAGCACAACTCAGTGGACAGTGTAAGCAGAAAAGTTCCTGGCTCACTGAATGCCGTTCCTGGAGAGACACTGCGATCAAATCCTACAATTGCCTAATAGCACTTTCCATGTGGGAGATATGTCAAGATGTGCTTTGGTTTGGAGCACAACTCTCTCGAGAGAACGTTAGCAAAGAGGTAACCGGGAGAGTAGAAAGCAGTACTCAAAGACAGGGAGAGCAAGCTCTCTCTTGGCACTTTGGATGTGGGACATACAGCGAGATGTTTGCTGCTTTTACATTTGGCTATTGGGAGATTTACAGCACAAAGATATCCAGTTGATTTGAAGCAGTTCTGAGAAAGTCTAAACATAATGCCCACTTCTCCCTCCTGGCATTTTCCATGTGGGAGATATAGCAGGATGTATATTGGTTTTGAGGAACCGTCCCCAACAGTGTAGGCAGAAAAGTTCCTGGCTCACTGAATGCCGTTCCTGGAGAGACACTGCGATCAATGTGGGAGATAGGTCAAGATGTGTGTTGGTTTTGAGGACGGCTCTCTGGAGAGACTTAGCAAAGAGGTCACACGGATAATCAGAGCAATTCTCAGAGACACTGAGACCAAACTCCACAATTCCCTCCTGGCACTTTCCCTGTAGGAGATACCGCAAGACATTTCTGTATATTGGGCACTGCGCTCTGCAGCGTGTTAGCAGAGACTTTCCCGGGACAGTAAAACCTGACATCAGAGACACTGAGAAGAAGCCCCAACGTTCCTTCCAGTCATTTTCAGTGTGGGTGCCTTCTCCACATGGTTCCTGGTTTCACTGCAGCTCTGAAGAGAATGTTAGCAAAGAGGTAATCGGGACAGTGAAAACAGTACTCAAAAACAGGGAGAGCAAGCTCTACATTATTCTCTTGGCACTTTCCATGTAGTAGATATAGCAGGATATATATCGGTTTTGAGCACAACTCAGTGGACAGTGTAGGCAGAAAAGTTCCTGGCTCACTGAATGCCGTTCCTGGAGAGACACTGCGATCAAATCCTACAATTGCCTAATAGCACTTTCCATGTGGGAGATATGTCAAGATGTGCTTTGGTTTGGAGCACAACTCTCTCGAGAGAACGTTAGCAAAGAGGTAACCGGGAGAGTAGAAAGCAGTACTCAAAGACAGGGAGAGCAAGCTCTCTCTTGGCACTTTGGATGTGGGACATACAGCGAGATGTTTGCTGCTTTTACATTTGGCTATTGGGAGATTTACAGCACAAAGATATCCAGTTGATTTGAAGCAGTTCTGAGAAAGTCTAAACATAATGCCCACTTCTCCCTCCTGGCATTTTCCATGTGGGAGATATAGCAGGATGTATATTGGTTTTGAGGAACCGTCCCCAGACAGTGTAGGCAGAAAAGTTCCTGGCTCACTGAATGCCGTTCCTGGAGAGACACTGCGATCAATGTGGGAGATATGTCAAGATGTGTGTTGGTTTTGAGGACGGCTCTCTGGAGAGACTTAGCAAAGAGGTCACACGGATAATCAGAGCAATTCTCAGAGACACTGAGACCAAACTCCACAATTCCCTCCTGGCACTTTCCCTGTAGGAGATACCGCAAGACGTTTCTGTATATTGGGCACTGCGCTCTGCAGCGTGTTAGCAGAGACTTTCCCGGGACAGTAAAACCTGACATCAGAGACACTGAGAAGAAGCCCCAACGTTCCTTCCAGACATTTTCAGTGTGGGTGCCTTCTCCACATGGTTCCTGGTTTCACTGCAGCTCTGAAGAGAATGTTAGCAAAGAGGTAATCGGGACAGTGAAAACAGTACTCAAAGACAGGGAGAGCAAGCTCTACATTATTCTCTTGGCACTTTCCATGTAGTAGATATAGCAGGACATATATCGGTTTTGAGGACAACTCAGTGGACAGTGTAAGCAGAAAAGTTCCTGGCTCACTGAATGCCGCTCCTGGAGAGACACTGCGATCAAATCCTACAATTGCCTAATAGCACTTTCCATGTGGGAGATATGTCAAGATGTGCTTTGGTTTGGAGCACAACTCTCTCGAGAGAACGTTAGCAAAGAGGTAACCGGGAGAGTAGAAAGCAGTACTCAAAGACAGGGAGAGCAAGCTCTCTCTTGGCACTTTGGATGTGGGACATACAGCGAGATGTTTGCTGCTTTTACATTTGGCTATTGGGAGATTTACAGCACAAAGATATCCAGTTGATTTGAAGCAGTTCTGAGAAAGTCTAAACATAATGCCCACTTCTCCCTCCTGGCATTTTCCATGTGGGAGATATAGCAGGATGTATATTGGTTTTAAGGAACTGTCCCCGGACAGTGTGGGCAGAAAAGTTCCTGGCTCCTTGAATGCCGTTCCTGGAGACACTGCGATCAGTGTGGGAGATATGTCAAGATGTGTGTTGGTTTTGAGGAAGGCTCTCTGGAGAGTCTTAGCAAAGAGGTCACACGGATAATCAGAGCAATTCTCAGAGACACTGAGACCAAACTCCACAATTCCCTCCTGGCACTTTCCCTGTAGGAGATACCGCAAGACGTTTCTGTATATTGGGCACTGCGCTCTGCAGCGTGTTAGCAGAGACTTTCCCGGGACAGTAAAACCTGACATCAGAGACACTGAGAAGAAGCCCCAACGTTCCTTCCAGACATTTTCAGTGTGGGTGCCTTCTCCACATGGTTCCTGGTTTCACTGCAGCTCTGAAGAGAATGTTAGCAAAGAGGTAATCGGGACAGTGAAAACAGTACTCAAAGACAGGGAGAGCAAGCTCTCTCTTGGCACTTTGGATGTGGGACATACAGCGAGATGTTTGCTGCTTTTACATTTGGCTATTGGGAGATTTACAGCACAAAGATATCCAGTTGATTTGAAGCAGTTCTGAGAAAGTCTAAACATAATGCCCACTTCTCCCTCCTGGCATTTTCCATGTGGGAGATATAGCAGGATGTATATTGGTTTTGAGGAACCGTCCCCAGACAGTGTAGGCAGAAAAGTTCCTGGCTCACTGAATGCCGTTCCTGGAGAGACACTGCGATCAATGTGGGAGATATGTCAAGATGTGTGTTGGTTTTGAGGACGGCTCTCTGGAGAGACTTAGCAAAGAGGTCACACGGATAATCAGAGCAATTCTCAGAGACACTGAGACCAAACTCCACAATTCCCTCCTGGCACTTTCCCTGTAGGAGATACCGCAAGACGTTTCTGTATATTGGGCACTGCGCTCTGCAGCGTGTTAGCAGAGACTTTCCCGGGACAGTAAAACCTGACATCAGAGACACTGAGAAGAAGCCCCAACGTTCCTTCCAGTCATTTTCAGTGTGGGTGCCTTCTCCACATGGTTCCTGGTTTCACTGCAGCTCTGAAGAGAATGTTAGGAAAGAGGTAATCGGGACAGTGAAAACAGTACTCAAAAACAGGGAGAGCAAGCTCTACATTATTCTCTTGGCACTTTCCATGTAGTAGATATAGCAGGATATATATCGGTTTTGAGGACAACTCAGTGGACAGTGTAGGCAGAAAAGTTCCTGGCTCACTGAATGCCGTTCCTGGAGAGACACTGCGATCAAATCCTACAATTGCCTAATAGCACTTTCCATGTGGGAGATATGTCAAGATGTGCTTTGGTTTGGAGCACAACTCTCTCGAGAGAACGTTAGCAAAGAGGTAACCGGGAGAGTAGAAAGCAGTACTCAAAGACAGGGAGAGCAAGCTCTCTCTTGGCACTTTGGATGTGGGACATACAGCGAGATGTTTGCTGCTTTTACATTTGGCTATTGGGAGATTTACAGCACAAAGATATCCAGTTGATTTGAAGCAGTTCTGAGAAAGTCTAAACATAATGCCCACTTCTCCCTCCTGGCATTTTCCATGTGGGAGATATAGCAGGATGTATATTGGTTTTAAGGAACTGTCCCCGGACAGTGTGGGCAGAAAAGTTCCTGGCTCCTTGAATGCCGTTCCTGGAGACACTGCGATCAGTGTGGGAGATATGTCAAGATGTGTGTTGGTTTTGAGGAAGGCTCTCTGGAGAGTCTTAGCAAAGAGGTCACACGGATAATCAGAGCAATTCTCAGAGACACTGAGACCAAACTCCACAATTCCCTCCTGGCACTTTCCCTGTAGGAGATACCGCAAGACATTTCTGTATATTGGGCACTGCGCTCTGCAGCGTGTTAGCAGAGACTTTCCCGGGACAGTAAAACCTGACGTCAGAGACACTGAGAAGAAGCCCCAACGTTCCTTCCAGTCATTTTCAGTGTGGGTGCCTTCTCCACATGGTTCCTGGTTTCACTGCAGCTCTGAAGAGAATGTTAGCAAAGAGGTAACCGGGAGAGTAGAAAGCAGTACTCAAAGACAGGGAGAGCAAGCTCTCTCTTGGCACTTTGGATGTGGGACATACAGCGAGATGTTTGCTGCTTTTACATTTGGCTATTGGGAGATTTACAGCACAAAGATATCCAGTTGATTTGAAGCAGTTCTGAGAAAGTCTAAACATAATGCCCACTTCTCCCTCCTGGCATTTTCCATGTGGGAGATATAGCAGGATGTATATTGGTTTTAAGGAACTGTCCCCGGACAGTGTGGGCAGAAAAGTTCCTGGCTCCTTGAATGCCGTTCCTGGAGACACTGCGATCAGTGTGGGACATATGTCAAGATGTGTGTTGGTTTTGAGGAAGGCTCTCTGGAGAGTCTTAGCAAAGAGGTCACACGGATAATCAGAGCAATTCTCAGAGACACTGAGACCAAACTCCACAATTCCCTCCTGGCACTTTCCCTGTAGGAGATACCGCAAGACGTTTCTGTATATTGGGCACTGCGCTCTGCAGCGTGTTAGCAGAGACTTTCCCGGGACAGTAAAACCTGACATCAGAGACGCTGAGAAGAAGCCCCAACGTTCCTTCCAGTCATTTTCAGTGTGGGTGCCTTCTCCACATGGTTCCTGCTTTCACTGCAGCTCTGAAGAGAATGTTAGCAAAGAGGTAATCGGGAGAGTAGAAAGCAGTACTCAAAGACAGGGAGAGCAAGCTCTACATTATTCTCTTGGCACTTTCCATGTAGTAGATATAGCAGTATATATATCGGTTTTGAGGACAACTCAGTGGACAGTGTAGGCAGAAAAGTTCCTGGCTCACTGAATGTTGTTCCTGGAGAGACACTGCGATCAAATCCTACAATTGCCTAATAGCACTTTCCATGTGGGAGATATGTCAAGATGTGCTTTGGTTTGGAGCACAACTCTCTCTCGAGAACGTTAGCAAAGAGGTAACCGGGAGAGTAGAAAGCAGTACTCAAAGACAGGGAGAGCAAGCTCTCTCTTGGCACTTTGGATGTGGGACATACAGCGAGATGTTCGATGCTTTTACATTTGGCTATTGGGAGATTTACAGCACAAAGATATCCAGTTGATTTGAAGCAGTTCTGAGAAAGTCTAAACATAATGCCCACTTCTCCCTCCTGGCATTTTCCATGTGGGAGATATAGCAGGATGTATATTGGTTTTAAGGAACTGTCCCCGGACAGTGTGGGCAGAAAAGTTCCTGGCTCCTTGAATGCCGTTCCTGGAGACACTGCGATCAGTGTGGGAGATATGTCAAGATGTGTGTTGGTTTTGAGGAAGGCTCTCTGGAGAGTCTTAGCAAAGAGGTCACACGGATAATCAGAGCAATTCTCAGAGACACTGAGACCAAACTCCACAATTCCCTCCTGGCACTTTCCCTGTAGGAGATACCGCAAGACATTTCTGTATATTGGGCACTGCGCTCTGCAGCGTGTTAGCAGAGACTTTCCCGGGACAGTAAAACCTGACATCAGAGACACTGAGAAGAAGCCCCAACGTTCCTTCCAGACATTTTCAGTGTGGGTGCCTTCTCCACATGGTTCCTGGTTTCACTGCAGCTCTGAAGAGAATGTTAGCAAAGAGGTAATCGGGACAGTGAAAACAGTACTCAAAGACAGGGAGAGCAAGCTCTACATTATTCTCTTGGCACTTTCCATGTAGTAGATATAGCAGGACATATATCGGTTTTGAGCACAACTCAGTGGACAGTGTAAGCAGAAAAGTTCCTGGCTCACTGAATGCCGTTCCTGGAGAGACACTGCGATCAAATCCTACAATTGCCTAATAGCACTTTCCATGTGGGAGATATGTCAAGATGTGCTTTGGTTTGGAGCACAACTCTCTCGAGAGAACGTTAGCAAAGAGGTAACCGGGAGAGTAGAAAGCAGTACTCAAAGACAGGGAGAGCAAGCTCTCTCTTGGCACTTTGGATGTGGGACATACAGCGAGATGTTTGCTGCTTTTACATTTGGCTATTGGGAGATTTACAGCACAAAGATATCCAGTTGATTTGAAGCAGTTCTGAGAAAGTCTAAACATAATGCCCACTTCTCCCTCCTGGCATTTTCCATGTGGGAGATATAGCAGGATGTATATTGGTTTTGAGGAACCGTCCCCAACAGTGTAGGCAGAAAAGTTCCTGGCTCACTGAATGCCGTTCCTGGAGAGACACTGCGATCAATGTGGGAGATAGGTCAAGATGTGTGTTGGTTTTGAGGACGGCTCTCTGGAGAGACTTAGCAAAGAGGTCACACGGATAATCAGAGCAATTCTCAGAGACACTGAGACCAAACTCCACAATTCCCTCCTGGCACTTTCCCTGTAGGAGATACCGCAAGACATTTCTGTATATTGGGCACTGCGCTCTGCAGCGTGTTAGCAGAGACTTTCCCGGGACAGTAAAACCTGACATCAGAGACACTGAGAAGAAGCCCCAACGTTCCTTCCAGTCATTTTCAGTGTGGGTGCCTTCTCCACATGGTTCCTGGTTTCACTGCAGCTCTGAAGAGAATGTTAGCAAAGAGGTAATCGGGACAGTGAAAACAGTACTCAAAAACAGGGAGAGCAAGCTCTACATTATTCTCTTGGCACTTTCCATGTAGTAGATATAGCAGGATATATATCGGTTTTGAGCACAACTCAGTGGACAGTGTAGGCAGAAAAGTTCCTGGCTCACTGAATGCCGTTCCTGGAGAGACACTGCGATCAAATCCTACAATTGCCTAATAGCACTTTCCATGTGGGAGATATGTCAAGATGTGCTTTGGTTTGGAGCACAACTCTCTCTCGAGAACGTTAGCAAAGAGGTAACCGGGAGAGTAGAAAGCAGTACTCAAAGACAGGGAGAGCAAGCTCT
The DNA here is from genome assembly GCF_028500815.1 of Rissa tridactyla. Taxonomy (NCBI): domain Eukaryota; kingdom Metazoa; phylum Chordata; class Aves; order Charadriiformes; family Laridae; genus Rissa; species Rissa tridactyla. Next base: position 256,719 of record NW_026529366.1, read on the forward strand.
CTCTTGGCACTTTGGATGTGGGACATACAGCGAGATGTTTGCTGCTTTTACATTTGGCTATTGGGAGATTTACAGCACAAAGATATCCAGTTGATTTGAAGCAGTTCTGAGAAAGTCTAAACATAATGCCCACTTCTCCCTCCTGGCATTTTCCATGTGGGAGATATAGCAGGATGTATATTGGTTTTGAGGAACCGTCCCCAGACAGTGTAGGCAGAAAAGTTCCTGGCTCACTGAATGCCGTTCCTGGAGAGACACTGCGATCAATGTGGGAGATATGTCAAGATGTGTGTTGGTTTTGAGGACGGCTCTCTGGAGAGACTTAGCAAAGAGGTCACACGGATAATCAGAGCAATTCTCAGAGACACTGAGACCAAACTCCACAATTCCCTCCTGGCACTTTCCCTGTAGGAGATACCGCAAGACGTTTCTGTATATTGGGCACTGCGCTCTGCAGCGTGTTAGCAGAGACTTTCCCGGGACAGTAAAACCTGACATCAGAGACACTGAGAAGAAGCCCCAACGTTCCTTCCAGACATTTTCAGTGTGGGTGCCTTCTCCACATGGTTCCTGGTTTCACTGCAGCTCTGAAGAGAATGTTAGCAAAGAGGTAATCGGGACAGTGAAAACAGTACTCAAAGACAGGGAGAGCAAGCTCTACATTATTCTCTTGGCACTTTCCATGTAGTAGATATAGCAGGACATATATCGGTTTTGAGGACAACTCAGTGGACAGTGTAAGCAGAAAAGTTCCTGGCTCACTGAATGCCGCTCCTGGAGAGACACTGCGATCAAATCCTACAATTGCCTAATAGCACTTTCCATGTGGGAGATATGTCAAGATGTGCTTTGGTTTGGAGCACAACTCTCTCGAGAGAACGTTAGCAAAGAGGTAACCGGGAGAGTAGAAAGCAGTACTCAAAGACAGGGAGAGCAAGCTCTCTCTTGGCACTTTGGATGTGGGACATACAGCGAGATGTTTGCTGCTTTTACATTTGGCTATTGGGAGATTTACAGCACAAAGATATCCAGTTGATTTGAAGCAGTTCTGAGAAAGTCTAAACATAATGCCCACTTCTCCCTCCTGGCATTTTCCATGTGGGAGATATAGCAGGATGTATATTGGTTTTAAGGAACTGTCCCCGGACAGTGTGGGCAGAAAAGTTCCTGGCTCCTTGAATGCCGTTCCTGGAGACACTGCGATCAGTGTGGGAGATATGTCAAGATGTGTGTTGGTTTTGAGGAAGGCTCTCTGGAGAGTCTTAGCAAAGAGGTCACACGGATAATCAGAGCAATTCTCAGAGACACTGAGACCAAACTCCACAATTCCCTCCTGGCACTTTCCCTGTAGGAGATACCGCAAGACGTTTCTGTATATTGGGCACTGCGCTCTGCAGCGTGTTAGCAGAGACTTTCCCGGGACAGTAAAACCTGACATCAGAGACACTGAGAAGAAGCCCCAACGTTCCTTCCAGACATTTTCAGTGTGGGTGCCTTCTCCACATGGTTCCTGGTTTCACTGCAGCTCTGAAGAGAATGTTAGCAAAGAGGTAATCGGGACAGTGAAAACAGTACTCAAAGACAGGGAGAGCAAGCTCTCTCTTGGCACTTTGGATGTGGGACATACAGCGAGATGTTTGCTGCTTTTACATTTGGCTATTGGGAGATTTACAGCACAAAGATATCCAGTTGATTTGAAGCAGTTCTGAGAAAGTCTAAACATAATGCCCACTTCTCCCTCCTGGCATTTTCCATGTGGGAGATATAGCAGGATGTATATTGGTTTTGAGGAACCGTCCCCAGACAGTGTAGGCAGAAAAGTTCCTGGCTCACTGAATGCCGTTCCTGGAGAGACACTGCGATCAATGTGGGAGATATGTCAAGATGTGTGTTGGTTTTGAGGACGGCTCTCTGGAGAGACTTAGCAAAGAGGTCACACGGATAATCAGAGCAATTCTCAGAGACACTGAGACCAAACTCCACAATTCCCTCCTGGCACTTTCCCTGTAGGAGATACCGCAAGACGTTTCTGTATATTGGGCACTGCGCTCTGCAGCGTGTTAGCAGAGACTTTCCCGGGACAGTAAAACCTGACATCAGAGACACTGAGAAGAAGCCCCAACGTTCCTTCCAGTCATTTTCAGTGTGGGTGCCTTCTCCACATGGTTCCTGGTTTCACTGCAGCTCTGAAGAGAATGTTAGGAAAGAGGTAATCGGGACAGTGAAAACAGTACTCAAAAACAGGGAGAGCAAGCTCTACATTATTCTCTTGGCACTTTCCATGTAGTAGATATAGCAGGATATATATCGGTTTTGAGGACAACTCAGTGGACAGTGTAGGCAGAAAAGTTCCTGGCTCACTGAATGCCGTTCCTGGAGAGACACTGCGATCAAATCCTACAATTGCCTAATAGCACTTTCCATGTGGGAGATATGTCAAGATGTGCTTTGGTTTGGAGCACAACTCTCTCGAGAGAACGTTAGCAAAGAGGTAACCGGGAGAGTAGAAAGCAGTACTCAAAGACAGGGAGAGCAAGCTCTCTCTTGGCACTTTGGATGTGGGACATACAGCGAGATGTTTGCTGCTTTTACATTTGGCTATTGGGAGATTTACAGCACAAAGATATCCAGTTGATTTGAAGCAGTTCTGAGAAAGTCTAAACATAATGCCCACTTCTCCCTCCTGGCATTTTCCATGTGGGAGATATAGCAGGATGTATATTGGTTTTAAGGAACTGTCCCCGGACAGTGTGGGCAGAAAAGTTCCTGGCTCCTTGAATGTCGTTCCTGGAGACACTGCGATCAGTGTGGGACATATGTCAAGATGTGTGTTGGTTTTGAGGAAGGCTCTCTGGAGAGTCTTAGCAAAGAGGTCACACGGATAATCAGAGCAATTCTCAGAGACACTGAGACCAAACTCCACAATTCCCTCCTGGCACTTTCCCTGTAGGAGATACCGCAAGACGTTTCTGTATATTGGGCACTGCGCTCTGCAGCGTGTTAGCAGAGACTTTCCCGGGACAGTAAAACCTGACATCAGAGACACTGAGAAGAAGCCCCAACGTTCCTTCCAGTCATTTTCAGTGTGGGTGCCTTCTCCACATGGTTCCTGCTTTCACTGCAGCTCTGAAGAGAATGTTAGCAAAGAGGTAATCGGGAGAGTAGAAAGCAGTACTCAAAGACAGGGAGAGCAAGCTCTACATTATTCTCTTGGCACTTTCCATGTAGTAGATATAGCAGTATATATATCGGTTTTGAGGACAACTCAGTGGACAGTGTAGGCAGAAAAGTTCCTGGCTCACTGAATGTCGTTCCTGGAGAGACACTGCGATCAAATCCTACAATTGCCTAATAGCACTTTCCATGTGGGAGATATGTCAAGATGTGCTTTGGTTTGGAGCACAACTCTCTCGAGAGAACGTTAGCAAAGAGGTAACCGGGAGAGTAGAAAGCAGTACTCAAAGACAGGGAGAGCAAGCTCTCTCTTGGCACTTTGGATGTGGGACATACAGCGAGATGTTCGATGCTTTTACATTTGGCTATTGGGAGATTTACAGCACAAAGATATCCAGTTGATTTGAAGCAGTTCTGAGAAAGTCTAAACATAATGCCCACTTCTCCCTCCTGGCATTTTCCATGTGGGAGATATAGCAGGATGTATATTGGTTTTAAGGAACTGTCCCCGGACAGTGTGGGCAGAAAAGTTCCTGGCTCCTTGAATGCCGTTCCTGGAGACACTGCGATCAGTGTGGGAGATATGTCAAGATGTGTGTTGGTTTTGAGGAAGGCTCTCTGGAGAGTCTTAGCAAAGAGGTCACACGGATAATCAGAGCAATTCTCAGAGACACTGAGACCAAACTCCACAATTCCCTCCTGGCACTTTCCCTGTAGGAGATACCGCAAGACGTTTCTGTATATTGGGCACTGCGCTCTGCAGCGTGTTAGCAGAGACTTTCCCGGGACAGTAAAACCTGACATCAGAGACGCTGAGAAGAAGCCCCAACGTTCCTTCCAGTCATTTTCAGTGTGGGTGCCTTCTCCACATGGTTCCTGCTTTCACTGCAGCTCTGAAGAGAATGTTAGCAAAGAGGTAATCGGGAGAGTAGAAAGCGGTACTCAAAGACAGGGAGAGCAAGCTCTACATTATTCTCTTGGCACTTTCCATGTAGTAGATATAGCAGGATATATATCGGTTTTGAGGACAACTCAGTGGACAGTGTAGGCAGAAAAGTTCCTGGCTCACTGAATGCCGTTCCTGGAGAGACACTGCGATCAAATCCTACAATTGCCTAATAGCACTTTCCATGTGGGAGATATGTCAAGATGTGCTTTGGTTTGGAGCACAACTCTCTCTCGAGAGAACGTTAGCAAAGAGGTAACCGGGAGAGTAGAAAGCAGCACTCAAAGACAGGGAGAGCAAGCTCTCTCTTGGCACTTTGGATGTGGGACATACAGCGAGATGTTTGCTGCTTTTACATTTGGCTATTGGGAGATTTACAGCACAAAGATATCCAGTTGATTTGAAGCAGTTCTGAGAAAGTCTAAACATAATGCCCACTTCTCCCTCCTGGCATTTTCCATGTGGGAGATATAGCAGGATGTATATTGGTTTTAAGGAACTGTCCCCGGACAGTGTGGGCAGAAAAGTTCCTGGCTCCTTGAATGCCGTTCCTGGAGACACTGCGATCAGTGTGGGAGATATGTCAAGATGTGTGTTGGTTTTGAGGAAGGCTCTCTGGAGAGTCTTAGCAAAGAGGTCACACGGATAATCAGAGCAATTCTCAGAGACACTGAGACCAAACTCCACAATTCCCTCCTGGCACTTTCCCTGTAGGAGATACCGCAAGACATTTCTGTATATTGGGCACTGCGCTCTGCAGCGTGTTAGCAGAGACTTTCCCGGGACAGTAAAACCTGACGTCAGAGACACTGAGAAGAAGCCCCAACGTTCCTTCCAGTCATTTTCAGTGTGGGTGCCTTCTCCACATGGTTCCTGGTTTCACTGCAGCTCTGAAGAGAATGTTAGCAAAGAGGTAACCGGGAGAGTAGAAAGCAGTACTCAAAGACAGGGAGAGCAAGCTCTCTCTTGGCACTTTGGATGTGGGACATACAGCGAGATGTTTGCTGCTTTTACATTTGGCTATTGGGAGATTTACAGCACAAAGATATCCAGTTGATTTGAAGCAGTTCTGAGAAAGTCTAAACATAATGCCCACTTCTCCCTCCTGGCATTTTCCATGTGGGAGATATAGCAGGATGTATATTGGTTTTAAGGAACTGTCCCCGGACAGTGTGGGCAGAAAAGTTCCTGGCTCCTTGAATGTCGTTCCTGGAGACACTGCGATCAGTGTGGGACATATGTCAAGATGTGTGTTGGTTTTGAGGAAGGCTCTCTGGAGAGTCTTAGCAAAGAGGTCACACGGATAATCAGAGCAATTCTCAGAGACACTGAGACCAAACTCCACAATTCCCTCCTGGCACTTTCCCTGTAGGAGATACCGCAAGACGTTTCTGTATATTGGGCACTGCGCTCTGCAGCGTGTTAGCAGAGACTTTCCCGGGACAGTAAAACCTGACATCAGAGACGCTGAGAAGAAGCCCCAACGTTCCTTCCAGTCATTTTCAGTGTGGGTGCCTTCTCCACATGGTTCCTGCTTTCACTGCAGCTCTGAAGAGAATGTTAGCAAAGAGGTAATCGGGAGAGTAGAAAGCAGTACTCAAAGACAGGGAGAGCAAGCTCTACATTATTCTCTTGGCACTTTCCATGTAGTAGATATAGCAGTATATATATCGGTTTTGAGGACAACTCAGTGGACAGTGTAGGCAGAAAAGTTCCTGGCTCACTGAATGTTGTTCCTGGAGAGACACTGCGATCAAATCCTACAATTGCCTAATAGCACTTTCCATGTGGGAGATATGTCAAGATGTGCTTTGGTTTGGAGCACAACTCTCTCTCGAGAACGTTAGCAAAGAGGTAACCGGGAGAGTAGAAAGCAGTACTCAAAGACAGGGAGAGCAAGCTCTCTCTTGGCACTTTGGATGTGGGACATACAGCGAGATGTTCGATGCTTTTACATTTGGCTATTGGGAGATTTACAGCACAAAGATATCCAGTTGATTTGAAGCAGTTCTGAGAAAGTCTAAACATAATGCCCACTTCTCCCTCCTGGCATTTTCCATGTGGGAGATATAGCAGGATGTATATTGGTTTTAAGGAACTGTCCCCGGACAGTGTGGGCAGAAAAGTTCCTGGCTCCTTGAATGCCGTTCCTGGAGACACTGCGATCAGTGTGGGAGATATGTCAAGATGTGTGTTGGTTTTGAGGAAGGCTCTCTGGAGAGTCTTAGCAAAGAGGTCACACGGATAATCAGAGCAATTCTCAGAGACACTGAGACCAAACTCCACAATTCCCTCCTGGCACTTTCCCTGTAGGAGATACCGCAAGACATTTCTGTATATTGGGCACTGCGCTCTGCAGCGTGTTAGCAGAGACTTTCCCGGGACAGTAAAACCTGACATCAGAGACACTGAGAAGAAGCCCCAACGTTCCTTCCAGACATTTTCAGTGTGGGTGCCTTCTCCACATGGTTCCTGGTTTCACTGCAGCTCTGAAGAGAATGTTAGCAAAGAGGTAATCGGGACAGTGAAAACAGTACTCAAAGACAGGGAGAGCAAGCTCTACATTATTCTCTTGGCACTTTCCATGTAGTAGATATAGCAGGACATATATCGGTTTTGAGCACAACTCAGTGGACAGTGTAAGCAGAAAAGTTCCTGGCTCACTGAATGCCGTTCCTGGAGAGACACTGCGATCAAATCCTACAATTGCCTAATAGCACTTTCCATGTGGGAGATATGTCAAGATGTGCTTTGGTTTGGAGCACAACTCTCTCGAGAGAACGTTAGCAAAGAGGTAACCGGGAGAGTAGAAAGCAGTACTCAAAGACAGGGAGAGCAAGCTCTCTCTTGGCACTTTGGATGTGGGACATACAGCGAGATGTTTGCTGCTTTTACATTTGGCTATTGGGAGATTTACAGCACAAAGATATCCAGTTGATTTGAAGCAGTTCTGAGAAAGTCTAAACATAATGCCCACTTCTCCCTCCTGGCATTTTCCATGTGGGAGATATAGCAGGATGTATATTGGTTTTGAGGAACCGTCCCCAACAGTGTAGGCAGAAAAGTTCCTGGCTCACTGAATGCCGTTCCTGGAGAGACACTGCGATCAATGTGGGAGATAGGTCAAGATGTGTGTTGGTTTTGAGGACGGCTCTCTGGAGAGACTTAGCAAAGAGGTCACACGGATAATCAGAGCAATTCTCAGAGACACTGAGACCAAACTCCACAATTCCCTCCTGGCACTTTCCCTGTAGGAGATACCGCAAGACATTTCTGTATATTGGGCACTGCGCTCTGCAGCGTGTTAGCAGAGACTTTCCCGGGACAGTAAAACCTGACATCAGAGACACTGAGAAGAAGCCCCAACGTTCCTTCCAGTCATTTTCAGTGTGGGTGCCTTCTCCACATGGTTCCTGGTTTCACTGCAGCTCTGAAGAGAATGTTAGCAAAGAGGTAATCGGGACAGTGAAAACAGTACTCAAAAACAGGGAGAGCAAGCTCTACATTATTCTCTTGGCACTTTCCATGTAGTAGATATAGCAGGATATATATCGGTTTTGAGCACAACTCAGTGGACAGTGTAGGCAGAAAAGTTCCTGGCTCACTGAATGCCGTTCCTGGAGAGACACTGCGATCAAATCCTACAATTGCCTAATAGCACTTTCCATGTGGGAGATATGTCAAGATGTGCTTTGGTTTGGAGCACAACTCTCTCTCGAGAACGTTAGCAAAGAGGTAACCGGGAGAGTAGAAAGCAGTACTCAAAGACAGGGAGAGCAAGCTCTCTCTTGGCACTTTGGATGTGGGACATACAGCGAGATGTTTGCTGCTTTTACATTTGGCTATTGGGAGATTTACAGCACAAAGATATCCAGTTGATTTGAAGCAGTTCTGAGAAAGTCTAAACATAATGCCCACTTCTCCCTCCTGGCATTTTCCATGTGGGAGATATAGCAGGATGTATATTGGTTTTGAGGAACCGTCCCCAGACAGTGTAGGCAGAAAAGTTCCTGGCTCACTGAATGCCGTTCCTGGAGAGACACTGCGATCAATGTGGGAGATATGTCAAGATGTGTGTTGGTTTTGAGGACGGCTCTCTGGAGAGACTTAGCAAAGAGGTCACACGGATAATCAGAGCAATTCTCAGAGACACTGAGACCAAACTCCACAATTCCCTCCTGGCACTTTCCCTGTAGGAGATACCGCAAGACGTTTCTGTATATTGGGCACTGCGCTCTGCAGCGTGTTAGCAGAGACTTTCCCGGGACAGTAAAACCTGACATCAGAGACACTGAGAAGAAGCCCCAACGTTCCTTCCAGACATTTTCAGTGTGGGTGCCTTCTCCACATGGTTCCTGGTTTCACTGCAGCTCTGAAGAGAATGTTAGCAAAGAGGTAATCGGGACAGTGAAAACAGTACTCAAAGACAGGGAGAGCAAGCTCTACATTATTCTCTTGGCACTTTCCATGTAGTAGATATAGCAGGACATATATCGGTTTTGAGGACAACTCAGTGGACAGTGTAAGCAGAAAAGTTCCTGGCTCACTGAATGCCGCTCCTGGAGAGACACTGCGATCAAATCCTACAATTGCCTAATAGCACTTTCCATGTGGGAGATATGTCAAGATGTGCTTTGGTTTGGAGCACAACTCTCTCGAGAGAACGTTAGCAAAGAGGTAACCGGGAGAGTAGAAAGCAGTACTCAAAGACAGGGAGAGCAAGCTCTCTCTTGGCACTTTGGATGTGGGACATACAGCGAGATGTTTGCTGCTTTTACATTTGGCTATTGGGAGATTTACAGCACAAAGATATCCAGTTGATTTGAAGCAGTTCTGAGAAAGTCTAAACATAATGCCCACTTCTCCCTCCTGGCATTTTCCATGTGGGAGATATAGCAGGATGTATATTGGTTTTAAGGAACTGTCCCCGGACAGTGTGGGCAGAAAAGTTCCTGGCTCCTTGAATGCCGTTCCTGGAGACACTGCGATCAGTGTGGGAGATATGTCAAGATGTGTGTTGGTTTTGAGGAAGGCTCTCTGGAGAGTCTTAGCAAAGAGGTCACACGGATAATCAGAGCAATTCTCAGAGACACTGAGACCAAACTCCACAATTCCCTCCTGGCACTTTCCCTGTAGGAGATACCGCAAGACGTTTCTGTATATTGGGCACTGCGCTCTGCAGCGTGTTAGCAGAGACTTTCCCGGGACAGTAAAACCTGACATCAGAGACACTGAGAAGAAGCCCCAACGTTCCTTCCAGACATTTTCAGTGTGGGTGCCTTCTCCACATGGTTCCTGGTTTCACTGCAGCTCTGAAGAGAATGTTAGCAAAGAGGTAATCGGGACAGTGAAAACAGTACTCAAAGACAGGGAGAGCAAGCTCTCTCTTGGCACTTTGGATGTGGGACATACAGCGAGATGTTTGCTGCTTTTACATTTGGCTATTGGGAGATTTACAGCACAAAGATATCCAGTTGATTTGAAGCAGTTCTGAGAAAGTCTAAACATAATGCCCACTTCTCCCTCCTGGCATTTTCCATGTGGGAGATATAGCAGGATGTATATTGGTTTTGAGGAACCGTCCCCAGACAGTGTAGGCAGAAAAGTTCCTGGCTCACTGAATGCCGTTCCTGGAGAGACACTGCGATCAATGTGGGAGATATGTCAAGATGTGTGTTGGTTTTGAGGACGGCTCTCTGGAGAGACTTAGCAAAGAGGTCACACGGATAATCAGAGCAATTCTCAGAGACACTGAGACCAAACTCCACAATTCCCTCCTGGCACTTTCCCTGTAGGAGATACCGCAAGACGTTTCTGTATATTGGGCACTGCGCTCTGCAGCGTGTTAGCAGAGACTTTCCCGGGACAGTAAAACCTGACATCAGAGACACTGAGAAGAAGCCCCAACGTTCCTTCCAGTCATTTTCAGTGTGGGTGCCTTCTCCACATGGTTCCTGGTTTCACTGCAGCTCTGAAGAGAATGTTAGCAAAGAGGTAACCGGGAGAGTAGAAAGCAGTACTCAAAGACAGGGAGAGCAAGCTCTCTCTTGGCACTTTGGATGTGGGACATACAGCGAGATGTTTGCTGCTTTTACATTTGGCTATTGGGAGATTTACAGCACAAAGATATCCAGTTGATTTGAAGCAGTTCTGAGAAAGTCTAAACATAATGCCCACTTCTCCCTCCTGGCATTTTCCATGTGGGAGATATAGCAGGATGTATATTGGTTTTGAGGAACCGTCCCCAGACAGTGTAGGCAGAAAAGTTCCTGGCTCACTGAATGCCGTTCCTGGAGAGACACTGCGATCAATGTGGGAGATATGTCAAGATGTGTGTTGGTTTTGAGGACGGCTCTCTGGAGAGACTTAGCAAAGAGGTCACACGGATAATCAGAGCAATTCTCAGAGACACTGAGACCAAACTCCACAATTCCCTCCTGGCACTTTCCCTGTAGGAGATACCGCAAGACGTTTCTGTATATTGGGCACTGCGCTCTGCAGCGTGTTAGCAGAGACTTTCCCGGGACAGTAAAACCTGACATCAGAGACACTGAGAAGAAGCCCCAACGTTCCTTCCAGTCATTTTCAGTGTGGGTGCCTTCTCCACATGGTTCCTGGTTTCACTGCAGCTCTGAAGAGAATGTTAGCAAAGAGGTAACCGGGAGAGTAGAAAGCAGTACTCAAAGACAGGGAGAGCAAGCTCTCTCTTGGCACTTTGGATGTGGGACATACAGCGAGATGTTTGCTGCTTTTACATTTGGCTATTGGGAGATTTACAGCACAAAGATATCCAGTTGATTTGAAGCAGTTCTGAGAAAGTCTAAACATAATGCCCACTTCTCCCTCCTGGCATTTTCCATGTGGGAGATATAGCAGGATGTATATTGGTTTTAAGGAACTGTCCCCGGACAGTGTGGGCAGAAAAGTTCCTGGCTCCTTGAATGTCGTTCCTGGAGACACTGCGATCAGTGTGGGACATATGTCAAGATGTGTGTTGGTTTTGAGGAAGGCTCTCTGGAGAGTCTTAGCAAAGAGGTCACACGGATAATCAGAGCAATTCTCAGAGACACTGAGACCAAACTCCACAATTCCCTCCTGGCACTTTCCCTGTAGGAGATACCGCAAGACGTTTCTGTATATTGGGCACTGCGCTCTGCAGCGTGTTAGCAGAGACTTTCCCGGGACAGTAAAACCTGACATCAGAGACACTGAGAAGAAGCCCCAACGTTCCTTCCAGTCATTTTCAGTGTGGGTGCCTTCTCCACATGGTTCCTGGTTTCACTGCAGCTCTGAAGAGAATGTTAGGAAAGAGGTAATCGGGACAGTGAAAACAGTACTCAAAAACAGGGAGAGCAAGCTCTACATTATTCTCTTGGCACTTTCCATGTAGTAGATATAGCAGGATATATATCGGTTTTGAGGACAACTCAGTGGACAGTGTAGGCAGAAAAGTTCCTGGCTCACTGAATGCCGTTCCTGGAGAGACACTGCGATCAAATCCTACAATTGCCTAATAGCACTTTCCATGTGGGAGATATGTCAAGATGTGCTTTGGTTTGGAGCACAACTCTCTCGAGAGAACGTTAGCAAAGAGGTAACCGGGAGAGTAGAAAGCAGTACTCAAAGACAGGGAGAGCAAGCTCTCTCTTGGCACTTTGGATGTGGGACATACAGCGAGATGTTTGCTGCTTTTACATTTGGCTATTGGGAGATTTACAGCACAAAGATATCCAGTTGATTTGAAGCAGTTCTGAGAAAGTCTAAACATAATGCCCACTTCTCCCTCCTGGCATTTTCCATGTGGGAGATATAGCAGGATGTATATTGGTTTTAAGGAACTGTCCCCGGACAGTGTGGGCAGAAAAGTTCCTGGCTCCTTGAATGTCGTTCCTGGAGACACTGCGATCAGTGTGGGACATATGTCAAGATGTGTGTTGGTTTTGAGGAAGGCTCTCTGGAGAGTCTTAGCAAAGAGGTCACACGGATAATCAGAGCAATTCTCAGAGACACTGAGACCAAACTCCACAATTCCCTCCTGGCACTTTCCCTGTAGGAGATACCGCAAGACGTTTCTGTATATTGGGCACTGCGCTCTGCAGCGTGTTAGCAGAGACTTTCCCGGGACAGTAAAACCTGACATCAGAGACACTGAGAAGAAGCCCCAACGTTCCTTCCAGACATTTTCAGTGTGGGTGCCTTCTCCACATGGTTCCTGGTTTCACTGCAGCTCTGAAGAGAATGTTAGCAAAGAGGTAATCGGGAGAGTAGAAAGCAGTACTCAAAGACAGGGAGAGCAAGCTCTACATTATTCTCTTGGCACTTTCCATGTAGTAGATATAGCAGTATATATATCGGTTTTGAGGACAACTCAGTGGACAGTGTAGGCAGAAAAGTTCCTGGCTCACTGAATGTCGTTCCTGGAGAGACACTGCGATCAAATCCTACAATTGCCTAATAGCACTTTCCATGTGGGAGATATGTCAAGATGTGCTTTGGTTTGGAGCACAACTCTCTCTCGAGAACGTTAGCAAAGAGGTAACCGGGAGAGTAGAAAGCAGTACTCAAAGACAGGGAGAGCAAGCTCTCTCTTGGCACTTTGGATGTGGGACATACAGCGAGATGTTCGATGCTTTTACATTTGGCTATTGGGAGATTTACAGCACAAAGATATCCAGTTGATTTGAAGCAGTTCTGAGAAAGTCTAAACATAATGCCCACTTCTCCCTCCTGGCATTTTCCATGTGGGAGATATAGCAGGATGTATATTGGTTTTAAGGAACTGTCCCCGGACAGTGTGGGCAGAAAAGTTCCTGGCTCCTTGAATGCCGTTCCTGGAGACACTGCGATCAGTGTGGGAGATATGTCAAGATGTGTGTTGGTTTTGAGGAAGGCTCTCTGGAGAGTCTTAGCAAAGAGGTCACACGGATAATCAGAGCAATTCTCAGAGACACTGAGACCAAACTCCACAATTCCCTCCTGGCACTTTCCCTGTAGGAGATACCGCAAGACGTTTCTGTATATTGGGCACTGCGCTCTGCAGCGTGTTAGCAGAGACTTTCCCGGGACAGTAAAACCTGACATCAGAGACGCTGAGAAGAAGCCCCAACGTTCCTTCCAGTCATTTTCAGTGTGGGTGCCTTCTCCACATGGTTCCTGCTTTCACTGCAGCTCTGAAGAGAATGTTAGCAAAGAGGTAATCGGGAGAGTAGAAAGCGGTACTCAAAGACAGGGAGAGCAAGCTCTACATTATTCTCTTGGCACTTTCCATGTAGTAGATATAGCAGGATATATATCGGTTTTGAGGACAACTCAGTGGACAGTGTAGGCAGAAAAGTTCCTGGCTCACTGAATGCCGTTCCTGGAGAGACACTGCGATCAAATCCTACAATTGCCTAATAGCACTTTCCATGTGGGAGATATGTCAAGATGTGCTTTGGTTTGGAGCACAACTCTCTCTCGAGAGAACGTTAGCAAAGAGGTAACCGGGAGAGTAGAAAGCAGCACTCAAAGACAGGGAGAGCAAGCTCTCTCTTGGCACTTTGGATGTGGGACATACAGCGAGATGTTTGCTGCTTTTACATTTGGCTATTGGGAGATTTACAGCACAAAGATATCCAGTTGATTTGAAGCAGTTCTGAGAAAGTCTAAACATAATGCCCACTTCTCCCTCCTGGCATTTTCCATGTGGGAGATATAGCAGGATGTATATTGGTTTTAAGGAACTGTCCCCGGACAGTGTGGGCAGAAAAGTTCCTGGCTCCTTGAATGCCGTTCCTGGAGACACTGCGATCAGTGTGGGAGATATGTCAAGATGTGTGTTGGTTTTGAGGAAGGCTCTCTGGAGAGTCTTAGCAAAGAGGTCACACGGATAATCAGAGCAATTCTCAGAGACACTGAGACCAAACTCCACAATTCCCTCCTGGCACTTTCCCTGTAGGAGATACCGCAAGACGTTTCTGTATATTGGGCACTGCGCTCTGCAGCGTGTTAGCAGAGACTTTCCCGGGACAGTAAAACCTGACATCAGAGACACTGAGAAGAAGCCCCAACGTTCCTTCCAGACATTTTCAGTGTGGGTGCCTTCTCCACATGGTTCCTGGTTTCACTGCAGCTCTGAAGAGAATGTTAGCAAAGAGGTAATCGGGACAGTGAAAACAGTACTCAAAGACAGGGAGAGCAAGCTCTACATTATTCTCTTGGCACTTTCCATGTAGTAGATATAGCAGGACATATATCGGTTTTGAGGACAACTCAGTGGACAGTGTAAGCAGAAAAGTTCCTGGCTCACTGAATGCCGCTCCTGGAGAGACACTGCGATCAAATCCTACAATTGCCTAATAGCACTTTCCATGTGGGAGATATGTCAAGATGTGCTTTGGTTTGGAGCACAACTCTCTCGAGAGAACGTTAGCAAAGAGGTAACCGGGAGAGTAGAAAGCAGTACTCAAAGACAGGGAGAGCAAGCTCTCTCTTGGCACTTTGGATGTGGGACATACAGCGAGATGTTTGCTGCTTTTACATTTGGCTATTGGGAGATTTACAGCACAAAGATATCCAGTTGATTTGAAGCAGTTCTGAGAAAGTCTAAACATAATGCCCACTTCTCCCTCCTGGCATTTTCCATGTGGGAGATATAGCAGGATGTATATTGGTTTTGAGGAACCGTCCCCAGACAGTGTAGGCAGAAAAGTTCCTGGCTCACTGAATGCCGTTCCTGGAGAGACACTGCGATCAATGTGGGAGATATGTCAAGATGTGTGTTGGTTTTGAGGACGGCTCTCTGGAGAGACTTAGCAAAGAGGTCACACGGATAATCAGAGCAATTCTCAGAGACACTGAGACCAAACTCCACAATTCCCTCCTGGCACTTTCCCTGTAGGAGATACCGCAAGACGTTTCTGTATATTGGGCACTGCGCTCTGCAGCGTGTTAGCAGAGACTTTCCCGGGACAGTAAAACCTGACATCAGAGACACTGAGAAGAAGCCCCAACGTTCCTTCCAGTCATTTTCAGTGTGGGTGCCTTCTCCACATGGTTCCTGGTTTCACTGCAGCTCTGAAGAGAATGTTAGCAAAGAGGTAACCGGGAGAGTAGAAAGCAGTACTCAAAGACAGGGAGAGCAAGCTCTCTCTTGGCACTTTGGATGTGGGACATACAGCGAGATGTTTGCTGCTTTTACATTTGGCTATTGGGAGATTTACAGCACAAAGATATCCAGTTGATTTGAAGCAGTTCTGAGAAAGTCTAAACATAATGCCCACTTCTCCCTCCTGGCATTTTCCATGTGGGAGATATAGCAGGATGTATATTGGTTTTGAGGAACCGTCCCCAGACAGTGTAGGCAGAAAAGTTCCTGGCTCACTGAATGCCGTTCCTGGAGAGACACTGCGATCAATGTGGGAGATATGTCAAGATGTGTGTTGGTTTTGAGGACGGCTCTCTGGAGAGACTTAGCAAAGAGGTCACACGGATAATCAGAGCAATTCTCAGAGACACTGAGACCAAACTCCACAATTCCCTCCTGGCACTTTCCCTGTAGGAGATACCGCAAGACGTTTCTGTATATTGGGCACTGCGCTCTGCAGCGTGTTAGCAGAGACTTTCCCGGGACAGTAAAACCTGACATCAGAGACACTGAGAAGAAGCCCCAACGTTCCTTCCAGTCATTTTCAGTGTGGGTGCCTTCTCCACATGGTTCCTGGTTTCACTGCAGCTCTGAAGAGAATGTTAGCAAAGAGGTAACCGGGAGAGTAGAAAGCAGTACTCAAAGACAGGGAGAGCAAGCTCTCTCTTGGCACTTTGGATGTGGGACATACAGCGAGATGTTTGCTGCTTTTACATTTGGCTATTGGGAGATTTACAGCACAAAGATATCCAGTTGATTTGAAGCAGTTCTGAGAAAGTCTAAACATAATGCCCACTTCTCCCTCCTGGCATTTTCCATGTGGGAGATATAGCAGGATGTATATTGGTTTTAAGGAACTGTCCCCGGACAGTGTGGGCAGAAAAGTTCCTGGCTCCTTGAATGTCGTTCCTGGAGACACTGCGATCAGTGTGGGACATATGTCAAGATGTGTGTTGGTTTTGAGGAAGGCTCTCTGGAGAGTCTTAGCAAAGAGGTCACACGGATAATCAGAGCAATTCTCAGAGACACTGAGACCAAACTCCACAATTCCCTCCTGGCACTTTCCCTGTAGGAGATACCGCAAGACGTTTCTGTATATTGGGCACTGCGCTCTGCAGCGTGTTAGCAGAGACTTTCCCGGGACAGTAAAACCTGACATCAGAGACACTGAGAAGAAGCCCCAACGTTCCTTCCAGTCATTTTCAGTGTGGGTGCCTTCTCCACATGGTTCCTGGTTTCACTGCAGCTCTGAAGAGAATGTTAGGAAAGAGGTAATCGGGACAGTGAAAACAGTACTCAAAAACAGGGAGAGCAAGCTCTACATTATTCTCTTGGCACTTTCCATGTAGTAGATATAGCAGGATATATATCGGTTTTGAGGACAACTCAGTGGACAGTGTAGGCAGAAAAGTTCCTGGCTCACTGAATGCCGTTCCTGGAGAGACACTGCGATCAAATCCTACAATTGCCTAATAGCACTTTCCATGTGGGAGATATGTCAAGATGTGCTTTGGTTTGGAGCACAACTCTCTCGAGAGAACGTTAGCAAAGAGGTAACCGGGAGAGTAGAAAGCAGTACTCAAAGACAGGGAGAGCAAGCTCTCTCTTGGCACTTTGGATGTGGGACATACAGCGAGATGTTTGCTGCTTTTACATTTGGCTATTGGGAGATTTACAGCACAAAGATATCCAGTTGATTTGAAGCAGTTCTGAGAAAGTCTAAACATAATGCCCACTTCTCCCTCCTGGCATTTTCCATGTGGGAGATATAGCAGGATGTATATTGGTTTTAAGGAACTGTCCCCGGACAGTGTGGGCAGAAAAGTTCCTGGCTCCTTGAATGTCGTTCCTGGAGACACTGCGATCAGTGTGGGACATATGTCAAGATGTGTGTTGGTTTTGAGGAAGGCTCTCTGGAGAGTCTTAGCAAAGAGGTCACACGGATAATCAGAGCAATTCTCAGAGACACTGAGACCAAACTCCACAATTCCCTCCTGGCACTTTCCCTGTAGGAGATACCGCAAGACGTTTCTGTATATTGGGCACTGCGCTCTGCAGCGTGTTAGCAGAGACTTTCCCGGGACAGTAAAACCTGACATCAGAGACACTGAGAAGAAGCCCCAACGTTCCTTCCAGTCATTTTCAGTGTGGGTGCCTTCTCCACATGGTTCCTGCTTTCACTGCAGCTCTGAAGAGAATGTTAGCAAAGAGGTAATCGGGAGAGTAGAAAGCAGTACTCAAAGACAGGGAGAGCAAGCTCTACATTATTCTCTTGGCACTTTCCATGTAGTAGATATAGCAGTATATATATCGGTTTTGAGGACAACTCAGTGGACAGTGTAGGCAGAAAAGTTCCTGGCTCACTGAATGTCGTTCCTGGAGAGACACTGCGATCAAATCCTACAATTGCCTAATAGCACTTTCCATGTGGGAGATATGTCAAGATGTGCTTTGGTTTGGAGCACAACTCTCTCTCGAGAACGTTAGCAAAGAGGTAACCGGGAGAGTAGAAAGCAGTACTCAAAGACAGGGAGAGCAAGCTCTCTCTTGGCACTTTGGATGTGGGACATACAGCGAGATGTTCGATGCTTTTACATTTGGCTATTGGGAGATTTACAGCACAAAGATATCCAGTTGATTTGAAGCAGTTCTGAGAAAGTCTAAACATAATGCCCACTTCTCCCTCCTGGCATTTTCCATGTGGGAGATATAGCAGGATGTATATTGGTTTTAAGGAACTGTCCCCGGACAGTGTGGGCAGAAAAGTTCCTGGCTCCTTGAATGCCGTTCCTGGAGACACTGCGATCAGTGTGGGAGATATGTCAAGATGTGTGTTGGTTTTGAGGAAGGCTCTCTGGAGAGTCTTAGCAAAGAGGTCACACGGATAATCAGAGCAATTCTCAGAGACACTGAGACCAAACTCCACAATTCCCTCCTGGCACTTTCCCTGTAGGAGATACCGCAAGACGTTTCTGTATATTGGGCACTGCGCTCTGCAGCGTGTTAGCAGAGACTTTCCCGGGACAGTAAAACCTGACATCAGAGACGCTGAGAAGAAGCCCCAACGTTCCTTCCAGTCATTTTCAGTGTGGGTGCCTTCTCCACATGGTTCCTGCTTTCACTGCAGCTCTGAAGAGAATGTTAGCAAAGAGGTAATCGGGAGAGTAGAAAGCGGTACTCAAAGACAGGGAGAGCAAGCTCTACATTATTCTCTTGGCACTTTCCATGTAGTAGATATAGCAGGATATATATCGGTTTTGAGGACAACTCAGTGGACAGTGTAGGCAGAAAAGTTCCTGGCTCACTGAATGCCGTTCCTGGAGAGACACTGCGATCAAATCCTACAATTGCCTAATAGCACTTTCCATGTGGGAGATATGTCAAGATGTGCTTTGGTTTGGAGCACAACTCTCTCTCGAGAGAACGTTAGCAAAGAGGTAACCGGGAGAGTAGAAAGCAGCACTCAAAGACAGGGAGAGCAAGCTCTCTCTTGGCACTTTGGATGTGGGACATACAGCGAGATGTTTGCTGCTTTTACATTTGGCTATTGGGAGATTTACAGCACAAAGATATCCAGTTGATTTGAAGCAGTTCTGAGAAAGTCTAAACATAATGCCCACTTCTCCCTCCTGGCATTTTCCATGTGGGAGATATAGCAGGATGTATATTGGTTTTAAGGAACTGTCCCCGGACAGTGTGGGCAGAAAAGTTCCTGGCTCCTTGAATGCCGTTCCTGGAGACACTGCGATCAGTGTGGGAGATATGTCAAGATGTGTGTTGGTTTTGAGGAAGGCTCTCTGGAGAGTCTTAGCAAAGAGGTCACACGGATAATCAGAGCAATTCTCAGAGACACTGAGACCAAACTCCACAATTCCCTCCTGGCACTTTCCCTGTAGGAGATACCGCAAGACATTTCTGTATATTGGGCACTGCGCTCTGCAGCGTGTTAGCAGAGACTTTCCCGGGACAGTAAAACCTGACGTCAGAGACACTGAGAAGAAGCCCCAACGTTCCTTCCAGTCATTTTCAGTGTGGGTGCCTTCTCCACATGGTTCCTGGTTTCACTGCAGCTCTGAAGAGAATGTTAGCAAAGAGGTAACCGGGAGAGTAGAAAGCAGTACTCAAAGACAGGGAGAGCAAGCTCTCTCTTGGCACTTTGGATGTGGGACATACAGCGAGATGTTTGCTGCTTTTACATTTGGCTATTGGGAGATTTACAGCACAAAGATATCCAGTTGATTTGAAGCAGTTCTGAGAAAGTCTAAACATAATGCCCACTTCTCCCTCCTGGCATTTTCCATGTGGGAGATATAGCAGGATGTATATTGGTTTTAAGGAACTGTCCCCGGACAGTGTGGGCAGAAAAGTTCCTGGCTCCTTGAATGTCGTTCCTGGAGACACTGCGATCAGTGTGGGACATATGTCAAGATGTGTGTTGGTTTTGAGGAAGGCTCTCTGGAGAGTCTTAGCAAAGAGGTCACACGGATAATCAGAGCAATTCTCAGAGACACTGAGACCAAACTCCACAATTCCCTCCTGGCACTTTCCCTGTAGGAGATACCGCAAGACGTTTCTGTATATTGGGCACTGCGCTCTGCAGCGTGTTAGCAGAGACTTTCCCGGGACAGTAAAACCTGACATCAGAGACGCTGAGAAGAAGCCCCAACGTTCCTTCCAGTCATTTTCAGTGTGGGTGCCTTCTCCACATGGTTCCTGCTTTCACTGCAGCTCTGAAGAGAATGTTAGCAAAGAGGTAATCGGGAGAGTAGAAAGCAGTACTCAAAGACAGGGAGAGCAAGCTCTACATTATTCTCTTGGCACTTTCCATGTAGTAGATATAGCAGTATATATATCGGTTTTGAGGACAACTCAGTGGACAGTGTAGGCAGAAAAGTTCCTGGCTCACTGAATGTTGTTCCTGGAGAGACACTGCGATCAAATCCTACAATTGCCTAATAGCACTTTCCATGTGGGAGATATGTCAAGATGTGCTTTGGTTTGGAGCACAACTCTCTCTCGAGAACGTTAGCAAAGAGGTAACCGGGAGAGTAGAAAGCAGTACTCAAAGACAGGGAGAGCAAGCTCTCTCTTGGCACTTTGGATGTGGGACATACAGCGAGATGTTCGATGCTTTTACATTTGGCTATTGGGAGATTTACAGCACAAAGATATCCAGTTGATTTGAAGCAGTTCTGAGAAAGTCTAAACATAATGCCCACTTCTCCCTCCTGGCATTTTCCATGTGGGAGATATAGCAGGATGTATATTGGTTTTAAGGAACTGTCCCCGGACAGTGTGGGCAGAAAAGTTCCTGGCTCCTTGAATGCCGTTCCTGGAGACACTGCGATCAGTGTGGGAGATATGTCAAGATGTGTGTTGGTTTTGAGGAAGGCTCTCTGGAGAGTCTTAGCAAAGAGGTCACACGGATAATCAGAGCAATTCTCAGAGACACTGAGACCAAACTCCACAATTCCCTCCTGGCACTTTCCCTGTAGGAGATACCGCAAGACGTTTCTGTATATTGGGCACTGCGCTCTGCAGCGTGTTAGCAGAGACTTTCCCGGGACAGTAAAACCTGACATCAGAGACACTGAGAAGAAGCCCCAACGTTCCTTCCAGACATTTTCAGTGTGGGTGCCTTCTCCACATGGTTCCTGGTTTCACTGCAGCTCTGAAGAGAATGTTAGCAAAGAGGTAATCGGGACAGTGAAAACAGTACTCAAAGACAGGGAGAGCAAGCTCTACATTATTCTCTTGGCACTTTCCATGTAGTAGATATAGCAGGACATATATCGGTTTTGAGCACAACTCAGTGGACAGTGTAAGCAGAAAAGTTCCTGGCTCACTGAATGCCGTTCCTGGAGAGACACTGCGATCAAATCCTACAATTGCCTAATAGCACTTTCCATGTGGGAGATATGTCAAGATGTGCTTTGGTTTGGAGCACAACTCTCTCTCGAGAACGTTAGCAAAGAGGTAACCGGGAGAGTAGAAAGCAGTACTCAAAGACAGGGAGAGCAAGCTCTCTCTTGGCACTTTGGATGTGGGACATAC
The DNA here is from genome assembly GCF_028500815.1 of Rissa tridactyla. Lineage (NCBI taxonomy): Eukaryota > Metazoa > Chordata > Aves > Charadriiformes > Laridae > Rissa > Rissa tridactyla. The sequence continues at coordinate 278,018 of NW_026529366.1, forward strand.
AGCGAGATGTTTGCTGCTTTTACATTTGGCTATTGGGAGATTTACAGCACAAAGATATCCAGTTGATTTGAAGCAGTTCTGAGAAAGTCTAAACATAATGCCCACTTCTCCCTCCTGGCATTTTCCATGTGGGAGATATAGCAGGATGTATATTGGTTTTGAGGAACCGTCCCCAACAGTGTAGGCAGAAAAGTTCCTGGCTCACTGAATGCCGTTCCTGGAGAGACACTGCGATCAGTGTGGGAGATATGTCAAGATGTGTGTTGGTTTTGAGGACGGCTCTCTGGAGAGACTTAGCAAAGAGGTCACACGGATAATCAGAGCAATTCTCAGAGACACTGAGACCAAACTCCACAATTCCCTCCTGGCACTTTCCCTGTAGGAGATACCGCAAGACATTTCTGTATATTGGGCACTGCGCTCTGCAGCGTGTTAGCAGAGACTTTCCCGGGACAGTAAAACCTGACATCAGAGACACTGAGAAGAAGCCCCAACGTTCCTTCCAGTCATTTTCAGTGTGGGTGCCTTCTCCACATGGTTCCTGGTTTCACTGCAGCTCTGAAGAGAATGTTAGCAAAGAGGTAATCGGGACAGTGAAAACAGTACTCAAAAACAGGGAGAGCAAGCTCTACATTATTCTCTTGGCACTTTCCATGTAGTAGATATAGCAGGATATATATCGGTTTTGAGGACAACTCAGTGGACAGTGTAGGCAGAAAAGTTCCTGGCTCACTGAATGCCGTTCCTGGAGAGACACTGCGATCAAATCCTACAATTGCCTAATAGCACTTTCCATGTGGGAGATATGTCAAGATGTGCTTTGGTTTGGAGCACAACTCTCTCGAGAGAACGTTAGCAAAGAGGTAACCGGGAGAGTAGAAAGCAGTACTCAAAGACAGGGAGAGCAAGCTCTCTCTTGGCACTTTGGATGTGGGACATACAGCGAGATGTTTGCTGCTTTTACATTTGGCTATTGGGAGATTTACAGCACAAAGATATCCAGTTGATTTGAAGCAGTTCTGAGAAAGTCTAAACATAATGCCCACTTCTCCCTCCTGGCATTTTCCATGTGGGAGATATAGCAGGATGTATATTGGTTTTAAGGAACTGTCCCCGGACAGTGTGGGCAGAAAAGTTCCTGGCTCCTTGAATGCCGTTCCTGGAGACACTGCGATCAGTGTGGGAGATATGTCAAGATGTGTGTTGGTTTTGAGGAAGGCTCTCTGGAGAGTCTTAGCAAAGAGGTCACACGGATAATCAGAGCAATTCTCAGAGACACTGAGACCAAACTCCACAATTCCCTCCTGGCACTTTCCCTGTAGGAGATACCGCAAGACGTTTCTGTATATTGGGCACTGCGCTCTGCAGCGTGTTAGCAGAGACTTTCCCGGGACAGTAAAACCTGACATCAGAGACACTGAGAAGAAGCCCCAACGTTCCTTCCAGTCATTTTCAGTGTGGGTGCCTTCTCCACATGGTTCCTGGTTTCACTGCAGCTCTGAAGAGAATGTTAGCAAAGAGGTAACCGGGAGAGTAGAAAGCAGTACTCAAAGACAGGGAGAGCAAGCTCTCTCTTGGCACTTTGGATGTGGGACATACAGCGAGATGTTTGCTGCTTTTACATTTGGCTATTGGGAGATTTACAGCACAAAGATATCCAGTTGATTTGAAGCAGTTCTGAGAAAGTCTAAACATAATGCCCACTTCTCCCTCCTGGCATTTTCCATGTGGGAGATATAGCAGGATGTATATTGGTTTTAAGGAACTGTCCCCGGACAGTGTGGGCAGAAAAGTTCCTGGCTCCTTGAATGTCGTTCCTGGAGACACTGCGATCAGTGTGGGACATATGTCAAGATGTGTGTTGGTTTTGAGGAAGGCTCTCTGGAGAGTCTTAGCAAAGAGGTCACACGGATAATCAGAGCAATTCTCAGAGACACTGAGACCAAACTCCACAATTCCCTCCTGGCACTTTCCCTGTAGGAGATACCGCAAGACGTTTCTGTATATTGGGCACTGCGCTCTGCAGCGTGTTAGCAGAGACTTTCCCGGGACAGTAAAACCTGACATCAGAGACACTGAGAAGAAGCCCCAACGTTCCTTCCAGTCATTTTCAGTGTGGGTGCCTTCTCCACATGGTTCCTGGTTTCACTGCAGCTCTGAAGAGAATGTTAGGAAAGAGGTAATCGGGACAGTGAAAACAGTACTCAAAAACAGGGAGAGCAAGCTCTACATTATTCTCTTGGCACTTTCCATGTAGTAGATATAGCAGGATATATATCGGTTTTGAGGACAACTCAGTGGACAGTGTAGGCAGAAAAGTTCCTGGCTCACTGAATGCCGTTCCTGGAGAGACACTGCGATCAAATCCTACAATTGCCTAATAGCACTTTCCATGTGGGAGATATGTCAAGATGTGCTTTGGTTTGGAGCACAACTCTCTCGAGAGAACGTTAGCAAAGAGGTAACCGGGAGAGTAGAAAGCAGTACTCAAAGACAGGGAGAGCAAGCTCTCTCTTGGCACTTTGGATGTGGGACATACAGCGAGATGTTCGATGCTTTTACATTTGGCTATTGGGAGATTTACAGCACAAAGATATCCAGTTGATTTGAAGCAGTTCTGAGAAAGTCTAAACATAATGCCCACTTCTCCCTCCTGGCATTTTCCATGTGGGAGATATAGCAGGATGTATATTGGTTTTAAGGAACTGTCCCCGGACAGTGTGGGCAGAAAAGTTCCTGGCTCCTTGAATGTCGTTCCTGGAGACACTGCGATCAGTGTGGGACATATGTCAAGATGTGTGTTGGTTTTGAGGAAGGCTCTCTGGAGAGTCTTAGCAAAGAGGTCACACGGATAATCAGAGCAATTCTCAGAGACACTGAGACCAAACTCCACAATTCCCTCCTGGCACTTTCCCTGTAGGAGATACCGCAAGACGTTTCTGTATATTGGGCACTGCGCTCTGCAGCGTGTTAGCAGAGACTTTCCCGGGACAGTAAAACCTGACATCAGAGACACTGAGAAGAAGCCCCAACGTTCCTTCCAGTCATTTTCAGTGTGGGTGCCTTCTCCACATGGTTCCTGCTTTCACTGCAGCTCTGAAGAGAATGTTAGCAAAGAGGTAATCGGGAGAGTAGAAAGCAGTACTCAAAGACAGGGAGAGCAAGCTCTACATTATTCTCTTGGCACTTTCCATGTAGTAGATATAGCAGTATATATATCGGTTTTGAGGACAACTCAGTGGACAGTGTAGGCAGAAAAGTTCCTGGCTCACTGAATGTCGTTCCTGGAGAGACACTGCGATCAAATCCTACAATTGCCTAATAGCACTTTCCATGTGGGAGATATGTCAAGATGTGCTTTGGTTTGGAGCACAACTCTCTCTCGAGAACGTTAGCAAAGAGGTAACCGGGAGAGTAGAAAGCAGTACTCAAAGACAGGGAGAGCAAGCTCTCTCTTGGCACTTTGGATGTGGGACATACAGCGAGATGTTCGATGCTTTTACATTTGGCTATTGGGAGATTTACAGCACAAAGATATCCAGTTGATTTGAAGCAGTTCTGAGAAAGTCTAAACATAATGCCCACTTCTCCCTCCTGGCATTTTCCATGTGGGAGATATAGCAGGATGTATATTGGTTTTAAGGAACTGTCCCCGGACAGTGTGGGCAGAAAAGTTCCTGGCTCCTTGAATGCCGTTCCTGGAGACACTGCGATCAGTGTGGGAGATATGTCAAGATGTGTGTTGGTTTTGAGGAAGGCTCTCTGGAGAGTCTTAGCAAAGAGGTCACACGGATAATCAGAGCAATTCTCAGAGACACTGAGACCAAACTCCACAATTCCCTCCTGGCACTTTCCCTGTAGGAGATACCGCAAGACGTTTCTGTATATTGGGCACTGCGCTCTGCAGCGTGTTAGCAGAGACTTTCCCGGGACAGTAAAACCTGACATCAGAGACGCTGAGAAGAAGCCCCAACGTTCCTTCCAGTCATTTTCAGTGTGGGTGCCTTCTCCACATGGTTCCTGCTTTCACTGCAGCTCTGAAGAGAATGTTAGCAAAGAGGTAATCGGGAGAGTAGAAAGCGGTACTCAAAGACAGGGAGAGCAAGCTCTACATTATTCTCTTGGCACTTTCCATGTAGTAGATATAGCAGGATATATATCGGTTTTGAGGACAACTCAGTGGACAGTGTAGGCAGAAAAGTTCCTGGCTCACTGAATGCCGTTCCTGGAGAGACACTGCGATCAAATCCTACAATTGCCTAATAGCACTTTCCATGTGGGAGATATGTCAAGATGTGCTTTGGTTTGGAGCACAACTCTCTCTCGAGAGAACGTTAGCAAAGAGGTAACCGGGAGAGTAGAAAGCAGCACTCAAAGACAGGGAGAGCAAGCTCTCTCTTGGCACTTTGGATGTGGGACATACAGCGAGATGTTTGCTGCTTTTACATTTGGCTATTGGGAGATTTACAGCACAAAGATATCCAGTTGATTTGAAGCAGTTCTGAGAAAGTCTAAACATAATGCCCACTTCTCCCTCCTGGCATTTTCCATGTGGGAGATATAGCAGGATGTATATTGGTTTTAAGGAACTGTCCCCGGACAGTGTGGGCAGAAAAGTTCCTGGCTCCTTGAATGCCGTTCCTGGAGACACTGCGATCAGTGTGGGAGATATGTCAAGATGTGTGTTGGTTTTGAGGAAGGCTCTCTGGAGAGTCTTAGCAAAGAGGTCACACGGATAATCAGAGCAATTCTCAGAGACACTGAGACCAAACTCCACAATTCCCTCCTGGCACTTTCCCTGTAGGAGATACCGCAAGACGTTTCTGTATATTGGGCACTGCGCTCTGCAGCGTGTTAGCAGAGACTTTCCCGGGACAGTAAAACCTGACATCAGAGACACTGAGAAGAAGCCCCAACGTTCCTTCCAGACATTTTCAGTGTGGGTGCCTTCTCCACATGGTTCCTGGTTTCACTGCAGCTCTGAAGAGAATGTTAGCAAAGAGGTAATCGGGACAGTGAAAACAGTACTCAAAGACAGGGAGAGCAAGCTCTACATTATTCTCTTGGCACTTTCCATGTAGTAGATATAGCAGGACATATATCGGTTTTGAGGACAACTCAGTGGACAGTGTAAGCAGAAAAGTTCCTGGCTCACTGAATGCCGCTCCTGGAGAGACACTGCGATCAAATCCTACAATTGCCTAATAGCACTTTCCATGTGGGAGATATGTCAAGATGTGCTTTGGTTTGGAGCACAACTCTCTCGAGAGAACGTTAGCAAAGAGGTAACCGGGAGAGTAGAAAGCAGTACTCAAAGACAGGGAGAGCAAGCTCTCTCTTGGCACTTTGGATGTGGGACATACAGCGAGATGTTTGCTGCTTTTACATTTGGCTATTGGGAGATTTACAGCACAAAGATATCCAGTTGATTTGAAGCAGTTCTGAGAAAGTCTAAACATAATGCCCACTTCTCCCTCCTGGCATTTTCCATGTGGGAGATATAGCAGGATGTATATTGGTTTTAAGGAACTGTCCCCGGACAGTGTGGGCAGAAAAGTTCCTGGCTCCTTGAATGCCGTTCCTGGAGACACTGCGATCAGTGTGGGAGATATGTCAAGATGTGTGTTGGTTTTGAGGAAGGCTCTCTGGAGAGTCTTAGCAAAGAGGTCACACGGATAATCAGAGCAATTCTCAGAGACACTGAGACCAAACTCCACAATTCCCTCCTGGCACTTTCCCTGTAGGAGATACCGCAAGACGTTTCTGTATATTGGGCACTGCGCTCTGCAGCGTGTTAGCAGAGACTTTCCCGGGACAGTGAAACCCGATGTCAGAGACACTGAGAAGAAGCCCCAACGTTCCTTCCAGTCATTTTCAGTGTGGGTGCCTTCTCCACATGGTTCCTGGTTTCACTGCAGCTCTGAAGAGAATGTTAGCAAAGAGGAAATCGGGACAGTGAAAACAGTACTCAAAGACAGGGAGAGCAAGCTCTCTCTTGGCACTTTGGATGTGGGACATACAGCGAGATGTTTGCTGCTTTTACATTTGGCTATTGGGAGATTTACAGCACAAAGATATCCAGTTGATTTGAAGCAGTTCTGAGAAAGTCTAAACATAATGCCCACTTCTCCCTCCTGGCATTTTCCATGTGGGAGATATAGCAGGATGTATATTGGTTTTGAGGAACCGTCCCCAGACAGTGTAGGCAGAAAAGTTCCTGGCTCACTGAATGCCGTTCCTGGAGAGACACTGCGATCAATGTGGGAGATATGTCAAGATGTGTGTTGGTTTTGAGGACGGCTCTCTGGAGAGACTTAGCAAAGAGGTCACACGGATAATCAGAGCAATTCTCAGAGACACTGAGACCAAACTCCACAATTCCCTCCTGGCACTTTCCCTGTAGGAGATACCGCAAGACGTTTCTGTATATTGGGCACTGCGCTCTGCAGCGTGTTAGCAGAGACTTTCCCGGGACAGTAAAACCTGACATCAGAGACACTGAGAAGAAGCCCCAACGTTCCTTCCAGTCATTTTCAGTGTGGGTGCCTTCTCCACATGGTTCCTGGTTTCACTGCAGCTCTGAAGAGAATGTTAGCAAAGAGGTAACCGGGAGAGTAGAAAGCAGTACTCAAAGACAGGGAGAGCAAGCTCTCTCTTGGCACTTTGGATGTGGGACATACAGCGAGATGTTTGCTGCTTTTACATTTGGCTATTGGGAGATTTACAGCACAAAGATATCCAGTTGATTTGAAGCAGTTCTGAGAAAGTCTAAACATAATGCCCACTTCTCCCTCCTGGCATTTTCCATGTGGGAGATATAGCAGGATGTATATTGGTTTTGAGGAACCGTCCCCAACAGTGTAGGCAGAAAAGTTCCTGGCTCACTGAATGCCGTTCCTGGAGAGACACTGCGATCAGTGTGGGAGATATGTCAAGATGTGTGTTGGTTTTGAGGACGGCTCTCTGGAGAGACTTAGCAAAGAGGTCACACGGATAATCAGAGCAATTCTCAGAGACACTGAGACCAAACTCCACAATTCCCTCCTGGCACTTTCCCTGTAGGAGATACCGCAAGACATTTCTGTATATTGGGCACTGCGCTCTGCAGCGTGTTAGCAGAGACTTTCCCGGGACAGTAAAACCTGACATCAGAGACACTGAGAAGAAGCCCCAACGTTCCTTCCAGTCATTTTCAGTGTGGGTGCCTTCTCCACATGGTTCCTGGTTTCACTGCAGCTCTGAAGAGAATGTTAGCAAAGAGGTAATCGGGACAGTGAAAACAGTACTCAAAAACAGGGAGAGCAAGCTCTACATTATTCTCTTGGCACTTTCCATGTAGTAGATATAGCAGGATATATATCGGTTTTGAGGACAACTCAGTGGACAGTGTAGGCAGAAAAGTTCCTGGCTCACTGAATGCCGTTCCTGGAGAGACACTGCGATCAAATCCTACAATTGCCTAATAGCACTTTCCATGTGGGAGATATGTCAAGATGTGCTTTGGTTTGGAGCACAACTCTCTCGAGAGAACGTTAGCAAAGAGGTAACCGGGAGAGTAGAAAGCAGTACTCAAAGACAGGGAGAGCAAGCTCTCTCTTGGCACTTTGGATGTGGGACATACAGCGAGATGTTTGCTGCTTTTACATTTGGCTATTGGGAGATTTACAGCACAAAGATATCCAGTTGATTTGAAGCAGTTCTGAGAAAGTCTAAACATAATGCCCACTTCTCCCTCCTGGCATTTTCCATGTGGGAGATATAGCAGGATGTATATTGGTTTTAAGGAACTGTCCCCGGACAGTGTGGGCAGAAAAGTTCCTGGCTCCTTGAATGCCGTTCCTGGAGACACTGCGATCAGTGTGGGAGATATGTCAAGATGTGTGTTGGTTTTGAGGAAGGCTCTCTGGAGAGTCTTAGCAAAGAGGTCACACGGATAATCAGAGCAATTCTCAGAGACACTGAGACCAAACTCCACAATTCCCTCCTGGCACTTTCCCTGTAGGAGATACCGCAAGACGTTTCTGTATATTGGGCACTGCGCTCTGCAGCGTGTTAGCAGAGACTTTCCCGGGACAGTAAAACCTGACATCAGAGACACTGAGAAGAAGCCCCAACGTTCCTTCCAGTCATTTTCAGTGTGGGTGCCTTCTCCACATGGTTCCTGGTTTCACTGCAGCTCTGAAGAGAATGTTAGCAAAGAGGTAACCGGGAGAGTAGAAAGCAGTACTCAAAGACAGGGAGAGCAAGCTCTCTCTTGGCACTTTGGATGTGGGACATACAGCGAGATGTTTGCTGCTTTTACATTTGGCTATTGGGAGATTTACAGCACAAAGATATCCAGTTGATTTGAAGCAGTTCTGAGAAAGTCTAAACATAATGCCCACTTCTCCCTCCTGGCATTTTCCATGTGGGAGATATAGCAGGATGTATATTGGTTTTAAGGAACTGTCCCCGGACAGTGTGGGCAGAAAAGTTCCTGGCTCCTTGAATGTCGTTCCTGGAGACACTGCGATCAGTGTGGGACATATGTCAAGATGTGTGTTGGTTTTGAGGAAGGCTCTCTGGAGAGTCTTAGCAAAGAGGTCACACGGATAATCAGAGCAATTCTCAGAGACACTGAGACCAAACTCCACAATTCCCTCCTGGCACTTTCCCTGTAGGAGATACCGCAAGACGTTTCTGTATATTGGGCACTGCGCTCTGCAGCGTGTTAGCAGAGACTTTCCCGGGACAGTAAAACCTGACATCAGAGACACTGAGAAGAAGCCCCAACGTTCCTTCCAGTCATTTTCAGTGTGGGTGCCTTCTCCACATGGTTCCTGGTTTCACTGCAGCTCTGAAGAGAATGTTAGGAAAGAGGTAATCGGGACAGTGAAAACAGTACTCAAAAACAGGGAGAGCAAGCTCTACATTATTCTCTTGGCACTTTCCATGTAGTAGATATAGCAGGATATATATCGGTTTTGAGGACAACTCAGTGGACAGTGTAGGCAGAAAAGTTCCTGGCTCACTGAATGCCGTTCCTGGAGAGACACTGCGATCAAATCCTACAATTGCCTAATAGCACTTTCCATGTGGGAGATATGTCAAGATGTGCTTTGGTTTGGAGCACAACTCTCTCGAGAGAACGTTAGCAAAGAGGTAACCGGGAGAGTAGAAAGCAGTACTCAAAGACAGGGAGAGCAAGCTCTCTCTTGGCACTTTGGATGTGGGACATACAGCGAGATGTTTGCTGCTTTTACATTTGGCTATTGGGAGATTTACAGCACAAAGATATCCAGTTGATTTGAAGCAGTTCTGAGAAAGTCTAAACATAATGCCCACTTCTCCCTCCTGGCATTTTCCATGTGGGAGATATAGCAGGATGTATATTGGTTTTAAGGAACTGTCCCCGGACAGTGTGGGCAGAAAAGTTCCTGGCTCCTTGAATGTCGTTCCTGGAGACACTGCGATCAGTGTGGGACATATGTCAAGATGTGTGTTGGTTTTGAGGAAGGCTCTCTGGAGAGTCTTAGCAAAGAGGTCACACGGATAATCAGAGCAATTCTCAGAGACACTGAGACCAAACTCCACAATTCCCTCCTGGCACTTTCCCTGTAGGAGATACCGCAAGACGTTTCTGTATATTGGGCACTGCGCTCTGCAGCGTGTTAGCAGAGACTTTCCCGGGACAGTAAAACCTGACATCAGAGACACTGAGAAGAAGCCCCAACGTTCCTTCCAGTCATTTTCAGTGTGGGTGCCTTCTCCACATGGTTCCTGCTTTCACTGCAGCTCTGAAGAGAATGTTAGCAAAGAGGTAATCGGGAGAGTAGAAAGCAGTACTCAAAGACAGGGAGAGCAAGCTCTACATTATTCTCTTGGCACTTTCCATGTAGTAGATATAGCAGTATATATATCGGTTTTGAGGACAACTCAGTGGACAGTGTAGGCAGAAAAGTTCCTGGCTCACTGAATGTCGTTCCTGGAGAGACACTGCGATCAAATCCTACAATTGCCTAATAGCACTTTCCATGTGGGAGATATGTCAAGATGTGCTTTGGTTTGGAGCACAACTCTCTCTCGAGAACGTTAGCAAAGAGGTAACCGGGAGAGTAGAAAGCAGTACTCAAAGACAGGGAGAGCAAGCTCTCTCTTGGCACTTTGGATGTGGGACATACAGCGAGATGTTCGATGCTTTTACATTTGGCTATTGGGAGATTTACAGCACAAAGATATCCAGTTGATTTGAAGCAGTTCTGAGAAAGTCTAAACATAATGCCCACTTCTCCCTCCTGGCATTTTCCATGTGGGAGATATAGCAGGATGTATATTGGTTTTAAGGAACTGTCCCCGGACAGTGTGGGCAGAAAAGTTCCTGGCTCCTTGAATGCCGTTCCTGGAGACACTGCGATCAGTGTGGGAGATATGTCAAGATGTGTGTTGGTTTTGAGGAAGGCTCTCTGGAGAGTCTTAGCAAAGAGGTCACACGGATAATCAGAGCAATTCTCAGAGACACTGAGACCAAACTCCACAATTCCCTCCTGGCACTTTCCCTGTAGGAGATACCGCAAGACGTTTCTGTATATTGGGCACTGCGCTCTGCAGCGTGTTAGCAGAGACTTTCCCGGGACAGTAAAACCTGACATCAGAGACGCTGAGAAGAAGCCCCAACGTTCCTTCCAGTCATTTTCAGTGTGGGTGCCTTCTCCACATGGTTCCTGCTTTCACTGCAGCTCTGAAGAGAATGTTAGCAAAGAGGTAATCGGGAGAGTAGAAAGCGGTACTCAAAGACAGGGAGAGCAAGCTCTACATTATTCTCTTGGCACTTTCCATGTAGTAGATATAGCAGGATATATATCGGTTTTGAGGACAACTCAGTGGACAGTGTAGGCAGAAAAGTTCCTGGCTCACTGAATGCCGTTCCTGGAGAGACACTGCGATCAAATCCTACAATTGCCTAATAGCACTTTCCATGTGGGAGATATGTCAAGATGTGCTTTGGTTTGGAGCACAACTCTCTCTCGAGAGAACGTTAGCAAAGAGGTAACCGGGAGAGTAGAAAGCAGCACTCAAAGACAGGGAGAGCAAGCTCTCTCTTGGCACTTTGGATGTGGGACATACAGCGAGATGTTTGCTGCTTTTACATTTGGCTATTGGGAGATTTACAGCACAAAGATATCCAGTTGATTTGAAGCAGTTCTGAGAAAGTCTAAACATAATGCCCACTTCTCCCTCCTGGCATTTTCCATGTGGGAGATATAGCAGGATGTATATTGGTTTTAAGGAACTGTCCCCGGACAGTGTGGGCAGAAAAGTTCCTGGCTCCTTGAATGCCGTTCCTGGAGACACTGCGATCAGTGTGGGAGATATGTCAAGATGTGTGTTGGTTTTGAGGAAGGCTCTCTGGAGAGTCTTAGCAAAGAGGTCACACGGATAATCAGAGCAATTCTCAGAGACACTGAGACCAAACTCCACAATTCCCTCCTGGCACTTTCCCTGTAGGAGATACCGCAAGACGTTTCTGTATATTGGGCACTGCGCTCTGCAGCGTGTTAGCAGAGACTTTCCCGGGACAGTAAAACCTGACATCAGAGACACTGAGAAGAAGCCCCAACGTTCCTTCCAGACATTTTCAGTGTGGGTGCCTTCTCCACATGGTTCCTGGTTTCACTGCAGCTCTGAAGAGAATGTTAGCAAAGAGGTAATCGGGACAGTGAAAACAGTACTCAAAGACAGGGAGAGCAAGCTCTACATTATTCTCTTGGCACTTTCCATGTAGTAGATATAGCAGGACATATATCGGTTTTGAGGACAACTCAGTGGACAGTGTAAGCAGAAAAGTTCCTGGCTCACTGAATGCCGCTCCTGGAGAGACACTGCGATCAAATCCTACAATTGCCTAATAGCACTTTCCATGTGGGAGATATGTCAAGATGTGCTTTGGTTTGGAGCACAACTCTCTCGAGAGAACGTTAGCAAAGAGGTAACCGGGAGAGTAGAAAGCAGTACTCAAAGACAGGGAGAGCAAGCTCTCTCTTGGCACTTTGGATGTGGGACATACAGCGAGATGTTTGCTGCTTTTACATTTGGCTATTGGGAGATTTACAGCACAAAGATATCCAGTTGATTTGAAGCAGTTCTGAGAAAGTCTAAACATAATGCCCACTTCTCCCTCCTGGCATTTTCCATGTGGGAGATATAGCAGGATGTATATTGGTTTTAAGGAACTGTCCCCGGACAGTGTGGGCAGAAAAGTTCCTGGCTCCTTGAATGCCGTTCCTGGAGACACTGCGATCAGTGTGGGAGATATGTCAAGATGTGTGTTGGTTTTGAGGAAGGCTCTCTGGAGAGTCTTAGCAAAGAGGTCACACGGATAATCAGAGCAATTCTCAGAGACACTGAGACCAAACTCCACAATTCCCTCCTGGCACTTTCCCTGTAGGAGATACCGCAAGACGTTTCTGTATATTGGGCACTGCGCTCTGCAGCGTGTTAGCAGAGACTTTCCCGGGACAGTGAAACCCGATGTCAGAGACACTGAGAAGAAGCCCCAACGTTCCTTCCAGTCATTTTCAGTGTGGGTGCCTTCTCCACATGGTTCCTGGTTTCACTGCAGCTCTGAAGAGAATGTTAGCAAAGAGGAAATCGGGACAGTGAAAACAGTACTCAAAGACAGGGAGAGCAAGCTCTCTCTTGGCACTTTGGATGTGGGACATACAGCGAGATGTTTGCTGCTTTTACATTTGGCTATTGGGAGATTTACAGCACAAAGATATCCAGTTGATTTGAAGCAGTTCTGAGAAAGTCTAAACATAATGCCCACTTCTCCCTCCTGGCATTTTCCATGTGGGAGATATAGCAGGATGTATATTGGTTTTGAGGAACCGTCCCCAGACAGTGTAGGCAGAAAAGTTCCTGGCTCACTGAATGCCGTTCCTGGAGAGACACTGCGATCAATGTGGGAGATATGTCAAGATGTGTGTTGGTTTTGAGGACGGCTCTCTGGAGAGACTTAGCAAAGAGGTCACACGGATAATCAGAGCAATTCTCAGAGACACTGAGACCAAACTCCACAATTCCCTCCTGGCACTTTCCCTGTAGGAGATACCGCAAGACGTTTCTGTATATTGGGCACTGCGCTCTGCAGCGTGTTAGCAGAGACTTTCCCGGGACAGTAAAACCTGACATCAGAGACACTGAGAAGAAGCCCCAACGTTCCTTCCAGTCATTTTCAGTGTGGGTGCCTTCTCCACATGGTTCCTGGTTTCACTGCAGCTCTGAAGAGAATGTTAGCAAAGAGGTAACCGGGAGAGTAGAAAGCAGTACTCAAAGACAGGGAGAGCAAGCTCTCTCTTGGCACTTTGGATGTGGGACATACAGCGAGATGTTTGCTGCTTTTACATTTGGCTATTGGGAGATTTACAGCACAAAGATATCCAGTTGATTTGAAGCAGTTCTGAGAAAGTCTAAACATAATGCCCACTTCTCCCTCCTGGCATTTTCCATGTGGGAGATATAGCAGGATGTATATTGGTTTTGAGGAACCGTCCCCAGACAGTGTAGGCAGAAAAGTTCCTGGCTCACTGAATGCCGTTCCTGGAGAGACACTGCGATCAATGTGGGAGATATGTCAAGATGTGTGTTGGTTTTGAGGACGGCTCTCTGGAGAGACTTAGCAAAGAGGTCACACGGATAATCAGAGCAATTCTCAGAGACACTGAGACCAAACTCCACAATTCCCTCCTGGCACTTTCCCTGTAGGAGATACCGCAAGACGTTTCTGTATATTGGGCACTGCGCTCTGCAGCGTGTTAGCAGAGACTTTCCCGGGACAGTAAAACCTGACATCAGAGACACTGAGAAGAAGCCCCAACGTTCCTTCCAGTCATTTTCAGTGTGGGTGCCTTCTCCACATGGTTCCTGGTTTCACTGCAGCTCTGAAGAGAATGTTAGCAAAGAGGTAACCGGGAGAGTAGAAAGCAGTACTCAAAGACAGGGAGAGCAAGCTCTCTCTTGGCACTTTGGATGTGGGACATACAGCGAGATGTTTGCTGCTTTTACATTTGGCTATTGGGAGATTTACAGCACAAAGATATCCAGTTGATTTGAAGCAGTTCTGAGAAAGTCTAAACATAATGCCCACTTCTCCCTCCTGGCATTTTCCATGTGGGAGATATAGCAGGATGTATATTGGTTTTAAGGAACTGTCCCCGGACAGTGTGGGCAGAAAAGTTCCTGGCTCCTTGAATGTCGTTCCTGGAGACACTGCGATCAGTGTGGGACATATGTCAAGATGTGTGTTGGTTTTGAGGAAGGCTCTCTGGAGAGTCTTAGCAAAGAGGTCACACGGATAATCAGAGCAATTCTCAGAGACACTGAGACCAAACTCCACAATTCCCTCCTGGCACTTTCCCTGTAGGAGATACCGCAAGACGTTTCTGTATATTGGGCACTGCGCTCTGCAGCGTGTTAGCAGAGACTTTCCCGGGACAGTAAAACCTGACATCAGAGACACTGAGAAGAAGCCCCAACGTTCCTTCCAGTCATTTTCAGTGTGGGTGCCTTCTCCACATGGTTCCTGGTTTCACTGCAGCTCTGAAGAGAATGTTAGGAAAGAGGTAATCGGGACAGTGAAAACAGTACTCAAAAACAGGGAGAGCAAGCTCTACATTATTCTCTTGGCACTTTCCATGTAGTAGATATAGCAGGATATATATCGGTTTTGAGGACAACTCAGTGGACAGTGTAGGCAGAAAAGTTCCTGGCTCACTGAATGCCGTTCCTGGAGAGACACTGCGATCAAATCCTACAATTGCCTAATAGCACTTTCCATGTGGGAGATATGTCAAGATGTGCTTTGGTTTGGAGCACAACTCTCTCGAGAGAACGTTAGCAAAGAGGTAACCGGGAGAGTAGAAAGCAGTACTCAAAGACAGGGAGAGCAAGCTCTCTCTTGGCACTTTGGATGTGGGACATACAGCGAGATGTTTGCTGCTTTTACATTTGGCTATTGGGAGATTTACAGCACAAAGATATCCAGTTGATTTGAAGCAGTTCTGAGAAAGTCTAAACATAATGCCCACTTCTCCCTCCTGGCATTTTCCATGTGGGAGATATAGCAGGATGTATATTGGTTTTAAGGAACTGTCCCCGGACAGTGTGGGCAGAAAAGTTCCTGGCTCCTTGAATGTCGTTCCTGGAGACACTGCGATCAGTGTGGGACATATGTCAAGATGTGTGTTGGTTTTGAGGAAGGCTCTCTGGAGAGTCTTAGCAAAGAGGTCACACGGATAATCAGAGCAATTCTCAGAGACACTGAGACCAAACTCCACAATTCCCTCCTGGCACTTTCCCTGTAGGAGATACCGCAAGACGTTTCTGTATATTGGGCACTGCGCTCTGCAGCGTGTTAGCAGAGACTTTCCCGGGACAGTAAAACCTGACATCAGAGACACTGAGAAGAAGCCCCAACGTTCCTTCCAGTCATTTTCAGTGTGGGTGCCTTCTCCACATGGTTCCTGCTTTCACTGCAGCTCTGAAGAGAATGTTAGCAAAGAGGTAATCGGGAGAGTAGAAAGCAGTACTCAAAGACAGGGAGAGCAAGCTCTACATTATTCTCTTGGCACTTTCCATGTAGTAGATATAGCAGTATATATATCGGTTTTGAGGACAACTCAGTGGACAGTGTAGGCAGAAAAGTTCCTGGCTCACTGAATGTCGTTCCTGGAGAGACACTGCGATCAAATCCTACAATTGCCTAATAGCACTTTCCATGTGGGAGATATGTCAAGATGTGCTTTGGTTTGGAGCACAACTCTCTCTCGAGAACGTTAGCAAAGAGGTAACCGGGAGAGTAGAAAGCAGTACTCAAAGACAGGGAGAGCAAGCTCTCTCTTGGCACTTTGGATGTGGGACATACAGCGAGATGTTTGCTGCTTTTACATTTGGCTATTGGGAGATTTACAGCACAAAGATATCCAGTTGATTTGAAGCAGTTCTGAGAAAGTCTAAACATAATGCCCACTTCTCCCTCCTGGCATTTTCCATGTGGGAGATATAGCAGGATGTATATTGGTTTTGAGGAACCGTCCCCAGACAGTGTAGGCAGAAAAGTTCCTGGCTCACTGAATGCCGTTCCTGGAGAGACACTGCGATCAATGTGGGAGATATGTCAAGATGTGTGTTGGTTTTGAGGACGGCTCTCTGGAGAGACTTAGCAAAGAGGTCACACGGATAATCAGAGCAATTCTCAGAGACACTGAGACCAAACTCCACAATTCCCTCCTGGCACTTTCCCTGTAGGAGATACCGCAAGACGTTTCTGTATATTGGGCACTGCGCTCTGCAGCGTGTTAGCAGAGACTTTCCCGGGACAGTAAAACCTGACATCAGAGACACTGAGAAGAAGCCCCAACGTTCCTTCCAGTCATTTTCAGTGTGGGTGCCTTCTCCACATGGTTCCTGGTTTCACTGCAGCTCTGAAGAGAATGTTAGCAAAGAGGTAACCGGGAGAGTAGAAAGCAGTACTCAAAGACAGGGAGAGCAAGCTCTCTCTTGGCACTTTGGATGTGGGACATACAGCGAGATGTTTGCTGCTTTTACATTTGGCTATTGGGAGATTTACAGCACAAAGATATCCAGTTGATTTGAAGCAGTTCTGAGAAAGTCTAAACATAATGCCCACTTCTCCCTCCTGGCATTTTCCATGTGGGAGATATAGCAGGATGTATATTGGTTTTAAGGAACTGTCCCCGGACAGTGTGGGCAGAAAAGTTCCTGGCTCCTTGAATGTCGTTCCTGGAGACACTGCGATCAGTGTGGGACATATGTCAAGATGTGTGTTGGTTTTGAGGAAGGCTCTCTGGAGAGTCTTAGCAAAGAGGTCACACGGATAATCAGAGCAATTCTCAGAGACACTGAGACCAAACTCCACAATTCCCTCCTGGCACTTTCCCTGTAGGAGATACCGCAAGACGTTTCTGTATATTGGGCACTGCGCTCTGCAGCGTGTTAGCAGAGACTTTCCCGGGACAGTAAAACCTGACATCAGAGACACTGAGAAGAAGCCCCAACGTTCCTTCCAGTCATTTTCAGTGTGGGTGCCTTCTCCACATGGTTCCTGGTTTCACTGCAGCTCTGAAGAGAATGTTAGGAAAGAGGTAATCGGGACAGTGAAAACAGTACTCAAAAACAGGGAGAGCAAGCTCTACATTATTCTCTTGGCACTTTCCATGTAGTAGATATAGCAGGATATATATCGGTTTTGAGGACAACTCAGTGGACAGTGTAGGCAGAAAAGTTCCTGGCTCACTGAATGCCGTTCCTGGAGAGACACTGCGATCAAATCCTACAATTGCCTAATAGCACTTTCCATGTGGGAGATATGTCAAGATGTGCTTTGGTTTGGAGCACAACTCTCTCGAGAGAACGTTAGCAAAGAGGTAACCGGGAGAGTAGAAAGCAGTACTCAAAGACAGGGAGAGCAAGCTCTCTCTTGGCACTTTGGATGTGGGACATACAGCGAGATGTTTGCTGCTTTTACATTTGGCTATTGGGAGATTTACAGCACAAAGATATCCAGTTGATTTGAAGCAGTTCTGAGAAAGTCTAAACATAATGCCCACTTCTCCCTCCTGGCATTTTCCATGTGGGAGATATAGCAGGATGTATATTGGTTTTAAGGAACTGTCCCCGGACAGTGTGGGCAGAAAAGTTCCTGGCTCCTTGAATGTCGTTCCTGGAGACACTGCGATCAGTGTGGGACATATGTCAAGATGTGTGTTGGTTTTGAGGAAGGCTCTCTGGAGAGTCTTAGCAAAGAGGTCACACGGATAATCAGAGCAATTCTCAGAGACACTGAGACCAAACTCCACAATTCCCTCCTGGCACTTTCCCTGTAGGAGATACCGCAAGACGTTTCTGTATATTGGGCACTGCGCTCTGCAGCGTGTTAGCAGAGACTTTCCCGGGACAGTAAAACCTGACATCAGAGACACTGAGAAGAAGCCCCAACGTTCCTTCCAGTCATTTTCAGTGTGGGTGCCTTCTCCACATGGTTCCTGCTTTCACTGCAGCTCTGAAGAGAATGTTAGCAAAGAGGTAATCGGGAGAGTAGAAAGCAGTACTCAAAGACAGGGAGAGCAAGCTCTACATTATTCTCTTGGCACTTTCCATGTAGTAGATATAGCAGTATATATATCGGTTTTGAGGACAACTCAGTGGACAGTGTAGGCAGAAAAGTTCCTGGCTCACTGAATGTCGTTCCTGGAGAGACACTGCGATCAAATCCTACAATTGCCTAATAGCACTTTCCATGTGGGAGATATGTCAAGATGTGCTTTGGTTTGGAGCACAACTCTCTCTCGAGAACGTTAGCAAAGAGGTAACCGGGAGAGTAGAAAGCAGTACTCAAAGACAGGGAGAGCAAGCTCTCTCTTGGCACTTTGGATGTGGGACATACAGCGAGATGTTCGATGCTTTTACATTTGGCTATTGGGAGATTTACAGCACAAAGATATCCAGTTGATTTGAAGCAGTTCTGAGAAAGTCTAAACATAATGCCCACTTCTCCCTCCTGGCATTTTCCATGTGGGAGATATAGCAGGATGTATATTGGTTTTAAGGAACTGTCCCCGGACAGTGTGGGCAGAAAAGTTCCTGGCTCCTTGAATGCCGTTCCTGGAGACACTGCGATCAGTGTGGGAGATATGTCAAGATGTGTGTTGGTTTTGAGGAAGGCTCTCTGGAGAGTCTTAGCAAAGAGGTCACACGGATAATCAGAGCAATTCTCAGAGACACTGAGACCAAACTCCACAATTCCCTCCTGGCACTTTCCCTGTAGGAGATACCGCAAGACGTTTCTGTATATTGGGCACTGCGCTCTGCAGCGTGTTAGCAGAGACTTTCCCGGGACAGTAAAACCTGACATCAGAGACGCTGAGAAGAAGCCCCAACGTTCCTTCCAGTCATTTTCAGTGTGGGTGCCTTCTCCACATGGTTCCTGCTTTCACTGCAGCTCTGAAGAGAATGTTAGCAAAGAGGTAATCGGGAGAGTAGAAAGCGGTACTCAAAGACAGGGAGAGCAAGCTCTACATTATTCTCTTGGCACTTTCCATGTAGTAGATATAGCAGGATATATATCGGTTTTGAGGACAACTCAGTGGACAGTGTAGGCAGAAAAGTTCCTGGCTCACTGAATGCCGTTCCTGGAGAGACACTGCGATCAAATCCTACAATTGCCTAATAGCACTTTCCATGTGGGAGATATGTCAAGATGTGCTTTGGTTTGGAGCACAACTCTCTCTCGAGAGAACGTTAGCAAAGAGGTAACCGGGAGAGTAGAAAGCAGCACTCAAAGACAGGGAGAGCAAGCTCTCTCTTGGCACTTTGGATGTGGGACATACAGCGAGATGTTTGCTGCTTTTACATTTGGCTATTGGGAGATTTACAGCACAAAGATATCCAGTTGATTTGAAGCAGTTCTGAGAAAGTCTAAACATAATGCCCACTTCTCCCTCCTGGCATTTTCCATGTGGGAGATATAGCAGGATGTATATTGGTTTTAAGGAACTGTCCCCGGACAGTGTGGGCAGAAAAGTTCCTGGCTCCTTGAATGCCGTTCCTGGAGACACTGCGATCAGTGTGGGAGATATGTCAAGATGTGTGTTGGTTTTGAGGAAGGCTCTCTGGAGAGTCTTAGCAAAGAGGTCACACGGATAATCAGAGCAATTCTCAGAGACACTGAGACCAAACTCCACAATTCCCTCCTGGCACTTTCCCTGTAGGAGATACCGCAAGACATTTCTGTATATTGGGCACTGCGCTCTGCAGCGTGTTAGCAGAGACTTTCCCGGGACAGTAAAACCTGACGTCAGAGACACTGAGAAGAAGCCCCAACGTTCCTTCCAGTCATTTTCAGTGTGGGTGCCTTCTCCACATGGTTCCTGGTTTCACTGCAGCTCTGAAGAGAATGTTAGCAAAGAGGTAACCGGGAGAGTAGAAAGCAGTACTCAAAGACAGGGAGAGCAAGCTCTCTCTTGGCACTTTGGATGTGGGACATACAGCGAGATGTTTGCTGCTTTTACATTTGGCTATTGGGAGATTTACAGCACAAAGATATCCAGTTGATTTGAAGCAGTTCTGAGAAAGTCTAAACATAATGCCCACTTCTCCCTCCTGGCATTTTCCATGTGGGAGATATAGCAGGATGTATATTGGTTTTAAGGAACTGTCCCCGGACAGTGTGGGCAGAAAAGTTCCTGGCTCCTTGAATGTCGTTCCTGGAGACACTGCGATCAGTGTGGGACATATGTCAAGATGTGTGTTGGTTTTGAGGAAGGCTCTCTGGAGAGTCTTAGCAAAGAGGTCACACGGATAATCAGAGCAATTCTCAGAGACACTGAGACCAAACTCCACAATTCCCTCCTGGCACTTTCCCTGTAGGAGATACCGCAAGACGTTTCTGTATATTGGGCACTGCGCTCTGCAGCGTGTTAGCAGAGACTTTCCCGGGACAGTAAAACCTGACATCAGAGACGCTGAGAAGAAGCCCCAACGTTCCTTCCAGTCATTTTCAGTGTGGGTGCCTTCTCCACATGGTTCCTGCTTTCACTGCAGCTCTGAAGAGAATGTTAGCAAAGAGGTAATCGGGAGAGTAGAAAGCAGTACTCAAAGACAGGGAGAGCAAGCTCTACATTATTCTCTTGGCACTTTCCATGTAGTAGATATAGCAGTATATATATCGGTTTTGAGGACAACTCAGTGGACAGTGTAGGCAGAAAAGTTCCTGGCTCACTGAATGTTGTTCCTGGAGAGACACTGCGATCAAATCCTACAATTGCCTAATAGCACTTTCCATGTGGGAGATATGTCAAGATGTGCTTTGGTTTGGAGCACAACTCTCTCTCGAGAACGTTAGCAAAGAGGTAACCGGGAGAGTAGAAAGCAGTACTCAAAGACAGGGAGAGCAAGCTCTCTCTTGGCACTTTGGATGTGGGACATACAGCGAGATGTTCGATGCTTTTACATTTGGCTATTGGGAGATTTACAGCACAAAGATATCCAGTTGATTTGAAGCAGTTCTGAGAAAGTCTAAACATAATGCCCACTTCTCCCTCCTGGCATTTTCCATGTGGGAGATATAGCAGGATGTATATTGGTTTTGAGGAACCGTCCCCAACAGTGTAGGCAGAAAAGTTCCTGGCTCCTTGAATGCCGTTCCTGGAGAGACACTGCGATCAGTGTGGGAGATATGTCAAGATGTGTGTTGGTTTTGAGGACGGCTCTCTGGAGAGACTTAGCAAAGAGGTCACACGGATAATCAGAGCAATTCTCAGAGACACTGAGACCAAACTCCACAATTCCCTCCTGGCACTTTCCCTGTAGGAGATACCGCAAGACATTTCTGTATATTGGGCACTGCGCTCTGCAGCGTGTTAGCAGAGACTTTCCCGGGACAGTAAAACCTGACATCAGAGACACTGAGAAGAAGCCCCAACGTTCCTTCCAGTCATTTTCAGTGTGGGTGCCTTCTCCACATGGTTCCTGGTTTCACTGCAGCTCTGAAGAGAATGTTAGCAAAGAGGTAATCGGGACAGTGAAAACAGTACTCAAAAACAGGGAGAGCAAGCTCTACATTATTCTCTTGGCACTTTCCATGTAGTAGATATAGCAGGATATATATCGGTTTTGAGGACAACTCAGTGGACAGTGTAGGCAGAAAAGTTCCTGGCTCACTGAATGCCGTTCCTGGAGAGACACTGCGATCAAATCCTACAATTGCCTAATAGCACTTTCCATGTGGGAGATATGTCAAGATGTGCTTTGGTTTGGAGCACAACTCTCTCGAGAGAACGTTAGCAAAGAGGTAACCGGGAGAGTAGAAAGCAGTACTCAAAGACAGGGAGAGCAAGCTCTCTCTTGGCACTTTGGATGTGGGACATACAGCGAGATGTTTGCTGCTTTTACATTTGGCTATTGGGAGATTTACAGCACAAAGATAT